>NW_026057580.1:33488848-33811027 GCF_023721935.1 Panthera uncia | reverse complement strand
AAAAAAAAAAAAAAAAAAAAAAAAAAAAAAAAGACCCTTGGGCCCCCAACCCAAGGGTTATTTATTACCTCAGCAGATCCCAGTGTATGCTGATGGATATAGGAGTCAATGCATGGGGGTGGGGTGGGAATGTTGGGGGGTACTATTTCCTAGGAGTAATTCCCTGCTCAGCTTTAAGAATCTAAGTTTTCTGGGGGACGCCTGGGTGGCTCAGTTGGTTGAGTGTCCAACTTTGGCTCAGGTCATGATCTTGCAGTCCTTGAGTTCGAGCCCTGCATCAGGTTCTGTGCTGACAGCTCAAAGCCTGAAAACAGCTTTGGATTCTGTATCTCCCTCTCTCTCTGCCCCTTCCCCATTCATACTCTCTCTCTCAAAAATAAACATTACAAAATCATCTAACTTTTCTGTACCTAATATGTGTATATGTGTAAATGTGTGTATTTATCTGTTTGAATGTATTATATATGCATATATATACATACTCTTATTAGGGGGAAATTATCAAATGTGTTCATTTTTGTAATTCTAAGAACAAAAATGGGTACAAACCAAGTAAAAGTAGTGGTCTATTTTTATTTTTATAATAATTTTAGTGTATTTTGTTTTCAAGATAATGTTAGCACTCTCACAAATTGACATTTAATTCTGCTTGGAGTTAATCAAAGTGTTGGTTCAGACTGGTAATTTTCTTTTCAAATTTGATATGATCCTACTAAACATATTAATGAATGGCAGTGAAAGCATTGTGCAGAATGCTATGTGCATAAACAGTAAGCCATTCTATGTATAGTTTGGCACATAAATATATATATCCATATTTCATTTGAAAATGGCTATTTCTCACAACTAGGAATTTATTCAAAGGATACAGGAGTGCTGATTCTTAGGGACACATGTACCCCAATGTTTATAGCAGTGCTATCAACAACAGCCAAATTATGGAAAGAGACCAAATGTCCATCAACTGATGAATGGATAAAGAAGATGTGGTATGTATATATACAATGGAATACTCCTCAGTGATGAAAAAGAATGAAATCTTT
Source organism: Panthera uncia (assembly GCF_023721935.1). NCBI lineage: Eukaryota > Metazoa > Chordata > Mammalia > Carnivora > Felidae > Panthera > Panthera uncia. Next base: position 33,809,984 of record NW_026057580.1, on the reverse strand, counting down.
CCATTTGCAACAACATGGATGGAACTGGACGGTATTATGCTAAGTGAAATAAGTCAGAGAAAGATAGATATCATATGTTTTTACTCATATGTGGAATTTGGGAAATCTAACAGAAGACCATAGGGGAAGGGAAGAAACAATAAGTTAAGGAGAGGGAGACAAACCCTAAGAGACTCCTAAATACAGAAAACAAACTGAGCGTTGATGGGGAGTGAGTGGGGGTGGGTAGGAGGGGAGGCAGGGAAAGTGGGTGATGGGAATTGAGCAGGGCACTTGTTGGGATGAGCACTGGGTATTGTATGTAAGTGATGAATCACGGGAATCTACTCCTGAAGCCAAGACTACACTGTTTACACTGTATGTTAGCTAACTTGACAATAAATTATTTAAAAAAAAAATAAAAAAGAAATGGAAAGGGCTATTTCATAATAATAGGGAAAAAGTCAGTAAACTAGAACCCAGTACAATTTCTGAAAGATTCCTGGGACATGGGCCAGACAGTTTCTTGGTGGATAACTATTTGCCACCTCTCGGGTACCCTTGGCAATGGGTACCCTGATGAAGGAGGCTGAATCAAGAGAGGCTGCTTTGGTTGGTTGAGTTACTTTAGTCTTACATGAGAGGGTAGGAGACCATGTGATCTTGTGTTTCCCACACTTACTCTCTCTAAGCTTGAGTTTTCTTATCCATGAGATAAGAGGACTGGAGACAGCAATTCTTTGGTTTATTCCAAGTTCTTTGATTCTTCTATAATTGGGATTATTCATTTCCTTAAGTAAGATTTTCCACCTTGACCAGAAATCTTACCTTCCAAAAGGATTTGATGAACCTGAATTCCTGGCTTGCAGGAACTGAATGGAGAATTCATGCACTGTCCACGTTCTTATTTAGCTACAGCTACTTCTCAAGAGCCTCTGAAGCAATTAGTTCATAAATTGTTTAATTTCCTAATTATTCTCCTCTGCTCTGGATAACATCTGGGATTTGTAATACATAGGCAGTGTCCAGTTTTAACTTCTGATCAATTTAACTAGAGCTGGTGGTAGCTCCAGGAAAGGTGGAAGGGTAGCCACAGGCTCTGTGAGAAGGTGTGGAGCTTCCCACCATCCAGACACCTCTGCTGAAGGGGACCCCAGTCTGGCTTTGGCTTTGCTCCAGGCCCTGGGCTCAGCATACAAGGGGTGTTGTCCCATGATACAGACATGATGTCGGGTTCACAAGGACAATCGGTACAATGGCCAAGGGCCTTTGTGAGAATGAGTTGGAGGGAGGTTTGTCCATCTTTAATATCACCACCTTGATGTTGACAGGAGACACCAGGGTGCTCTCTATATACAGGTGACGGGCTTGTCCCAGGTGAGAGAACAGTTTCAAGGAAAAGCAGCCATTATGGGGAAGGTGATGAATGTGCCATTCTAAAAACCAACCATATTATTATACCACATGATCATCCGCCAGTTCTGAATAATTCTAACCTTAGTATGGATGCTGGGAAGCTGAAAGTGAGGAGTCAAAATGACTGCACTAGTCACTATAAAAATTTCAGGTGGTAAATAAAGAGTTGATCATTGAGTTTCACCAGTTACTTATTCTCAAGAATATGAATGACAAATGGGTTTGGTTTGCACAAGTGATATTTTTTAGAGTGGCCTCGATTAATTTTCATTGAATACCTTGTATATTGACTCTTCACCCTGTGAAGAGTTAACACCCTGGTTTGACTTAAGAAAAATGTAACAAGTATGCTGTTTTGTTTTGTTTTGCTTTGTTTTGCTTTGCTTGGGAGTAAATAAAGGAAAATGGATGGTTTCATAAATAAAAAAAAATTACCAGTATGTAATTTTGTTTGTATCAATACTTTTAAACCCAAGAAATAACTCATAAACTTTATGGAAATGATTTGTAACTGGCTATTAAACTGTCAATGCTCATATTTCTTGGTGTGAGTGTATGATGTATTGCTAAATGTCTTTCAGAGGGTAATGGATTGTGTGGGGAAATGAATTCAAGCTGATAGCTGCTGGGGCAAAGAGGGAGTTGAAATACTAATAGTGTTACCCAGATGCCAGAGGCCAGGATAACATATTTAGGCAAGTAATCATATAACGCTGTTCTTGACTGTGCCCCTTTAAATTCTAGAAGCAGTTAAGAGACAAATAGGCTTGCTGAGAATCTCTGCAAATGCAACTGTTTCTAAAGTTAAAAACATATTTGCTGGACTATCAGTTTCATCTACATTATACGTCATACTTTGAAATGGCTTAATACAGAGGAAAATACATTAGTGATCTAACATATAAACCTCAAAACGAATTCAAACTGGAAACTTCCTTTTCTAAGTCAGTCATTTTAAATTTAGTTTTAAAAGAAGCAATGAAGTGGAGGAGTGGGATGGGAGGAGGGTAGAAGGGAGGGTTGCAAGCACTGACTTGGAGGTCTAGAAAGCTAAGTACTGGCCCTAGAGCTAGTGAGAGGGTGAGCTCATCTAGGTCACTTATTAGTCTCTGCACTTGTTTACTCGGCTGAACATTAGATACCTCTAAGTACTTCCAAGATCTAAGACCTGTGGTCAGGGTCTAGAAGCCATGATTCTAAGATAAACATCTTACCCTCATCCCAACACCCTTCCTCAAATGCATCTGCCCCACTCTCGTTCTACCCTGCAACAGTACACTCCAGGCACTGCTCTCAGTTCTTAAACAATAGAATCCAGGCAGCATTCTCTGGTCCCCACCACCCCCTTTCCCTCTTTTACATTTTAATAGGTTATGGCTAATAAAGCTTTAGGTAAATAGGTCAGTGAAATGCAGTAATTTTCCCTGGGCTGGCTGTGGGTATATTCAGGCATTGGATCACAAACATGCACAGCCATAAAGAAATATTATAGGTACATATATGTATTTTAAATATTTTTTTTTGAGAGAGAGATAGCACAAGCGGGACAGAGAGAGAGAGAGAGAGGGAGACAGAGGATCTGAAGCAGGCTCTGTGTGGACAGCAGAGAGCTGGATGTGGGGCTTGAATTCATGAACCCTGAGATAGTGAACTGAGACAAAGTTGGAAGCTCAATCGACTGAACCACCCAGGTGCCCTACATATATGTATTTAAAAAAACAAATTTAATTCTTCTTTGTAAAACGATCCTGTATTCAGACTGTTAGAACTGTCTTAATGATATTCTATTAAGGGAAGGTGAGGGCAGTTTCCTACAGCCCCACCTTTTCATTGTTTTAAAGGGGAATTTTTAAAAAGTATTCAATAAATAAAGTGGTTTGGCAATTTTATTGATAATTACTTGTATTATCAAATATAACTAAAATGCTTTTACATAACATTTAAATGCTTTTATAAATATAGTTTGCCTGTCTTTGCCTTATTTCTTGGACTTCTATGCGCAATTGTGTGAAGATGCTTTGATTACAGAGCAGTGTACAGAGGTTTCCATTTTGTCTCTGAGTAGGAGGTTGCTATTTATGGGACTTAAAAAATTGTAGACAGATTCTAGTTTTAAAACTAAGGAAAAATCAGAGTGGTGATATTTCAAATGAACTTGAGCAGAAATTTGTTTGATTTTTATATAACTGGAAGAAAAAAATCCAGCCTCTCATATTCTCAACACCTAGGGACTGACTCTATGAGGAGAGGAACATGTTTTTCTGTCTCTTCCCTGCTGCTTATAGGGTCGGCCAGGGTAATAAGATCTTTTTACAAATTTTATATAGGATGTATTGAAGAGAAATTGTTACTGCAAAATGTTTTATTATTAAGCCTGCCGACTAGGAGTAGATGGTTCCTTTTGACTAGGAAATGACCTTTGTTTTTTTGCTTATGTGTATACGGTCCACAAAGGTTTCAAATGGAAAATAAAAGAGTATTCCAAAGGTAGAACACTAGCAACTGTGGACAGAAAATGAAAGAGTGAGGCATTAGGGGAGAAAAAGCAGCCAGTGAGAAATGGCTGGAGGTAGGGATGGCCCAGGGAGCATTAAGAACCATGATGTCAAGTGCAATCATCTGAATATGTTTCCATGCACTCAAGTGCAGAATCAGTGTATCTGTCCTCCCAGGGAGTAGAAGCAGTCATATTATTTGGGATGGTGGAGGTGGAGTGACGGAGTTTTCCTTACCCTCTTCAGGTTGTGTCAGAGTCTCTAAATGCTTACACAACTTAGAAAATGTGGGGATGGCCTCTGGTCTTTGATTGGTCAATGCTGAAAACACTCATTATTCAAGCTTGCTTGGCCTATTCAAAGGCTGGTGGCTGCCTCCTCCATAGCAGGCTTGGTACAGGTATCTTGTACCATGGTTCTTGTTATGGGTGTCTCTCCCCAAAAAAGATATGTTGAGGTCCTAAGACCAATACCTCAAAATATGACCTTATTTGGAAAGAGGGTCATTGCAGACGTAATTTGTTAAGATGAGGTCATACTGAAGTAGGGTGAGCCCCTACTCCAATATGACTGGTGTCCTTATGAGAAGATGGTCATGTGAAAACAGAGACACACGATGAGAATGCCATGTGACTACAACGGCAGAGATTGCAGTTGTGTGCCTGCAAACCAAGGAATGCCATGGACTGTCCGCATTCCATCAGAAGCTAGAAAGAGGCAAGGAAGGATTCGCCTCTACAGGTTTCAGAGGGAGCATGACTCTGCTGACACCTTGATTTTCAGACTTCTGGCCTCCACAATGGTGAGAGTATAAATTCCTGTTGTTTTAAGCCAGGCAAGGCAGTTTGTGATACTTTGATGTGGCAGCCCTAGGAAATGAATACAGCTCTCCAATCTGGGGCACTTGGCATTTGGTCCCCAGGTATCCCCATTCCATCCCCTCAAAGGTGTTTCCAGCAGGGGTGCTGCTTGGGGTAGGGTACAAATGGGCCACACTCCCTCCTGAGGCCAAAGCCTGAGCCCTCCTCCCCCTTCCTTCAGAGGCAGCCCAGTTTAGCCTCCCTCAAAGAATCCGAATCACAATAGATTCCCTGGTGGAGTCAGAGAGTAAAAAGAACTTGGGCCTTAAAACACAAGACTGGCCTTTTCTTACTGGATTGATGAAAGGGATAGAGAATTTATACTTCTCTGTTGAGGGTACAAGGATTGAAGGAAACCAATAACATCAAAAAAAAAAAAAAAAAAACCAGTGGATTTTTCCGTAATAGCTTACCTTATCATGTTAGCGTACCCTGTCTTGTGCTGCCCGCAACACAATCTCAGTCCCCTCAAACCTTGAGAGGATGGTGTGAGAAACAGCGTGTACCTCTGTGTCAGAAGTACAGGGAAGTATGGACCTCTCCTTGCACCCTGCATCATGTCATGACTGGCAACATCAGCATCCCTCTGAGAGGAAGCATGGGTGATGGAGGTATGGGCAGGACTATGAGCCGCAGACAGGCACTGAGTGGCCAAGTGGCAAGGAGGTCACCTCTGCAGTTAGGAACACATTGTCCTGGAATAGCCCCCCTTTCCCAAACATGCTAGTGTAAGGAGGACTTAGTCACTTAGGTTACATTTACACTTAAAGATAGACAAGGGACTACTTGAAGGACTGACTGTATGGTGAATATTTGGAAATAGAGATTTGTTTAAGGAATAGTTAACAGTCCCAAAGAGTTTAACTGCCACTTCTCCAAAGGAAAAGAAATGGAAATATACTATATAATCAAAGAGAACTGAAACAAAATAATAATTTTCCTGAATGTAAAAGATGGTGAAACTTTTTAATATATTTCCTAAAATTTGTGAAATCACTGTCCTTGGTCTTTAAGAATAGGTTGTGAAACTGAGAAAGTGAGAACCAATGGGTTCCCAGCCTGCCTACAACAGGATGTTTAAACTCAGTGTAATTATGAGTATTTTAAGTCTAATAAATACTTTGAAATAAATGAAAATATAGACACAATATTCCTATACTTAAGATGAAACAAAGCCTTAAAATTAGACCTCTTCTTTTCTTTTCTTTCCTTTTTTTTTTTTTTGTTTGTTTGCAGTCAAGATCAATTGTTTCTTTCTCAGAAAATATCCATTTAAAAAACCTCATTGACCTTTCAGTACCCCACTCCTCAACTAGTTAGTACTTCCTTCTTGCTGACAACCTCTGCTAACATCACCCACCAACAGCTAGACAGGCTGTCCAGTAAGGGACTTATTCTCTGAAATTTGCTTAACTTCACTCTACAAAATATTACACATCTAGTCAAAAGTTGTTTGCCATAAAATATCTCAGCGGAGAGAAAAAGTGTGGATAAGGGGATAATGAAACAAAATTAATAACTGTTGATAAATATTAATAATTGTTAAACTTGGGTGATGGGTACATACATGGGGGACACATATCATTCTCTCTACTTTTGTATATTTTTAAAATTTCCATAATAAAAGCTTAAGCCACAATAATAAAGATGATAGCTGGTATCTTTCCACAGGAGATTGCTTAATGCCAAGTGGCAATGAATATACCAAAAGTAATTAACACATTCTAATGAGTTATACACATGTTAACGTGCACTTATTATCTTTAACTGTGACAAGTATGTATTTAGAGAGCCTTTTGGGAGTGATTCTAGTGTAGGAATGTTACTAAGTATAGGATGAAAAAGTTTGGAGAAAAGCAAGTTCTCTAAGGGGGCTTAAATCAAATCATGATATGTAGGTCTTGAGTTGGTTCTGCACGTGTCCTGAAAAATTTCTCTAGTACTCACCTTGTGAAGGGGAAAACAGGAAATACTTCATATTTCAATTACTGAAATAGCTAGGACATTTCTCGCCCAAGCATCTTTTTAGTGACTTGACCCTGGTGTGGTGACAAGGCCTGCTCGGTTGCCTGCAGTGGGGATGGCATGTGGGGGTGGAGGGGCCTGGCAGGAAGTCAGCAGGAGCTCAATCCCCCACTGGTGATCGCTGAAGTCAGGCTGCTACACGCCAGAAGAGGAGCTTTGCTTTGGCAGGGTATCTGAAAATGTCAGCATTATTCTCTTCTAAAACTATTTTTGCCTTTTACATTTTAATTATTCTAACATTTTGGAAAGCATCTGAACATGGTAAAGACACTTTATTCTGTTGTTTTGGCACTTGCTGTACTTATAGATTCCTATCTTTTTTCTTTTTTTAATGTTTATTTATTTAAGCAGGGGGAGGGGCAGAGAGAGGGAGAGAGAATCCCAAGCAGGCTCTGTATGGGACTCCATCTCATGAACCATGACAGTATGACCTGAGCTGATATTAAGAGTCATCTGTTAATTGACTGAGCCACCCAGGCACCCCTACAGATTCCCATTTCTAGTACACTATTTTTAGATTTCCTTAAAAAATTAAACACAAATAACACGGGTAGTTTAAGTGAATTTAGTGTTTCTGAAAGGCAAATGAGGTCTCTCATATAGCCTGAAGTTCTTGGTTCATTTACAGAAAACAGAGGGCAATTGCCTTGTGGCTCAGCTTATATCCTTATAAAAATGATGTTAAGACCAGGCCCAGTCTCAGATATTTTGAGACCAAGTCTGTTACTGGGTTAAATTCCTCACAACTTGGCCCTTCCCAGCCCTTCCAGCCCTTCTGTCTTCCCTCAAGCAGCACATTAACTTGGCCTGCCCTAACTTCATCTTTCATAAGTGCATTTTTATTTAATAAATCAATACCTAAAAGAATTGTGGACACTTTTTATAGCAATTCAAAGTTATAAAAATGCTTCTCATTATATTTTCTAAATTAAAGCAAATAGCATTATATATTTAAATGTTCTTTCAATGACTTAGATTAATCATTTTATCACACCTGAGGGACCCACCCAGCCCAAATCTAGAATATTGGGCCAGGTTAACTGTTATTAGAGGGGAGTCTGCGAAAGAAGCAGATCTACCTTCTGGGCCATGAACAAGACCAGGCTGTGGGCTACTGAGGATTCAGTCAAGCGGGCTTAATGCAGCATACAAAAGTTGTCACAAAAAACAGCAGGTGGTAGTTCACACATATGTGGTTCCATAGGGAAGGGAGATTCACTGCAAAATAACAGGAATGATATTATATGTAGACAGAGCATGGCAAGAAGGAACCCAAGGGCAGTAAGTAAATTTTGTTGTTGATCAATAGGAGGTTGGCACAGAGAAGAATGCCTGCTGGTCATAGGGCTTTGTTTCTCTTAAGAGACACAATGGTGAGAGTTTGGCAGGGCAGGTCTTTTAGAAGGATTTTGTGTACAAACAATCAAAATAAGGATCCATGTTGTCCAAACTATAAGGTCTTAAAGCCCACCCAGTCATTTCTCCTGCAATTCAAGGCCAATGCCCTAGTAATAGCAGCTTGAAGGCTCTATCAGTTTTCTACTGGTGCATAAGAAATTACAACAAATTTAGTCACTTAAAGCAGCACAAGCTTATCTACAGCTTCCTTGGACTAAGCTGAGAACCTACCTGTCAGTTAGGCCCTGTCCTCAGGGTCTCATTGGACTGAAATCAAGTTGTCCGCTGGGGCTGGGATCTTATCGGAGTCTCAGAATCCTCTTCCATCCTCATTCAGGTGGTTGGCAGAATTCAGAGCCTATGGTCGCAGAACTCAGGTCCTTGTTTTCTTGCTGGCTGTCAACTGGGATCACTCTCAGCTCCTAGAAGCTGCCTTCAGGTTCTAGCTCATGGCACTTTCACAACAGAGCATCTTCTTCACAGCCAGCAGGAGAATCTTCCTCAAGTTGGCTACAGTGGAGTCTTACAAAGGCAACACGACCACTAGAACAACTATTCCAACACCTTTGTCCTATAATGTAAACTAACCAAGAGAATGACTATCTTGGGGCACCTGAGTGGCTCAGTTGGTTGAGTGTCTGACTTTTCATTTTGGCTCAGGTCATGATCCAAGGGTCATGGTTGGGACTGAGCCCTGTGTCAGGATCCATGCTGAGCTTGGAGCCTGCTTGAGATTCTTTCTCCCTCTGCCCCTCTCCCCGGCTCATGCTCTCTCTCTTTCTAAAACAAAACAAAAACAAAAAGAGAATGACTATCTCATCATATTCACAGGTCCTACTTGCACTGGAAGGGGAGGGGATTATACAGTTCACATACACCACGGGGAGGGAATCTTGAGGTCATTATGGAATTCTGCCTACCACAAATAATGAATTATTCAACACTGAGCCGACATTTATTGTTTATTAAATACCCAGCACTGTACTGCAACTGGGGGTTCAAAGCTGAACAAAGATAGGTAAGGAAGCCCACAGACTAATGGAGGAGACAGAATTGAAAATTAATTCTAAAACAAGTTAGTATGTCTGTAATAGTTGAATGTGGAAATAACACAGAAAAGATAGTCAAAAAGGTGAGGTATAGCTCAAAAGGTGTTTTTGAGGAAAGAAAAGTCATTTCAGGCAGAAAGCATGTTTATCTGTCAAGGTGTGGAGATACTGAAAAGCCTGTTTGAGAGGCTTTGAGTGGTAGGTCTTGACTGGAATGGAAGGGGCCTGTGGAAGACAGGACTGAACAGATGTCAAAGGCCAGACCAGGAAGGACACAGAACTTGGAACTTCATCATGGGCAAGAAACGCCAAAGGAATTTGTTAAGGGATATTAATAAGTTAAGGACATAGAGGCCAAATTATACCAAAAAAAAAATTTTTAAGTGACCCCATAAAAATAAAAATTTCAGCCTAATCAAGCAGAATTGAAAAGCAAAAGTCTCATACAAATTGATAAAATAGAAAGACCAATATCCAAAAGAAAATGAACAAGAGACAAGTAAAAACAATTAATAGAGGAAATGCAAAAGGCTGATAAACATAGGGAGAAGTGTTTAATATCACTTGTGACTAAGAGAGTGAAGATTAAAATAGTGAAATATAATTTTGGCTATGAAATTGTTAGAATAACGCCTACATAAAAAACATATCTACATACTTAAGACAATTGAAGGACAATTCACCAAAGGTTAAGCAGGTATAGAGGTTTCATAGATCATTTTGTTTTCTTCCTCATACTTTGTTTTCTAAATTTTCCCAATAAACCCATATGCATTCTTAGAATAACTAATATATTCATTTATTTTACAAAATAGAGCTTCTAATGAAGTAGAGCTTCTAATGAAAAACAGCAGTTCCTGCCTAGCCAATTCACCTCCTGGGGCTACCACTTTCAGCTCTTTCAGTTGGTTCTCCTGGTGTTTACCTCCATATTTCTAAATGATATACATACACTGTTATTTCTGGAGTAATCGATTTTAGCCATTACCTCTTGATAATGGCTTCTTAATACAGAGTTGTAGATTGAGTTCTCTAACACTACCGTCTTTTGCCCACTTCTCCCTGCTCCTCTCCTTACAGGTAAGTCGTGACTTGAAAAAATTCAACAAATAATGTTTTAAAAACTGTTGTGATTATGTAATAATCATATACATTCTGAGCTACCTTCTGAAACAGGCAGTGTACTACTGCAGGTACACATTTTTTCTTGTACAAAGTTTTGTTTTTCCTAGAGTTGATAATTTAAAAATTATCTCATTTTTTTTGTTTGCATAGTTTCCTATGTTCCTGTTGATGTTTCCTAAATTCTCCAACATTTGTCAAATGCTTATCAATGAGTTATCTAATGCTCAAGCACATTAAATAATACATCTTTCCACTTCCCTCTCTCTCCCATATCTTCCTTCCACACACCTCCCACCTCTTACTCTTGTCCAGGCTGGTTGTTCTCTGGGCTATTACTCAGCTGTGCCCTGGAATCTTCCTTTACTGAACCCCTTATGTTGAATGTCTTGCTTCCTGGATCCCATCTATTTTATTTAATTTTTATACCATCTTTTGCTAAAACCCATCCACCAGCAGCTTCTTAAGATGGGGTATATGGGAGTAAAGCTTTTTTCCCTAGGCTTTGCTGTCTGAAACTATTTTTAGTCTATTCATACTTAATTGTATATGTTTTATGCTCACATTTGAATTCTAAATGAAATTCTGTACTGAATTCTAAATGAAAAAACTTTACCCTCAGAAAAATTGGATCAGATTGCTTCACTATTTTCCAGTGTCCTGCTGGAAAGTTTGGTACCATTTGTTCTTTTCTATGGACTCCCCCCCACCCCACCTCTTCTTTGGAAGATTTTTGACCATCCTGAGTAGTCTATAATTTCATTATGACTTGGAATTAGTATTGGTGGGCCTCTTTAGTCTGGTAATATATTCTTTGATTCTGCTAAATAGTCTTGTATTGCCTCTTTAATAATTTCTACCTTGTTTCTCTGTCGTTCTGGAACTCCTATTAGTCAGCTGCAGTAGGGATTGCCGTGTGGGTGGCGGTCAAGTAGCTTCAGATATATAGAGAAAAGGAAGTACAGAATCTAGGAACAAAACAGGACATAAGTGGTCTATTCACAGATAAACAGCTTGACAGTCAGGATTCAACTTAGGAAACAGAAACCTCTCTAGTTACTCTAAGTGGGAAGGTATTCAAGTGAGGACAGTGGAAGGGCTAGGTGGGTAGACTCCAGAACGAATTTCTAGGAAGAATTTCAAGAAAAAGATGGCCAAAATGGCTTATGGCAGGGGGTGGCCATCACCTCAGCCACAGTGGGGAAGGTGGGGAATGAGAAGTCTCTATCTGGAACTGGTCAGTACAATACGCCAACGTAGTAGTGACCCAGGAATCCGGAGTCACAGATGTTGCGATGCCTCTTGACCTTACAAGGCTAGGGCCTAGTGCAGCAGCACTCCAGGACAATCTGAAGTCTGAGTGGCTGAGCCTGCCACCTAAAAAGCTAGCAACGGGATGACAGCCCTGCCTCACATGCCCTTTCAAATCTCATCAAGTGCATCTAATTGGCAGAATTTAACTTACTCTCAGAACCTTCAGAACAGAAAAACACAGATTGGGAAGGAGGACAAGGGCCAAGTCACCACAAACACTACAGTCCATACATGCAGGGCAGTGTTGCGTGTGCCCCCAGTGGCATCTACAGTAGGGATGAGGAGCTGCTGCAGGGGCAGGCTTGATGAGAGGTGGTTGGGATTCATCACATGGAAAAACATTAAGGTCTGACAGGAATCTTTTTTTTCTTTTTGAAGTAGAGAAGGTCATTTCACTTATGTAATTTATACCTTGCCTCATTCCAGCAAAGGACCAGAGGAAGAGAGAAAAGGTATGTGTTTGTAGAGAAAGGCAGGGGGCATTCTAATCTGCGTTAACCTATCTATATAAAACTGTGAAGTAAAAAGATCTGGGTTGTTTTGTCCAGTTGAAACATTTAGTGTGTGGGTGTGGACAATGGCAGAGGGTCATGTAATCAAGTGTTCGGATTTGATGGGAGACAACCCACTCAGAAGTTCTGACGTTTCTGGCCAGCAGAAAATGAGAGGATACTATCACAATAAAATCTTATATAAGCTTTTTTAAAAATAAGGGATCCACCTGAGTCATTGACTTACGGAAGAGACAAAATAGGAGCTCTTCTGATAAACCCAAAGAATCCAAACTTTTAATTATCTGTAAAGTTGTAGGTGCCAACTTAACTACACTGATCTTCTGTGCTTAGAAATAGGCAATGTTTTAAGATAATGGTTACAGTCCAGTCTATAATATCTCAGTTTATAAATTCAGATTTTTCCAAAGGGTCCAAAGACAGACAACCCTGCAGACACTCTCCTAGTTTTCTCCATTGTATGTTTTCAGCTTCCAATATTCTAAGGTGCTTCCACAAGCTCCTTTGATTTTCATCCCCTTCTCACACCTGCATAACAAAAATTCCCTTCTCAATCTGTCCATGATTCCTTTATACTGGCAACACCTCATTAGGAGTACTTGCGGTTTCAAGGCTGTAGGTAGACAAGATTCACATTCCACATCTAAGTTAGAAATACAGGGCCTAAATATATCTAGACTGTGTTTTAAGTTTTTATTTATTATTTTGAGGGGAGGGGCAGAGAAAGGGGGAGAGAAAGAGAATCCCAAGCAGGCCCCTCACTGTCAGCACAGAGAGCGACGTGAAGTTTGAACCCATGAACCATGAGATTGTGACCTGAGCTGAAATCAAGAGTTGGATGCTTGGATGATGCTTAACCGACTGAGCCACCCAGGCACCCCAAATTCTCTATTTTCTTTCTTTCTTTCTTTCTTTCTTTCTTTCTTTCTTTCTTTCTTTCTTTCCTTTCCTTTTCTTTTCTTTTCTTTTTTCTTTTTTAATGTTTATTCATTTTTGAGAGAAACAAAGAGACCGAGTGTGAGCAGGGGAGGGGTAGAAAGAGAGGGAGACACAGAATCCAAAGCAGGCTCCAGGCTTCGAGCTGTCAGCACAGAGCCCAACACAGGGCTCGAACCCAAGAACTGCGAGATCATGACCTGAACTGAAGCTGGACGCTTAACCGACTGAGCCATTCAGGTGCCCTTAGACTGTATTTTAAATGAATATGGGCTGCTACTGAATTTTAAGCAACTTTCACATAACTAATGTTCATTTCATTAAACAAAGACTATATAAGTGGCATAAAAAGAAATTAATAGGCTCAAATGACCAAACTTTATGGAAACATTCTTCAAATGAACAGGAATAGCCATTCAGCATGTTTTAGGGATTACTCATACCTCATGTTTACACATCGACATTATACTTTAAGTATTTTACACTTCTATACCCCAATAAAACTGACTCCTAACTAGTTTTCTCAGAGGATAGTGGTCAACAATAACATCTGTACAAAATTCTTTGAACATCATCTCTACACCTGATAGTTCCCCATGTGGAGCCTCCCTTACCCACACAGAATTCGATAAAAGTACATGTCCTATCCTCCACTAGGGTAAACATCTGACTTTAGTGTCCACTCACATAAGACAGTGATTCAGATACAGGTTAGATGAGGGGGAAAAAACTCTACTAGGACTTTGGTTTGCCAGTGTGGTCAGCAGCAGCCTCAGGGGTTCCAAGGTCCGTAGCAGTGGTGGTGGCAGGTTGCTGCCTGCAAGATGTGCAGTTGACCTGGATTTCAGACAACAGTTCCTTTCTCCAGCCAGCACTGTTGTGTGGTTCTGATATTGGTTTTAGAGGCTTGGCCTGTTCTGCTCGCCCTTCCAAAGAGTCTGCATTTAGTACCTTCTTTCTACTTAAATTGGCTCAGCAGCTCTTCGAAGTGTGTGGTCCAAGGACTCTAGGGGTCCCCAAGACCCTTTTAGGGGATCTGCGAGATCCTCCCTTTTCTAACTATGTATCTGTGTGAAGCCAGCTTTTTTCTTAGATAGACCTCAATCAAAACAATACCCCAGGGGCACCTGGGTGGCTCAGTCGGTTAAGTGACCGCTTTCGGCTCAGGTCATGATCTCAGTTTGTGAGTTTGAGCCCCGCATCGGGCTCTGTGCTGACAGCTCAGAGCCTGGAGCCTACTTCAGATTCTGTGTCTTGCCCTCTCTCTACCCCTCCCCTGCTCATGCTCTGTGTCTCTGTGTCTCTCAATAATAAATGTTAAAATTAAAAAACAAAACAAAACAAAAAACCAATACCCCAACAGATTGAATGCAGAAGATGATATGAAAATACAGCTGCCTTCTACTGTTAGACATTAAAGAGAATTACAAAAATAGGAAACAATACCATCCTTCTTAATTTTTTTGGTTTTGGAAAAATTTTATTTTTCCAAAAAAAATGCTATTATATGCTAACATGTAATGAGTTTATTATGTTTTTTTTTTAATTTATTTTTTATTTTTAAGTAATCTCTATACCCCATGTGGGGCTGGAACTCATGACCTTGAGATCAAGAGTCACATGCTCCACTGAGCCAGTCAGGTGCCCCAATTGTGGGGTTATTTTAAAACTAATTAAATATTTTAAAGACTGCTCAGTTTTCATTCCTAATATAGTAAATATCAATAGATGTTACAAACATAAACAAAAGTTCCTTGGGGTCCTAAACAACTTAGGGGGCTCCAAAGACCTTTTGAGGGTTTTAAGAACAAAAAGTTCAACCGCCACAGAAACACAGTAGGTTCTCTTACTTTATCTGAAAACTTTGAATAACAGAGAAGCCTGCCTTTTATACATTTTTTTAATGTTTATTTATTTATGAGAGAGAGACAGAGTGTGAGTGGGGGAGTGGCAGACAGGGAGACACAGAATCTGAAGCGGGCTCCATGATCTGAGCTGTCAGCACAGAGCCTGAGGTGTGGCTCGAACCCATGAACTGTGAGATCACGACCTGAGCTGAAGTCGGACGCTTAACTGACTGACCCCAAGAAGGCTGCCTTTTAAAATTTCCATCCAGATTTGGGTGATCATAAGAGATAAGGTGGTTTAGAGAGAATACACAGTACTGCTCCCACTAAGGAGAGGGAGATGAAAAGCAGCATATGTTAGACCAAGACCAAAGTCAATGGGAGGGTCAGAAGAGAGTTATCTATTTCTAGAAATGAAAGCTCTCAAGGAGACAGACTGAGAACATGGTCCCCAGAGGACACAGAACACCGAATACTAATAATCATAAATATTTCCTAATATTCACACATACCCTCATTTGTATGGATGATTCAATAATCTTTATAATTCATTCATAGCAGCCAGTCCTAGCTTAGGGAAATCAGAGACAGCTTTAGTGCCAGTGGTTGTGCAGAGGGATGCCTACCAAAAATGCTTTTCTGGAGCCAGAAATTGCTTGAAGAATCTTTACATGTCCAGGAATTTTAATTATATCACTCTGTTCACTCCACATCTTCTTGGTCAGTGTCTAGGTCAATGTCTGATATTTGGCAAGGTCAGAGCACAACTGATCACAGAATGGATATCTGACTTGATTCATAGCTCACAGAATCAGTTTAGAGTTAAAAAGGTGAAAACTTAGGTCTCTAAACAGTCGTCTAGTAACAAAATCCAGAAAGTGGTATCTTCATCAAACACAGGAAGTTCCCTTTGGCTTTGTTGGGGTGAAATACAGTCACTTGCTATGCACTGTCTTCAATCAGTTGTCTTTTGGAACTGTTCTCATGTGCAGATCAAATCCATCAGATTTTATGCCAGGATGGCAAGGGCTCTGTTTCATTCGTCACCAAATATACAAAGCCTAGCAGAGTATCTGGAACATGGTAGACAAATAATCACTGATTAAATGAGACAATCAACAGAACGAAGGAATGAACTTGGGCATTCTTCATTTTGCTTTTCTTCCCAAATTGATCAATCAGTATTGGTTAACTAACACTCCATTGCCATTCTTATGTTGTACTTATAAAAATTACTGTCCTGTTCTGAAATTATCATTAAAATTCCTGATACAACACACTAACAATTACTTTTACTAAGTTCTCTCATTGTAAACTATTCTATCCATCTAATGAACATTTGTTATTTACTTGCAGAATATGGCTTTAGGCTGGTTCTTCAAGTTTATTTTTTTATTTTCATTTTTTTCAAAGTTATTTTATTTGATTTTTTTTTTATTAAAAGTTTGTTTTATTTTCCTGTGAAATTGAGTATTAGCCCCCAGTTTACAGTTTGTTTTTTTTTTTTTTTATGGCTTCCAAACATTTTAAAAGTTATTTTATTTTTGTGAGAGAAAGAGTGTTAGCAGGGGAGGGGCAGAGAGAGAGACACAGAATCCAAAGCAGGCTCCAGGCTCTGAGCTGTCAGCACAGAGCCCAATGTGGGGCTGGAACCCACAGACCACGAGATCATGACCCGAGCCAACGCCAGACACTTAACTGACTGAGCCACCCAGGTGCCCCTGGTTCTTCAAGTTTAATAATAGGCAGTATTATATTTTGACTAGTAGGTCACAGCAACTGACATCAAAATAAGAAAAAAGGATGGGCATAATTTAATTCTACCAAAACACCTAATAGGAACAATGCTCCATGGTGCCTTCTATATAAAAGTACAACCTATAATTTCCCAGAAATCTCCAATGTAAAATTTAAGTGATTAGACTATGATTGTACTAGAAAACAAATCCTGCCTATAAATTGCTCTTCTATAAGCTGTTCTTTTAAAATCATCCATGTTAGTTTGGGTTCTCTGAGAAACAAATGATAAGATGGGATTAGATGTGAGAGATTTATTGGGGAGATGTT
This sequence comes from Panthera uncia, assembly GCF_023721935.1. NCBI lineage: Eukaryota > Metazoa > Chordata > Mammalia > Carnivora > Felidae > Panthera > Panthera uncia. The sequence continues at coordinate 33,792,964 of NW_026057580.1, read as the reverse complement.
TTGAATTATAAAGGGGAAAAGTAGGCAGAGTCTGACTCCTGTGAAGGGGAGAGCGAAAGAAAGGAGGATTGGGTAGGAAGAGTCTCAGATGGTCTGAAGAAAGCATGGTCTGAACAAAGTACTGGGCAGGTTAATGGGGAGTGTTTGAGTCAATGCCACCCACCAGGGGCGTGGGCCAGCATACTCATTCATTGCCTGAGAACAGCCTGGGGAAAGTGTGTCCTCAGCAGGAACACAGTGTTGGATTCCATGGGGTAGTAGCTGGGGTTCTCAGTCAACTCTGCTTCTCATAGGAGGAGATGTGAGTGATGCATATCCATTGCTACTATATCATTTTTTGAAGTCTTCAGGTTTTTCCATTTAATGTTTGATGGACATAAAGACCATAAATGTTTTCATGCCATCAAATCTTACCTATATATTTGACAGCTGTCATGAAACATGTTACTATTAACAGAGGTTAAGGATTCTGTTATCTTAACACAACACTTTGGTTGTTACATCCTTTATATTAGTGTTTGACGTATCTAAGTTGTCTTTCCTCTATCACATCATAAACACAAGCAAGAATATGCAATACAAAATAATTTGATACAGTATTTCTGGAGTAACATAATAAAAACCTCCATTAATGTGGGCTAATTGAAGGTTGACTAAATTACAGAATGTTTTTAAAGGAATGTGGTTCTTACTTAGCAACATACATAGTAACTGCCATTAGAAGAACAAATGTTGACAAAGACTGATGACTAGGCCCAATTACCACACCAGTTAGTTTGTTTCTGAGAACACACATTACAAAAAGTTTATTTACGTAAATAAATCTCCTACAATCTTCTCAAATAATACTACACTTATAATTCATGTCACACAATCATCAGCCCACTGCATTATCTTCTACAGGCCGTGCAAACCCCTTCTTCCTAGGTAATTTCAGTGTAGCCTGGGGGCTGAAGGCCCAATCCCTGTAACAGAGTAAGGCCAGAGGCCAGCATGGGTTGCCACAGGCAAGCCCAGCAATTTCTATTCTTCCTTTCCATTCCATGTCTATAAACTGGCCTTGACTTTTCCTGACCCAGTTATCCAAAGGCCACAGGACAAGAGCTTTTGAGTCATCAAAACTGACCAAGCTGGCCCATTTCATCCCCTGCTTTTGTCACAAATTGCCCCTCTGTACCTAAATTTTGTTTTAACAAACGAGTGCATATTTCTGCTCAGTTCATCGGTGCAAAAAATCACTAATTTTCTTACTAATGATTTTGTAATGTTATATTCATAAAACAATTTCAATTAAAGTATTTCAAACTTAGTTTCTAAATATTTCCCCCCAGAAAGCCTACAGACTTGGAAAAATACATTTACGATTTACAGATAGCTAACACTTAATGAGAGGTTTGTGCTATGCACTGTTCCAAGTACATGTACCTACTCATTTAAAGTTCTCAACTGCCCAAAAAGGGCAGTATTATTTCCAATTTACACATGAAGATGCTGAGGTGTGGAAAAGCTGAATAACTTACCCCAGGTCACACAGCTGGTAAGTAGCAGAGCCAGGATTTGAACCTAAGTAATCTGTCTCTGGAGCTAGACTTTCTGTTGTTACTGTGGCCTTATAAAACTATAATGTGTTATTTAACTCACATTCAAAAAGCACTATTACCTAGCATATAGCAATAAAAATCATTAAAACTTGTTTTATTTACATTTGTACTTTATAAGCAGCTGATTAATTTAAAATGCAATATGATGAAATATGCAGCTCTAATCATCTTTTATATACTCCAATATATTTAAATTAAAATTAATGTGCTAATGTAGAAATATTTCCCCTTTCTTAATTTATAGCAGCATATTTCCTTTCAAGGCATTATTTGTGGGTTTTTAAAACATTTTTATTTATTTTTGAGAGACAGAGTATGAGCAGGGGAGGGGCAGAGAGAGAGGGAGACACAGAATTTGAAGCTGCAAGCTGCAGGCTCCGAGCTGTCAGCACAGAGCCCGATGCGGGGCTCAAACCCACAAACTGCGGGATCATGACCTGGGCCAACGTTGGAAGCTTAACTGACTGAGCCACCCAGGCACCCCTATTTGTGTTTTTAAACACATTATAGAGATTAAATGACTTAAAGGATATACAGAGAGAAAATAATGAGAAATAAATTAATTCAGATGTACATATTCAGAAAAAGATACTGAAATTAATAATATATGGCTTAAAAGTCAATACAGCGTCCTTTTCGTTCCCAATCTCCATATCGGGTAGGTTCTGGGCCTCTGGGTCCACCTTTTTCTTTGGTAACAGGATTAATATCATCTGGAAATTCTAAAGAAAGACAGAAGATACAAAAAAAAAAAAAACAAAAAAAACCAAAAAACAGTCAATAGAGACAAGAAAAGCATGAAGACCAATTCTGAAGACAGAGTGGTCGAGTTGCAGAGTTAATAGGCTAGATACTACTGACTAGGTTAATACAATGCAGTCTTTTAAATGAACTGTAAATGTGGTTCTTTTCCACAAGTTTGAGAAATCACTTCTGGACACAATTGTCATATCCAACGAACTTTATTACCTACATTAATTACTTAGAATTCTTGGAGTGTTCTCAGGCCCCAATATGGGGAGTGGCTGCATTTGTATGGATGGATTAAAAGAGAGGGAAAGGAATGCAGGGAATACAGAGTACAAATCCATAGGGTTTGGAAGGTTGTGAAACAAGGTTACTTTGGCTCACTGCCTCAGTTTTCTTATCAGTAAAATGGGTATAACAACCATATCTGATTTGCTATGTTGAAAATTAAACAAAGAGATGCATGTAAAGGATCCAGCTCAGTGCCAGGTACCTAAGAATGCCCAATTAATTTTAGTTATGAGTATTATTGTTCTTCATCATAGGATTTTGGCTTCATGAAATGGTTAGCTGACACTGCCATTCATGGACATAACAACTATTACTCTGAATACTGTGTGTTCATAAAGGACTATTCATCTTGAATCTGGCCCAATTCTGAGTATTTTATTCACAATAACTCATTTAATCCTCATAATAATCATATGGGACAGGAACAATTATTGTCTCCATTTTATAGATGAGGAACATGAGACACAAAGAGGTTCAGAAAGGTGCTCCTGATCACATAGCTAGCTACCAAGTGATAAACAGAGTTTGAATTCAGACAGTCTCGTTGCAGTCTTGTTTTTAACCCATAAACTACTGCTCTGTATATGGGACGGACAGAAGAGGAGTCAGCTATTAGAAAGAACCCCAATTCTTACTCTGTGTCTCTTTAGAAAACTAGATGAACATCACCAAAATCCCATAGTCCCTGTCTAGGAAAAAAGACAATTAACCCTGAAAATTTTCAAATATGTATCTGTTTTTAAAATTCTTTCTCTACTGTGAATCAAGTCTTCCCTACCCTGTCATTCTATTTTCTAAGAACTTGCTGGGACTTCCTCTGAAAGCATCTAATGGAAGCTCTTCCATCTCCCATATTTCTGGGGCTCACCGAGTATCTTCATCAGCTTGGGTTGCCAAAACAAACTACCGTAGACTTAAACAACAGAAACTAACTTTCTCACAGCTCTTGAGGCTAGGAGTCTGCAAGCAGGGTGCCAGCATGGCTGGGTTCTGGTGAAGACTCTTCCTGGCTTGTAGACAGCCCCTTCTCAGTGTCCTCACATGGCAGGCAGAGAATGATGGCGAGCTCTCTAGTGTCTCTTCTTATAAGGACACGAATTCCGACATAGGGAATTCTCATTACCTCATTTAAAACCATCTCTAGGGGCGCCTGGGTGGCTCAGTCGGTTGAGAGCCCGACTTCGGCTCAGGTCATGATCTCATAGCTCATGGGTTCGAGTCCTGCATCAGGCTCTGTGCTGACAGCTCAGAGCCTGGAGCCTGCTTCAGAGTCTGTCTCTCCCTCTCTCTCTGCCCCTACCCCACTCATGCTCTGTCTCTCAAAAATAATAAACATTAAAAAAATTTTTTAAAAAACTAATTATCTCTTAAAGGCCCTATCTCCAAATACCACCCCCATTGGGGGGGTTAAGGATTCAACATATGGATTTTAGGGAGACACAACTCAGTCCATAGCACTAGGCAAGAAAGAAAGGGTCAAGATGTCCCTGCACCTCACTGCTACTTCCAGTCTCTCATTCTACCACCAAATCTTTACAGCCTTTCCTCTTTTGAATTCTGCACCATTTACTTGTCCAGTGCTTTTCTGTAGTCCAGTAATAAAGTCAAGACTCTTCTAACTTCTTGGATAGGATCAATATTTGATTCATAGTTTCATCTCTCCCCATTGTTCTTCATATCAACATACACATTAGTATCCTCACATACTGGGGACATGGAGGTCCTTAATCCTCTTTCCTAGTGATCTTCACATCCACTTGTGCTATCCATTTCGATTTCATTATCTCCTGAATATGTTCCTTCTCCAAGTCTCACACTCTTGAGCTTTCTTCTTTCTGACTGCAGCCTCCTTTGGAGGCTTTTCCCTCATGTTTGTTTAACCCAATTTTCACCCTCATTATAAACTATAGCTTTCTGAAATTCTTTACTCTCATTAGTTCCATCCTGAGTCATGCTTGGAGTCTTATTCTAGACTAATGCAACCATTTTCTAACTCATCTCTGTTTTCTGACTCTCATGACTCCAGCCTAACCTGCATAGAAGGACAAATTAATCTTTCTAAAACAGAATCCCTCTTCCACATTACATTAAGTGGAAGAGGCCAGACACAAATGATTATGTACTGTATGATTTCATTTATATAAAATCCTAGGAAGGGCAAAATTATAGTGACAGAGAACAGATTCATGGTTGCCAGGGGGATGGGAGAATGAAACTAATTATAAAGAGGCACCAGGGGCTCTTTGTGGGATTGAATTGCTTTATACTTTGTGTTGGTTATATGGTTATAAACATTGTTAAAATTCATAAAACTGTTTCTTAAAATGGGTGAATTTTATTATATGCAGATTATACTACAGTAAAGCTGATTAAAATAATCTCCATTCAAAAAACTTGAGAGCTTTCTTCACTGTCTACTGCATAAAGCCCATATGCTATAAACTGGTACTTCAGGCACTCCCAGACTTGAGCCAAATCTACCTTTCTAGCTTTATATTCTATTAATCCACTATATACACCCTATGCTGCAGCAAAACAGGAACATTGGCTGTATCTTGTATGTATCTCCCTGGCCTCTCTTTCTCTGACCACATCTTTCTTTTTTTTTATTTTAGAGAGAGCACATGAACAGGGAAGAGGGCAGAGAGAGAGAGAGAGAGAGAGAGAGACAAAATCTTAAGCAGGCTCCATGCTCAGTGCAGAACCCTACACAGGGCTTGATCCCATGTTCTGGGATCATGACCTGGGCCGAAATCAAGGAGTCAGATGCTCAACCGAATGAGCCACCTAGGTGCCCATCTTTCTCTTTTTTGAAATGTCTCCCTACCATTCCTTAACTACTTATGATTTTATTGTGCCTTTTAAACCAAGCTCAATGTTAATCTCTTTTCTCTACTTTTTTTCTGAACTTTTTGCATTATCTCTTATGCCAGTTACCACATGATGTCCTGTGGATAGTTATTTTCTTATCTCATTTTCCTTATTCATCTTTGCATCAAACACGGTGTTCAGATGCAAACAATCTTCCTTTATTATCTTAACAAATTTTTTTTAATGTTTATTAGAGAGACAGAGCGTGAGTGGGGGAGGGGTAGAGAGAGAGGGAGACTTGGATCTGAAGCAGGTTCCAGGCTTTGAGCTGTCAGCACAGAGCCTGACACGAGGCTCAAACTCACGAACCGTGAGATCATGACCTGAGTTGAAGTTGGACACTTAACTGACTGAGCCACCCAAGCGCGCCCCTTTATTATCTTAATGAAGTCTACTCTCTGCAAAGGGACCACCTATATATTTTTCTTAGAATGACATGCATACCATAGGCAGGGAGACGAGCCCAGAAAGAAGGAAACAAGGAAGAAGACAAACTTGTTAGGAGACCAACAAAACCACAGATGCTTGAATTTGGGCTTCATTGGCAGGATGAATGAGTTTGACATGTTAAGAAGGTATTGGATCCAGGACACAGGAGAAGCAGGAGTGAAGGATATCCCCAGATTTCTGACTCTCTACTTTTGGGCAGAGGTAGAAGAGCTTAAAAAAGAAGTGAGGAAAAATTGGTTGAAGAAATAGGAGGAGAAACTGGGCAAAGCATAACCAAAACCACGACAGGCAGATTTCTAGCAGCAGTGGTTAACAATGTTGAAGCTTGTAGACAGTTCATATAAAATGAGGACTGAAAGGCATTTGCTGGGTTTGGTGATATTTACCAGACCAGCTTCTGAAGAGATGGTAGGTTCAACATAAATTGCAGCGACTCGAAAATTAAGGTGAATAGCTGGCACTGTGTCAAACAGATGATTACCTTTTGAAATGTGCTTTTTTCTTTACTATGTGAAATATATATAACATTTATCATATTAATCCCATTATGATATAGTTTATCATTTTAACCACTTATAAGTGTACAATTCAGTGGCACTGACTATATATATTCTCATTGGTAACTATCACACTATCTACACCCACAAGTTTTTCATCATCCTCAATATAAACTCTATACCCATTAAGCAAAAACTTTCCCTTTCTCTCTTCCTCTAGACTTTGATAACCTCTATTCTACCTTGTCTCATGAATCTGCCTACTCAAGGTACATAATTTAAGTGGAATCATGTATTTGTCCCTCTGTGTCTAACTTATTTCACTAAGCATAATGTTTTCAAGGTCCATCCATATTGTAGCACATTATTAAAATGCCATTCCTGGGGCACCTGGGTGGCTCAGTCGGTTAAGCGTCTGACTTCAGCTCAGGTCATGATCTCACGGTCTGTGAGTTCGAGCCCTGCGTTGGGCTCTGTGCTGGCAGCTCAGAGCCTGGAGCCTGTTTCAGATTCTGTGTCTCCCTCTCTCTCTGACCCTCCCCCGTTCATGCTCTGTCTCTGTCTCAAAAATAAATAAACATTAAAAAAAAATAAAAAATAAATAAAATAACATGCCATTCCTTTTAATGACTGAATAGTATTCCACTATATGTACTTACCACATTTTGTTTACCCATTTACCTATCGATGAACATCTGAGTTGTTTCTTTCGGCTATTGTGAATAAAGTTGCTATGAACAGTTGCTATGTTGCTCCACGTTGTTGCCATCACTTGTTTTCCAGTTTTCCTTAAATTGTAGCCATCATACACACCCACTGCAGTTGAAGTGGTATCTCACTGTAGTTTTGATTTGTAATTAGTGGTGTTGAGCCCTATTTCAAGTGCTTGTTAGTTATTTGTATATCTTCTTTAGAGAAATGTATGTTCAAGTCATTTGCCCATTTTTGAATTAGGTTGTTTTTGTGGAGTTGTAGGAGCTTTTCACATACTCTGGATATTAACTCTTTGTCAGCTATATTATTTACAAATATTTCTGCCATTCTGTAGGTTATCTTTTTACTTTCTTGATAATGTCCTTTGATGTACAAAATTTATTAATTTTGCTAATGTGCAATTTTATCTATTTTTTGTGTTTGTCGTCTATGTTCTTGGTGTCATAGCAATTAAACAGTTGTCAAACTCAATATCATGAAGATTTTCCCCAATGTTTTCATCTAAGAATTTTATAGGCTTACCTCTTAATTTTAGGTTTTCGACATTTTTAGAGTTAATTTTTATATATGGTATAAGGTAAGGGTACAATTTTTTTCTTTTGCATGTGATTATCCAGTTTTCCCAGAACCACTTATAGAAAAGACTGTCCTTTCCACCACCGAATGAACATGGCACCCTTCTCAAAAACCAACTGAGCAATAGGTGGGGGTTTACTTCTGGGATTGCTGCTTTTGTGTATGATGCTTTAATGAAAATATTCCTCTCAGATTTTTGTGCTTGGCTAAAACCAGGAAAGAATTTTACCTTTAGATTATACCAACTCTTTAATGGTCTCTATCATTTTGGCAGATTGATCTGGTTATTAGCCTGGGCTTAAAAAAGATGCTATAAATTGAAATATTTAACTGAAAGAACGAAAACAGAAGTTTTCATATTCTGAAGAGTTCCAGATACAGGTCCCTATATCCTCTGTTGATTATCTTCTTACTTAGGATGCTTCACTGCATAGATGGGTTAACTCTCAGGAGACTGGATAAATTAGACAAACAGGGCAGCCTTGCCAAAGTTTCAAACTGGTATGTTTGCATGTATGCTGTCTACAACGTTATTTTTTGAATAGCAAATGCATGCACATGTTCCACAATTCAAAGATACAAAAGAGTACAGAATAAAAATGAAGTACCATTTTAAAAATCAGAGCTTGGTGTGCCTGGGTGGATGAATTGGTTAAGCAGCCCACTCTTGTTCAGCTCAGGTCGTGATCTCATGAATTGTGAGATCAAAGCCCCACACTGGGTTTTGTGCTGATAGCATGGAGCCTATTTGGGATTCTATCTCTCCCTTTCTCTCTGTTCCTTCCCGGCTTGCTCGCCCTTCTCTTTCTCAAAACAAACAAACAAACAAACAAACAAACTTTAAAAAAAAACCCACAGCTTTAGAACATGAGTGGAATTTTGTGTACACTAAATACAAAACAATGTTTAGTCTATCATCCCACCATCCTCAAAAACCCCTTTCCTCTCCAAACTTCCTCTTCTCTTTCTCCAACTATATGGCTACAGTGAGAACCACCACCTTCACCTGTGACCCACCCCAGTGCCACCCACATTGATTTAGCTATAGGCACCCAATCCAAGCTTGGCCAATGAGCTCTTTTCTTAGGAAATTTTGAATTAGAGGGGCATCTGGCTGTCTCAGTTGGTACAGCAGGCAACTTTTGGTCTCAGAGTAATGAATTCAAGCCCCATGCTGGGTGTGGAGCCTACTAAAAATAAAATAAAATACTTTTGGAATTATAACTAAACAACTAGTTATTTTCAGCTAGTTGCTCTATTGACCTGAGTAGATGCTGGGAACAGTTCCTTCTGCCCAGTGGACTTAAAAGGGAGTCTAGGGGGGCGCCTGGGTGGCTCAGTCGGTTAAGCGGCCGACTTCGGCTCAGGTCATGATCTCGCAGTCTGTGAGTTCGAGCCCCGCGTCGGGCTCTGTGCTGACGGCTCAGAGCCTGGAGCCTGTTTCAGATTCTGTGTCTCCCTCTCTCTCTGACCCTCCCCCGTTCATGCTCTGTCTCTCTCTGTCTCAAAAATAAATAAACGTTAAAAAAAAATTAAAAAAAAAAAAAAAGGGAGTCTAATGACAGAAAACAACAAAAAGAAGAGACCGGGGACAAGAGAAGGAGGGAGAATATCCTGGTTTCCATATACTGTTTACTCCTATGGTCTGTTTTTTTCCAAGGTCCAGCAGCATCACTGCCCTGAGTACCCCACCTATGTACCTCGTAGCCCAATAACAACCTACACTACCTCTTGTTTAAGTCTGCTCAAGTGGTTTTCTGTTACTCAGATCAAAGCAGGTCTCAGTTCATATACTTTGTCATATGAATAATGGCTTATAACGAATAAAACAATCAAACACAATCAATCAATGTCAGGGGGCTTAAAAATTATTTTTTTTTTGATCTACACATATTGATGGTCAATATGGGAATTTAGTCATTGTGAAATATGCTTCATTATTGTTAATAAAGAATTATAAACAATAACATATTTATTTCATTCTTTCTCTTCAATAACTAAAATATTTTGATACTTCAAAAATTAAGGAAGGAGCTTTACTATAAAGGCATACTTCATTTTACTGTGCTTCACACATACTACATTTGAAAAAAAGTTTATTAATTTTGAGAGAGAGAGAGAAAGAGAGAGAGGGAGGGAGGGGCAGAGAGAATCCCAAGCAGGCTCCACACTGTCAGCAGCACAAGCCTGACACAGGACTCAAACCCATGAACTACAAGATCATGACCTGAGCTGAAATCAAGAGTTGGGCACTTAACCAAGTGAAATACCCAGGAGCCGGAGATACTGCATGTTTTACAAATTGTGGCATCCCTACAGTGAACAAGTCTATTGGTGCCGTTTTTCCACACAGCATTTCCTCGCTTTGTGTTTCTGTGTCATATTTTAGTAATTCTCACAATATTTCAAATTTTGTTATTATTATCATATTTGCTATTGTGATCTGTGATGAGTGATCTTTGATATTACTATTCTAATTGTTTTGGGGCATCAGGGCTCATATCCATATAAAACAGTTAACTGATACACATTGTGAATGCTCTGAATGCTCCATGAACAGCTGTTCCCTTGTCTTTCCCCCTCTTTGGGCCTCCCTATTCCCGGGAGCAAAATAAGACTAAAATTGGGCCAATTAATAACCCTACAATGGCTTCTAAGTGTTCAAATGAAAGGAAGAGTCACATGTCTCTCACTTTAAATCAAATGCTAGACATGAGTAGGCTTAACAGGGAAGGTACCCATTGAAAGCTGAGACAGGCCAAAAGCTAGGCCTCTTGTGATAACCAGTTACCCAAAATGTGCACTCAAAGGAAAAGTTCATGAAGGAAATTAAAAGTGCTACGTCAGTGAATACACAAATGATAAGAAAACAAAACAGCCTTATTGCTCATTGAGAACATTATAGTAGTCTGGATAGAAGATCAAACCAGTCACAACATTCCCTTAAGATAAAGCCTTCCAGAGCAAGGGCCTACTCTCTTCAGTTCTTTAAAGACAGACAGGTAAAGAAGCTCCAGAACAGTTTAAAGCTAGCATAGCTTGGTTCATGAGGTTTAAGGAAAGAAGCCATCTCCATACCATCAAAGGGCAAGGTAAAGCGGCAAGCGCTGATATAGAAGCTGTAGCAAGCAATCCAGAAGATCTAGCTAAGATAATTAATGAAGGTGGCTACATTAAACAATAGATTTTCAATGTGGACAAAACAGCCTTCTATGGAAAAAGGACTTTCATAGCTGGGGAAAAGAAGTCAATGCCCGCCTTCAAAGCTTCATAGAATAGGCTGACTCTCTTGTTAGGGGGGCTAATGTAGCTGGTGACTTTAAGCTGAAGCCAGTGTTCATTTACCATTCCACAAATCCTACGGCACTTAAAAACTATTCTAAATCTATTCTTCCTATGTTCTATAAATGGAAAAACAGAGCCTGGATGACAGCACATCTGTTCACAACATGGTTTACTGAATATTTTAGCCTGCTGATGAGACCTACTGCTCAGAAAAAAAAGATTCCTTTCAAAATATGACTGCTCACTGACAATGCACCTGGTGCACAAGAGCTCTGATGAAGATGTACGATGAGATTAATATTGTTTTCATGCCTAACACAACATCTATTCTTCAGCCCAAAGATCAAGGAGTCATTTGACTTTCAAGTCATATTATTTAAGAAATACATTTCATAAGGCTGCAGCTGCCATAGGTGGTGATTGCTCTGATGGATCTGGGCAAACTACATTGAAAACCTTCTGGAAAGGATTCACCACTCTAGATGCCATTAAGAACATATGTGATTCATGGGAAAAGGTCAACATATCAACATTACAAGGAGTTGAAAAGAATTTCATTCCAACTCTCATAAATGATTCTAAAGGGTTCAAGACTTCATTGGGGAAAATGCAGATGTGATAGAAATAGCAAGAAATCTAGAACTAAAAGTGGACCCTGAAGATGTGACTGAATTGCTGCAATCTTGATTTAAAACTTTAATGGACAATGGGGTGTCTGGGTAGCTCATTAACTCTTGATCTCTAAATCAATCAACTCTTGATTTTGGCTCAGGTGATGAACTCCTGGTTTGTGGGATTGAGCACCACGTTGACAGCTCAGGAGCCTGCTTGGAATTCTCTCTCTTCCCTTCTCTCTGCCCCCACCCCTGGCTCATGCATGTATTCTCTTTCTCTCAAAATAAATAAACACTAAAAAAAAAAAAAAAAAAAAAAAAAAAAAGAGAGAGAGACTTAAAAAAAAAACTTTAATGGGTAAGGAGTTGCTTCTTGTGGATGAGCAAAGAAAGTGGTTTCTTGAGATGAATCTACTCCTACTGAAGATGCTGTGAAGATTGTTGAAATGGTGAGAGGGCCAACATGGCGGAGAAGTAGGGGGATCCATATGTCCCGCGTCTCTCAAACAAAGAAGTGTAGAAGCCAAAGGACTTTGAACACCAGAGCCTGGGAGGAAAAGAGACTGAATCTACTAGGAAGAAAATGGGAAAGCTGGAAAAAAGATAGGTGGGTAACTGCAAACTGGGGGAAATAAAAAAGGCCGTGTGGGCACAGAGGGGAGGGACCCCCTTCTGTGGAGAGACAAAGGGAAGAGAAAGAGCCTCTAGGGAAGTACAGGACCTAGCTGGACAGGAGAAAGACCTTGGACTGAGACTGAGAGGGATCTTATCTCTAACTGTGGGGCTTTCTTCAGACTGGGGCCAGCTCCCTGTTCGAGCACCTGGGGAGGAAGGAAGCCAGGCCTGGGTGTGGTGGTAGGTCAGAGGCTCAGTCTGCAGCTGGAGAAAGTGGTTCCCTCCCTGGAGACAGAACCTGCCTGCATCTGCCACCCTGGGGCGCAGTGGCTGGGCCGAGGGCTCAGTCTGCAGGAGGATAAGGCAGCTCCAGTTTCCCTGGAGTGCTGTGGGAAAAGACAAAGCCTGCCTGCATCTGCCACCCCAGGGGCTTGCGGCAAGGGCAGCAGCTCTCAGTCGCAATAAGTCCGCAACAGAAGTCAGTCTTCCCTGAAGTGCGGTGGCACAGACAAAGCCAGTCGGGAACACATATTGCAGCACTGAGAGGCGCTTTCCCAGCACCAGAGAGCACAGAGCGGGACTTTGAATTCTAGCCAAGCACAGGGTCAAGGCAGTTGGTGGAGCGAGAAGGACTGCCCCATCTGCGCCCACAGCACAGTGAGGACGACTCACACAACAGTCCACCAGGTCTGGCTCCGTGGAGAAGAGACTGGAAGATCACCATTCCCCCCTCCCCCACCACCACCAAGAAAGGGCCTCAGGGATCACTCTGGGGGTCCATAGTGGAGGTGGGTCCAGATAATGCCAAACCATGCCCCTCTGCACTGGGTAACTGTGTATCTACCAGAGTGGCACAGACCCTGCAGACAGCTACTTGAGACAAGCAATGCAGCATTGCCTGGATTAACTCTAGGTCAATTCTGGATATATAGATATATTCTCACCCCCAACCAATTTCTCCTCCTTATCTCTTCCCTCCCCTAGGCTGGTTACTCTGGTTATTGGTCTGTCTAAACAAGCATATTTAATCCATTGTCTTGATACATGTTCTACACCTCCTTCTTTACACTCCTTTCTCTTTCTCTAGAATAATCTAGCCATATACCATCTACCCTGTCTGGGTAATTTTATCTTCGTTTCGTTTTTCCCGCCTCCTTCTTTATTTTCCTTTCTCTCCCTCTGGATTAAGCCTTTTAGTCTCTCTGCCTAGTCAACTTTTATTTCCACACACACACCCCCACAGCCCCTCCCTGCCCCCGCCCCTGTCATTTCTCTCTTTGTATGTGCTCTTCCATCAGCACTGCCTCCACCTTCTTCTTTACTTGTAGTCCGTGTTTTGGGGTTTTTTGTTTTTAGTGTCTAGGTTTTTGTTTTTGTTTGTTTGTGTTGTTTGTGTGTTTGCGTGTTTTTGTCTCCTGTTTGTCTATCAGTTTTTCCTTTACAGGGCTACTCCAAGGAACAAATCAAAGCACATCTGGTGGAGGGTACAAAATATTACTACGAGTAGGGTAATAAAATAACCAAAGTCACAACGACAGAGAGCAAGTAACAATCCCAAAAAAAACACCTCCCGAAGGGCCAGGCCCTGGACAGTGTATGACCCTCCTTTAATATAGCAGTGCTTGCAGATGCAGAGCACACAAGCTTTTAAAACGCATAAGGTAGAGAAAGCTAGCCAAAGTGACAAAACGGAGGAATTCTTCTCAAAAGAAACTCCAGGAAGTCGCGACAGCTAATGAACTGATCAAAACCAACGTAAGCAATATAACGGAACAAGAATTTAGAATAATAGTCATAAAAGTAATCGCTGGGCTTGAAAAAAGCATAGAGGACTGCAGAGAATCTATTACTACAGAGATCAATGGATAAAAAATAGTCATGATGAATTAAAAAATACTACAAATGAGGTGCAAAATAAAATAGAGGCAGCCATAGCACGGATTGAAGAGGCAGAGGAGAGAATAGGTGAATTAGAAGATAAAATTATGGAAAAAGAGGAAGCTGAGAAAAAGAGATAAAAAAATCCAGGAGTAAGAGGGGAGAATTAAAGAACTAAGTGATGCAATCAAACGAAACAATATCCATATCACAGGAATTCCAGAAGAAGAGAGAGAGAAAGGGGCTGAAGGTGTACTTGAACAAATCATAGCTGAGAACTTCCCTGATCTGGGGAAGGAAAAAGGCATTGAAATCCAAGAGGCACAGAGAACTCCCTTCATATGTAACTTGAATCGATCTTCTGCATGACATATCATAGTGAAACTGGCAAAATACAAGGATAAAGAGAAAATTCTGAAAGCAGCTTGGGATAAACAGACTCTAACTTACAAAGGGAGACCAGTAAGACTAGTGGCAGACCTATCTACTGAAAGTTGGCAGGCCAGAAAGGAATGACAGGAAATCTTCAATGTGATAAACAGAAAAAATATGAATCCTTTATCCAGCAAGTCTGTCATTCAGAATAGGAGAGATAAAAGTTTTCCCAAACAAACGAAAACTGAAGGAATTCATCACCACTAAACCAGCCCTACAAGAAATCCTCACGGGGATTCTGTGGGTGAAATGTTGCAAGGACCACAAAGTACCAGAGACACCACTACAAGCATGCAACCTACAGATATCACAAATGCCTCTAAACCCATATCTTTCAATAATAACACTGAATGTAAATGGACTAAATGCCCCAACCAAAAGACATAGGGTATCAGAATGGATAAAAAAAAAAGAACATTTATTTGCTGTCTATAAGAGACAGAGATAATACCTATCCTTCTCAAGCTGTTCCAAAAAGTAGAAAGGGAAGTAAAACTTCCAGACTCATTCTATGAAGCCAGCATTACTTTGATTCCCAAACCAGAGACCCAGCAAAAAAAGAGAACTACAGGCCAATATCCCTGATGAATATGGATGCAAAAATTCTCAACAAGATACTAGCAAATCAAATTCAACAGTATATAAAGAGAATTATTCACCATGATCAAGTGGGATTCATTCATGGGCTGCAGGGCTGGTTCAATATTCGCAAATCAATCAATGTGATACATCACAATAAAAGAAAAGATAAGAACCATATGATACTGTCAATCAATTAAGAAAAAGCATTTGACAAAATTCAGCATCCTTTCTTAATAAAAACCCTCGAGAAAGTCGGGATAGAAGGAACATACTCAAACATCATAAAAGCCATTTATGAAAAGCCCACAGCTAATATCATCCTCAATGGGGAAAAACTGAGAGCTTTCCCCCTGAGATCAGGAACATGACAGGGATGTCCACTTTCACCGCTGTTGCTTAACATAGTGTTGGAAGTTCTCGCATCGCAATCAGACAACAAAAGGAAATCAAAGGCATCAAAATTGGCACAGATGAAGTCAAGCTTTCATTTTTTGCAGATGACATGATATTATATATGAAAACCCAACAGACTCCATCAAAAGTCTACTAGAACTGATACAGGAATTCAGCAAAGTTGCGATAGAAAATTAATGTACAGAAATCAGTTGCATTCTTATACATTAATAATGAAGCGACAGAAAGATAAATAAACTGATCCCATTCAAATTGCACCATGAATCATAAAATACCCAGGAATAAACCTAACCAAAGATGTAAAAGATCTGTGTGCTGAAAGCTATAGAAAGCTTATGAAGGAAATTGAAGAAGATTCAAGGAAAGAAATGGAAAAACATTCCGTGCTCATGGACTGGAAGAATACATACTGTTAGAATGTCAATACTACCCAAAGTAATCTACACATTCAAGGCAATCCCAATCAAAATTGCACCAGCATTCTTCTCAAAGCCAGAACAAGCAATCCTAATTTTGTATGGAACCACAAAAGACCCCCAATAGCCAAAGTAATATTGAACAAGAAAACCAAAGTGGAAGGCATCACAATCCCAGACTTTAGTCTCTACTACAAAGCTGTAATCATCAAGACAGCATTGTATTGGCAAAAAAACAGACACATAGACCAATGGAATAGAGTAGAGACTCCAGAATTGGACCCACAAATGTATAGCCAACTAATCTTTGACAAAGCAGGAAAAAAAATATCAAATGGAAAAAAGACAGTCTCTTTAACAAACTGTGCTGGGAGAATTGGACAGCAACATGCAGAAGAATGAAACTAGACCACTTTCACAAAAATAAACTCTTTTTACACCATTCACAAAAATAAACTCAAAATGGATGAAGAACCTGAATGTGAGACAGGAAACCATCAAAACCCTAGAGGAGAAAGCAGGAAAAAACCTCTCTGACCTCAGCCGCAGCAATTTCTTACTTAACACACCTCCAAAGGCAAGGGAATTAAAAGCAAAAATGAACTATTGGGACCTCATCAAGATAAAAAGCTTCTGCACTGCAAAGGAAACAATCAACAAAACTAAAAGGCAACCGATGGAATGGGAAAAGATATTTGCAAATGACATATCAGACAAAGGGCTAGTATCCAAAATCTATAAAGAACTCACCAGACTCCACACCCGCAAAACAAATAATCCAGTGAAGAAATGGGCAGAAGACATGAATAGACTCTTCTCTAAAGAAGACATCCAGATGGCCAACAGGCACATGAAAAGATGCTCAATGTCACTCCTCATCAGGAAATACAAATCAAAACCACACTGAGATAACACCTCACGCCAGTCAGAGTGGCCAAAATGAACAAATCAGGAGACTATAGATGCTGGAGAGGATGTGGAGAAATGGGAACCCTCTTGCACTGTTGGTGGGAATGTAAACTGGTGCAGCTGCTCTGGAAAACAGCGTGGAGGTTCCTCAAAAAATCAGAAATAGATCTACCCTGTAAGCCAGCATTAGCACTGCTAGGAATTTACCCAAAGGATACAGGAATGCTGATGCATAGGGGCACTTGTACCCCAATGTTTATAGCAGCACTTTCAACAATAGCCAAATTATGGAAAGAGCCTAAACGTCCATCAACTGATAAATGGATAAAGAAGTTGTGGTTTATATATACAATGGAATACTATGTGGCAATGAGAAAGAATGAAATATGGCTTTTTGTAGCAATGTGGATGGAACTGGAGAGTGTGATGCTAAGTGAAATAAGTCATACAGAGAAAGACAGATACCATATGTTTTCACTCTTATGTGGATCCTGAGAAACTTAACAGAAGACCATGGGAGGAGGGGAAGGGGAAAAAAAAAGTTACAGAGAGGGAAGGAGGCAAACCATAAGAGACTCTTAAAAACTGAGAATAAACTGAAGGTTGATGGGGGTGGGAGGGAGGGGAAAGTGGGTGATGGGCACTGAGAAGGGCACCTGTTGGGATGAGTACTGGGTGTTATATGGAAACCAATTTGACAATAAATTTCATATTAAAAAATAAAATTAAAAAAATTGTTGAAATGGTAACAAAGGATTCAGAATATTTCATAAACATGGTTGATACACCAGTAACAGAGCTTGAGAGGATTGACTTCAATTTTGAAGGAAGTTCTATTGTAGGTAATCAAACAGCATCTCTGCTACAGAGAAATCTTTCATGAAAGGAATAAATCAATGCAGCAAACTCCACTGTTGTCCTATTGTAAGAAATTGCCACAGCCCCCACCTTCAGCAACCACCACCCTGATTAGTCAGCAGCCATAAACATCAAGGCAAGTCCCTCCACCAGAAAAAGCATTACAACTTACTAAAAACTCAGATGATGGTTAGGATTTTTTAGCAGTGAAGTATTTTTTAATATTTATTTATTTTTGGGGGGGAGGGATAAAGAGAAAGGGGACAAAGGATTTCAAGCAGGCTCGCTGCTGACAGCAAAGAGCCCAATGCAGTGGTCAAACTCATGAACCATGAGATCACAACCTGAGCCAAAGTCGGATGCTCAACGATGGAGCCACCTAGGTGTCCCAGCAATAAAGTATTTTTAAATTAAGGTATACATATTTTTTTTTGACACAATGCTAATGCACACTTTATAGACTGCCATAGAGTGTAAACATAACTTTCATATGCACTGGAAAATCAAAACAATAATGTGACTTGCTTTACTGCCATTTGCTCTATTGCAGTATTCTGGAACCAAACCTGTAATATCTGTGAGACGTGCCTATACTCACTTGTCAGTGGTTCTTTCTCTAAATTAGGGTCTTCTGGTGCATCAAAACGACCTTCTGGTAACTTTGGCTTCTTATGAGACTGTTTGATGGGTTTGGATTTTTCTCCTTGAGAACTCATTTTCCTCACGGAACAACACACAAGTGGTGATCCTAGAGAGTGGAGACAGTGAAAAAATAGGAGCTGCTTATTTATTCTACTTTAAAAAATTAACAATTTATTTGTTTTTAGTTAATACACTCACTTTGATCAAAGTTCAAAAAGTACAAAAGGACATATAGCTAAAAATCTTCCCTCTATCTTCCAGACAGGCATTTCCCTTCCTTGGAGGCAACTAATATTATCAGTTTAAAAAGAAGAGCTCTGAAATAAATTAACCATTATCAAAATCATAAAAACTTCTAATATAAAATACTGATTCCTGTCTGAAGCAATGCCCAAAATACCAGAAATGAGATCATTAACAGTAACTAAATAGTACAAAGTTTAATGACAGGATTTACTATTTAAATCGCAAGGGACTTGTGATTTAAATATATCTTAATCCAGCCTAAATGTCCATCAACTGATGAATGGATAAAGAAATTGTGGCTTATATACACAATGGAGTACTACGTGGCAATGAGAAAGAATGAAATATGGCCCTTTGTAGCAACGTGGATGGAACTGGAGAGTGTTATGCTAAGTGAAATAAGCCATACAGAGAAAGACAAATACCATATGTTTTCACTCTTATGTGGATCCTGAGAAACTTAACAGAAGCCCATGGGGGAGGGGAAGGAAAAAAAAAAAAAAAGGTTAAAGAGGGAGAGAGCCAAAGCATAAGAGACTCTTAAAAACTGAGAACAAACTGAGGGTTGATGGGGGGTGGGAGGGAGGGGAGGGTGGGTGATGGGTAGTGAGGAGGGCACCTTTTGGGATGAGCACTGGGTGTTGCATGGAAACCAATTTGACAATAAATTTCATATAGAGAAGAAAAATAAATAAATAAATAAATAAATCTTAATCCTAATTAAAATATGTTTGAATCCTAATCATGGTCTTCTTTTCCTGCCAATTAACATTTAAAAATGTATTAGGCATTTACAATATAAAAGTGAGATCACTTTCACTATAGGTTATAAAGAGAAAAGTTGAACAACTTTCAGTACTATGAAAGTTATGCAACCCTTGTCAAGATAATGTTCAAAAGGCTAAACCACCCTGAAAAAATGACCTCAGGGTTGGGTTTTCAACTTTCTAAAGGAATGGCTCCAAGGCAAACCAAGGTAGGGACCAGTTCCAGTTCCACCACTGTGGTTAAGTGGAATAATGGCTTCTGAAGATCAGAGCCTAATACCCAGAATCTATGAATAAGTTAGGTTCCATGGTAAAGGAGAATTTAGGTAGCAGTTCGAATTAAGGCTACTCATCAGATGACCTTGGGCCAGGGCGATTATCCTGTACTATCTGTGTGGGTCTGCTGTAACCACAAGAATCCTTAAAAGGGGAAGAGACAAATGGAAGAGAGAACTAGAGAGAGAGCAGTATGAAATAGCCTTGATGGATATTGCTGACTTCGAAGATGGAGGAAAGGGGCAATGAGTCAAGGAACTGTAGCAGCCTCTAGCAGGTGGAAAAGGAAGGAAATAGATTCTCCCCCTAGAGCCTCCAGAAGGAACATAGCCCTAACACTTTGATTTCAGTCCAGAGACTTCTCACCTCCAGAACTGGAAAATGTTTTAAGCCACTAAGTTTGTGACAATCTGTTGCAGCTACAGTAGGAAACTAATACAAGCACTTACTAGTTGGACCTTTGTCAAGCGACTTACAAAGTCGCTTTTTTTTTTTTTTAATGTTTATTTTTGAGAGAGAGAAAGAGAGAGAGAGAGGAAGAATGTACACGGGGGAGGATCAGAGAGAGAGGGAGACAGAGGATCTGAAGCAGGCTCTGCGCTAACAGCAGAGAGCCTGATACGGAGCTCGAACTCACAAACCCTCAGCAAACCCTGAGTATGTGACCTGAGCCAAAGTCTGACGCTTAACTTAGTGAACCACCAAGGCACCCCAAGTGACTTACCCTTTCTAAATCTGTTTCCTCCTGTCTAAATTGAAGGTAAGAGTACCTATCTCATGAGTTGCTAAATAGATTAAATAAGACAATTCATGCATAGCACTGAGTACTGTGACAAATTTTATCTATTATCATCATAGTATTATCTGGAAGCTCCTGGTAGCATTACATATAATTAGAATTTTCTTTCATTATATGTATTTTATTCATATTCTAGTTATCACTACATCACCCTACCCTCTACTTTAAAAAGTTATATAAACATGGGCGCCTGGGTGGCTCAGTTAGTTAAGCGTCTGACTTCGGCTCAGGTCATGATCTCGCGGTTCGTGAATTCGACCCCCGTTCCGGGCTCTGTGGTGACAGCTCAGAGCCTGGAGCTGCTTCAGATTCTGTGTCTCTCTCTCTGCCCCTTCCCCATTCATGCTCTGCCCTCTCTCTCAAAAATAAATAAAACATTAACAAAAATTTTTAAAAATTATATAAACAAAATTATAAAAAAATAAAAAATTATAGGGGCGCCTGGGTGGCTCAGTTGATTCAGTGGTTCAGGTCATGATCTCACAGTTTGTGAGTTCGAGACCCACGTCAATCTCTGTGCTGACAGACTGGAGACTGCTTTGGTTTCTGTGTCTCCCTCTCTTTGCCCCTCTCCTGCTCACATTCTGTCTCTCTCTCTCTCTCTCTCTCAAAAATAAACAAACATTAAAAAAAGTTAAAAAAAATTATATATAGGGGAGCCTGGCTGGTTCAGTCAGTAGAACATGCAACCTTGGAGTCATGAGTTTGAGCCCCATGTTGGGCACAGAAATTACTTTGAAAAATTTTATATATATATATATATATATATATATATATATATATATATACACACACACACATATATATATAATGTGTGTATATATATATGCACACATATGCACATATTTATATATATATGTGTGTGTGTGTCTTTTTATACATATACACTGTTCACAGCCAACTTGGAATTTATATAAGATTTGTTTGTAAGATTAAAGTTAAAATTACATACAAACTGTATTAGCAATTTCAAAATAGTACATCAGGCTCTTCATTTGTTTATCTACTGTATGAGTGAGTAGAGAAATTATAGTTTGACCAACTGGAATACAAACTAGCATTCTCCCACAAATCCAAGAGCCCACAAAACACAAATATTAAAAAAAAATATATAACTGAATGTTTTAATAAAGCTATGACAATGATCTACAGGATTAATACAGTTTTCTCCCATCTACATGCTCACTTATATAAATGCTTCATATTTATGATATTAATTGGCTGAGAAAAACTCTGCCCCTCCCCCACTCATGCTCTGCCTCTCCCTCTCAAAAGTAAATAATAAAACATTAACAAAAATTTTTAAAAATTATATAAACAAAATTATAGAAAGTTAAAAAATTACAGGGGTGCTTGGGTGGCTCAGTCCACAGCCAACCTGGAATTTATATAAAAATTTCTATATACATTAAAATGAAAACATGTATTTATTTAAAATTTTTATTTATTGACTTAGAGTACAGATCATTTTGCCTTCAAACTCCCACTTTAGTATCTAAGCACATATTGCATTTTTTCTTATGTTCTCATAATAATACTTAAACATATACTAAAAGGCTAAAGAGAAAAACTGGTAATAACATCTTATAAGGCAGCATTTATTTTAATTTTTTTTTAATGTTTATCTATTTTTGAGACAGAGAGAGACAGATCATGAACGGGCGAGGGGCAGACAGAAAGGGAGACACAGAATCCGAAGCAGGCTCCAGGCTATGAGCTGTCAGCACAGAGCCTGACGCAGGGCCCAAACCCATGGACCACAAGATCATGACCCGAGCTGAAGTC
Organism: Panthera uncia; assembly: GCF_023721935.1. NCBI lineage: Eukaryota > Metazoa > Chordata > Mammalia > Carnivora > Felidae > Panthera > Panthera uncia. The sequence continues at coordinate 33,770,696 of NW_026057580.1, read as the reverse complement.
GGACGCTCAACCGACTGAGCCACCCAGGCGCCCCAGCATTTATTTTTATTTAAGAAATGGAAAATATAGAAATCTGAGTTTCTGGTTATATTAACATACTTCATATAACAATCTGATCTTGATTCATTGTGATTAACTATTTAGAAAAATATTATATTGAAAATTTTGGTGAACATGGACAATGCTCAATTGAAAGATATTTCCACTCCAAATCATGGGCTTTTTGTTAATTAGTCACTTCTTGTCTGAAATATAGGATTCTTTAGCATTTGACATCAAAATATCCCAATTTAGAAAGTTTGGCCATCCTCCACAATAGAAACTTCAGTCCATCATCTGATGTCCAACTATCTATTCATCTGCAAATCTGTTACAAATTTGTAAAGCATGAAAGGTTGTGTGTAAGTGGTGATAATTCAGTGATAATACAGATTAGATCTAAATTGTGGCTAATGACTGACTAGACTGTGCATCGGGTTACTAAGTAAGTCTATGCTACTGTACATCAAATAACTCACTTTGAAGCCTAAAAATCAGCAAGTATTTAACATATACCAATAGCCACCTGCTCCTGTGCACTCAAGCTCAACTCAATACAATAAAATTAGCACTTTTTGTTTAGGTTTGGTTGCTTTTGCAAATCAAAAAATCTCTTAACTCAAAGCTTGAAATGATATTCAGTGTAAAAATTAATCTTGGTATGTTCTAAATCTGTAGAAATTCCTAAGCACTTATACAAAATCATAAAAATGGCACAAAATATAGTCTTGGGTACCAATTATAATGCAGACAAAATCTGAAGCTAAAAATTTTTCCTCTTGGGGCACCTGGGTGGTTCAGTCGGTAAAACATCTGACTCTTGGTTTCAGCTCAGGTCATGATCTCATGCTTTGTGAGATCAAGCCCTGTGGTGGGCTCTTCGCTGCCAGCTCAGATTCTCTCTCTCTCTCTCTATCTCTCTCTCTCTATCTCTCTCTCTCTCTGCCCCTTCTGCTCTCTCTCGCTCAAAATAAATAAACAAAAAAATATTTTTCCTCTTAAGTGATACAGATATACTAAATATAAATAATACAAGTAATAAATATGTGTTAAATGCCTACTATGTGCCAGGCACTGTGCTAGAAGCTAAAAATAGGACATCTCACTAGAGCTCACAATTATCTGATGGGGCAGGTGTGACTGTCTTTAATTTGCAGTAATTCTGTTCAATATGAACAAAATCATTTCCTGAAAAAGTGGCATTAGGTCAATGTGGTGGAGACTGCTAAATGTCTCAAGTAGCCACTTTTCACTTCTTCCGTTTAGTTCTAGGATTCCCACTCCCACCTTGTTTGCTATTAAGCTGAGCATCAGACCACTCACTTAGAGATTACATTTCACAGCCTCCCTGCAGCCAAGCATCCATGTGTCCAAGTTGTGACCAATGGGTTGTGACCGAAAACGATATGCGTAAATTTTAGGTTGCCTTAATTTTGCAACAAGCTAACTGCCCTGGATTTCTTTTCCCATTTCCTTGGGTTGTAATATAGACATGGCAGGGACCCAGCTTCAACCATGCAGATGTGGACAAAATCCAGAGCAAGGTGATACTTAAAATATTTAATAACTTGTATAGACAGTGCCCATTCAGAACATATGTCCAACCATTCAGAACATAGGTGTAAATAACTAGTAAAATTCTACTACTGTATATGGGGCTGATCATCGGCATTGCCCTACAGATGGTGGAGCAATGAGATGAAAAGAACATGGATCCCCGAATTACCTGTCAAAGCAGAGGTGTCCTGCCTGTCCCATCAGCAGAACCATTACAGCAGCTTGGCCCCTTGCTTCAGTAATACAACAAAGAAGTAAAAAAAAAAAAACAACAACAAAAAACTTGCAAACCAAGGGCATTAGAATCACACGAGTCCCAATGACAGCAACACCACTTATTAGCAATGTGGCCCTGACAAAGTTACTGTATGTATCTCACTGAGTCTGTTTCCCTATTTACAGAATGGGGGTACTTCTACTTATCTTGCAGGCTAGTTCAGAGAAATTAAGTAATGCATATGTCTCTATGTGCGCACACTGAGAGTAATAATAACTTGAGCCTAATTCTAGGACACAAGAGTCAATGTACAAAAGGGTTTTTGGTAAGGAACAGGAAGGTAGGTGTGTTGTTGGAAAAGACAGAAGAGTTGCAAAGTGTAGAACTTTATCTGTAGAAAAAAAAAGTTGCAAGGAAAAGCTAAAAAACCAGTTTTCTCAGGGGACTCTGAGATCAGGGAGGCCTACGTTGAACTATTTTTGCAGACAGGTAACAGGGTGACAGAATGTGGAGAATTCCTCTCATTTCTGGACAGTACAAGAGAAGATAGGGACATTGTGCTCTTTGGCACCCACAAACTTTATAGCTTTGGAAATGAGTCCATGCACAGCAACCTGGCAGTCATGGTGACAGTGAGACACATGTGAGTAGCTTGATGGGCAGACACCAAGAAAAAAGGATCTATCAGATGATAAGGATTAGCAAAGAGGTGAAGGTGAGCCCCAGAGCCACTCCTATGGATTCTGCCTGTCAAACAACAGTAATCAGTAAGCATCAGTAATTACTAAGCATCAGTAATTACAGCTGACCCTTGAGCAAACAAGTTTGAACTGCACAGGTCTGCATACACATGGACTTTTTACAGCACAGTACTGTAAATGTATTTTCTCTTCCTTATGATTTTCTTAATAACCTTTTCTCTAGCTTTAGTGTAAGAATATATAATATGTGTAATCTGCAAAATACATGTTAATCAACCGTTTACATTATCCTAAGTCTTCCGTTCAGCAGTAGGCTTTAATAGTAGTTAAGTTTTGGGGAAGTCAAAAGTTATACGTGGATTTTTTTTTAAGTAGGCTCCACGCCCAGCATGGAGCCCAATGTGAGGTTTGAACTCGCAACCCTGAGATCAAGACCTGAGCTGAGATCAAGAGTCAGACACTTAACCAACTGAGACATCCAGGCACCCTAAAAGTCATATGTGGACTTTTTATGGTACAGGGGTTTAGGCCCTAACCCCCAAATTATTCAAAAGTTAGCTGTATATTAATGTTAGTATTACATTTTGGCCATCAGCAAGCTTCTGACTGTATCAACTACATGGGCAATAGCTGACAAACTTAAAGCAAAAATTATCCTTTGAGAAACAAAATCACCACCATAAAGCCCATGTCTTCTTCATCAAGGGGTGATATGGCCTTATCCAAAGCTTATTCTGAACTGTGTTTACAAGTACATTACAAGAAACAAGATGACCTTTTTTTTTTTTTTTTTGAGAGAGAGAGAGAGACTAGGTGCAAGTGGAGGAGGGGCGTAGAGAGGAGAGTGAGAATCCCAAGCAGGCTCTGTGCTGACAGCACAGAGCCCAATGCAGGGCTCAAACTCCGCAACTGTGAGATCATGACCTGAGCCGAAATCAAGAGTTGGACACTTAACCAACCGAGTCACCCCAGTGCCCCGAAGATGACCTTCTAAAAGAAGAAATAATAGGGGCCCCTGGGTGGCTCAGTCAGTTGAATGTCCAACTTTGGCTCAGATCATGATGTCACAGTTCATGGGTTCGAGCCCCGCATCGGGCTCTGTGCTGACAGCTTAGAGCCTGGAGCCTGTTTCAGATTCTGTGTCTCTCTCTCTTCCCCTCCCCCACTCGTGCTGTCTTCCTCTGTCTCAAAAATAAATATTAAAAAAAATTTTTTTTAATTATTTAAAGAATAATAAAAGCAACAGAAAAAATTGAATTACTGTTAAAAAATTAAAACAACAAACAACTTTTCAGAACTTGTTTCTGACAGTTTGATAAATTAGAGATGCCAAAAACCTACAGCTATAAAACATCTAAAAAGGTTGAAAAATATACAAAAATTTTTTAATCAAAGAACCTTTAAGAAAGTAAATAATGAGAAACTAACAAAGCAGTCCAGCGAGATAACCAAACACTTAAACCACCATATATCCTGTGCCTTTCTCACCTAGAGTTTAGGGTACAGAGCTCCCAGGACAGCAGGGAGAGGAGTCTTTTGAACCTGAGCAAAACAGAAAGCCTATCAGAGGCCAAGACTCAAGGAGGCACGGCACTCAGAAAAGTAATTGAGCCTGAAGATTTTAATGTGCATATAAAACACCCGGGGATCTTTGTTAAAAAAGCAGATTCTGAGTAGGTCTGAGTGGCATCTGCATTCTGCATTTTAACAATCTCGAGATGATGCTCATGCTGCTGGTCTAAAGAACAAGGAGCTAGAAAAAAACTTCCAGTTAATGAAGAGAACTGTGAAGGAAGGATAAGTGTCCATCTCAACCTTGGTTCTGAGTGGATGTGTAAAAGAAGCCTTCTAGAGATTTTGAAAGTACTGGCTGACCATACTTATGTTTATGTATGCCTGATTGCACGCTATCTGCACGGTCGAAAACCCCCCGAGGGGAATACCTTATATAAAGTGGACCCAAGTCTAAAGTTGAGGTGCCCCGGTCACATGGCAAAAGCAGAAGCAAATCCTCTGAAAAATACTCTCTCAACCCATGTCTCATGTAGGTCTCACAGAGAGAATCTCAGGAAAATATGTGTGGAAACAAGCCATCACAAGCAAGAGTCAGCAGAATCAACAAACAGGGCCAGACCATAAAGATTCAACATACTGAAATCACTGACATCAGAATATAAAATAACTATTTAATGTGTTCAAGGAAAAAAAAAGCCAAAAAAAGGAGAAATGAGTAAGAGACTATGCAAGACCAACTTAAAAAACACAGAAACTTAGAAATATAACAATTTAAAGTTAAAGCTCAAACGAAGGGCATTAAATAGCAGAACAGATACAGTTGAAAAGAGAATTTGTGGTCTAGAATTTAGTTCTGAAGCGATTATGCAGGAAAAAGCATAGAGACAAAGATGAAAATAACCAAAGAGAAGCTCACACATGTGGAGGATAAAATGAGAAGGTCTAACAAATGTTTGTTTAATCATAATTCCACAAAGAGATAATGGAAAGACCATGAGAAATAAAGCAGACAGGAATCTTCAGGTGTAGGAAGCACAAAGAAATGCCAAATTAAAGGGGCAAAAATATGAAAAAAAAAAAGAGACAGAGAAGGCAAAATAAATAATATGAAGAAAATAGATTCCATAATGGGGGGAGCCCAGATGGCTCAGTCAGTTAAGCATCTGACTTTGGTTTAGGTCCAGATCTCACCGTTCATGAGTTCGAGCCCAGTGTTGGGCTCTGTACTGACAGCTCACAGCCTGGAACCTGCTTTGGATTCTGTGTCTCCCTCCCTCTCTGCCCCTACCCTGCTCACACTGTCTCTGTTGCTGGCTGTCTCTTTCTCTCTCTCAAAAATAAACAAACAGGAAAAAAACTTAAAAAGTAGATTATATAATGAGAGCAGAAATTTTTTAAAAAGGGAACTTTATGCCTATATAATCAAAGTATACAAAATGAACAATTTTCTAGAAAAATTTAACTTATCAAAACTAAAAGAAAACCTGATAAACAATGCAATAACTGTCGAAGAAATTACATCAGTAATTTAAAATCTTCCCTGGAGGAGCACATAGTTTTATAGTGAGTTATACCAAACACTCAAGGAATAAATAACCTCTTTAAGCAAAATATAACAAAGACAGCAAAAGGGTGGAAGACTCTCGAATTTGATTCTCGAATAGAGGCTAGAATAACTTAATTTCAAAACCAGAAAAGGAAATTGCAAAAAAGCAAAATTACAGGCCAATTTCTAAACAAAATATAAACATATCAAATCCAACATATTAAAAATATAATCATTATGGTATGCCTGGGTGACTCAGTTGTTTAAGGTTTGAACCCCACATTGGGCTCTCTGATGTCTGCACAGAGCTGGCTTTGGATCCTCTGGTTCCCCCCCCCCCCCCCGCCCCTCTCCCCTTGTGCTCTCTCTCAAAAATAAATAAATAAAACTTAAAAAAATATATAATCATGATCAATTTGAATTATTTTCTAGGAATGCTAGAGCATTAGCAAAATCTACAATTCACCAACTCACCAGATTTAAAGGAGAAAAATGATATAATCACTGAGAAGATGAAGAAAAATGAATTCAGTAAATTTCAAGATTTATTGTCTTAAAAACCAGACAAATACATAAACAACAACAAAAACCCTTCTAGACATAGTATAGGACTTCATTAACCTGATAAAGGGCACATCTACAGCTAATATGACACTTAAAGTATGAACACATTCCCTTTACAATCACAAACAAGATATCAACATGTTACTGTAAATCTGAGCAAGGAAAGAGAAAAAAAAGATATAAATATTAGAAAGCAAGAAACTAGATTTTCATTACTTGCAGATAATATAAGTGTCTACCTAGCATACATACCCTCCCCACATAGCTACAAATAAATTATTTAATAAAGTAATTTAGCTAGGCTGCAGGATACAAAAGCATTAATAATTCAACTATGTATCTATACATAAGCAGCAGTCAGAAAATGATAATTTAAAAAATTATTGAGAAGCGATCAAATCGCAACAGGAACTTTTTTTTTTTAAAGAATTTGATATGCAAAGCAGATATGTAAGAAGAGCCAAGGCACTTCTGAAAAACAAATGGGGGCATTTACCCTATTAGATATTAAGACTTATTATAAAGGTATGGTTATTAATACAGCTGATAAATATCAGCACAGGAATAGACAAATTGATGCAACTGAAAAGGAAACCAAGAAATAAACCCATGCATATATGTTCATGTGAACTTGATTTAAGACAGCTGGCATTGTATCAGTGGGGGAAAGGTCTACTATATGGACCAGGACAACTGATTATTGACATGAAAAATAAATGAAATTGGTTTCCTGCCTCACACCATATATAAAAATCAATCCTGGTAGAATAAAGGCTTAAATATAAAAAGCAAAACTATGGTCCTTTGAGACGAAAGTATAGGAGAATAATTCTGACTTTAGGGCAGAAAAGGCTTTCTTAGACAAGATCACAAAGCACTGACAATAAACAAAAGATCAAGACAAAATTACAATAAAATTATGATTATCTGTTCATCAAAAGACAACTTTCTTTTGAAGATGTGTGATTGTACATGCAGAACCATTATTTTACTGTGCTACACTGCATATAATTTTTTTTAAAGACACCATGGAGTGACAAAAACAGCCCCAAACTGGGCTATTTGCCACTTACATAACCAAAAAAGGTTTAGCATTCAAATATATGTAAAGAATATCAAGAAGAAAGATAAAAATGGGGGTGCCAGTTGGCTCAGTCGGTTGAACATCTGACCTGGGCTCAAGTCATGATCTCATGGTTCAGGAGTTTGAGCCCCGCATCGAGCTCACTGCCATCAGCAGAGAGCCCACTTTAGATCTTCTGTCTCCCTCTCTCTCTGCCCCTCCCCTGCTCGCGCTCTCTCTCAAAAATAAACATTAAAAAAAATCCATTAAGAAAATGAAGAGATTTCACCAAAAAAGCTAATATAAATATTTGAAAAGATGTTTAACTTCTCTAATTGGATAAGTTAAAAGAGAAAAGGAATTTAGCTAGGATACTGGATATAAAACCCAGATTTTGCCTAAAGCAAAATCACAATGATCTACCATTTCAAAACCCTATTCAGGCAAAAATCAAATTTTCTGATGATTATCGAATATTGACAAGTATGTGGAGCAAGAAAAACTCTAATACACTGCTGGTAGGAATGTAATTGCCAGTAGGAACAGAAAATGCCTTTACAACTTGGCATCACATTGTAATACTGCAAAGGCCTATACCATAGGTTCCAGAATTCCACTCCTTGCATGAGAACACCCATAACTTATGCAAGAATGTGTAGCAGCCAATCTTGGTGTTTCCAGAATTACCCAAATGTCCACTGAGAAGAAGAATGGAAAAACCGTACGATATATTCTCACAACTGAAAATAACTACAACCTTACACAGCAACATAGATGATTCTTAAAATACAGTGTTAGTAGGAAAAAAGCAAGTAAAATACAAATGGTAAGAAGCCATTTCTATAAAGATCAAAAACATGTAAAATTACACGGCTGCATCAGGAAAAAGCACACAGGTTGCTGTTTAATAACAGAAATATTCTGTTTCTTAAATTGCAAAATGGGTTCATAAATGTAAGCTGTGCTTCATAACTTACTCGTGTTATACATGTTTTGGGTATCAAATACCTCATTCTTAAGTTTTTAACACAAGTGCAAAAGGGATGGTGAATGAACACATAACAAAATGTGCAGTTATTACCTTGAAGGCTGGATAAAAATGGGACTTTCACTTTCTGTATTATTCTTTCCTGGAACATTTAAATGTTTACAATTAACAAGTAATATATCTGGGGAGAAATGAATACAGAAAACAAACTGCATAGAAATCTGGGATTCATTAATATGAGAAGCAGTAATTCTGTTTTCAACTTACACAATTTCTCCAGGATGCCCTCAATTAAACTAATTGTGGTTAAGTTCAAAATATTGAAAAAAGCTTCCAACAAAAATAGGTTAAAAATGTCAGTTTTTACTGAAAGCATACATACTTCTTTGTAGTTAACAATTCGACTTCATCTAATTTTTATTATACTAATTTGCTACCGTGGGGCGACGTCTGCACTTTTCCAGTTTTTTTAAATACAGTAAACCGCTACATTTTTTGATGTAAATTAAATAAGTAAATGAAAGTAAATGAATGATTCTCGTTCCCAAGGGCCGTCTTTTCCATTTTTTTTTTTTCACGAGCATCAAAGCGTAGTGCGCCCTGAGAGCTCCAAAGTAAACAACCTAGAATGTTTGCTGCCCTTCCAGACCAGAGCAATGACCGGAAGGACGCAGGTGTCCAGGCTCTCGAAGGGCTGGGGTGATCTTCTAGCCCTAGTCCCAACCCTGAGCCGGGCGGTGAAGGGACCTGCCCAGGACCAAGACGTGCGTGGCTGAGCTGAGGAAGAGAAGCTCTGCAACACCCAGCACCTTCAGACTCCCGACACACACGCGGCTTCCCCGAGGGAGGCTTTTCTCGCGGCGCTCGGCCTTCGCGACCCCGCCCGCGACCTTGGCCCCGGGGCCGGGCGCCTTACTTGCCGCTCTCCACGCGGTGGCCGGGATGTAGCCAAGCAACCGAGCTAGCCTCGTTACAGTCATGATGCCGACTCCCGCAGCGTCCTCTGGGCTCAGCAGAGGATGAAGGAGCAGGAAGAAGGAGCCAGCGGCGCAGTTCGGAGCCCAACCCACAGGCGGGCCGGATCTCTCGTGAGGCGGGGCGTGCTTGAGATTGGGTGGGGCCTGCGTAAGGAGGGGCGGGGCGTGCGTGTGGCCGGGAGGGGCGGGCTTCCAGAGCTCTTCTAGGAGTCTGTGCTCCAATCCTGGGCTGTGTGCAGGAAAAGGCGGATGGAGAGGGTCAGCTTTTTCGCGAAGAGCGACTCAAGCTACCCTGACCTTCCTGGTGATTAAAATCCCAAATCATGGCTGAAGTTGGATGAGGGAATAATTCCGTGTATTCCTCTTAATCTGAGGCAGAGGTCTTTTGAAAGATCTCTTTTATAGTATACAAAGATAAAAGTACCTTTTACTCTTTTGCCCGTGTAATAGTTTTCTTTCCCCTCAATTCTCTTTTGTTTTTTAAATATCTAATTGTTCAGTGCACTAATTCGTGATTTCTGACTCATTGACCAGATGACCTGAAAGATGACAGTTGTGAATGAAGTGCAGAGCAAGAGAAGGCTTGCCATCTGGTCCAGGCTGTAGTGGAAGGAGCTCTGCCAATTGGCCCTTGAATTCCAACAGTTGCAGTGGTGTTTGGAACATATGTGGCAGATCAGGAGGCTTTATGTAACTTGTGGAAATCTTTACAGAATCACAGTGCAGGTCCCTAGATTTTTTATTTTTCAGAAAATTTTTTGGCTAACTATTGGGCGCTGGTAATGTCTGACAGTGTGACATTAGGGGGCTATGCAATCTGAGTTTCTCATCAAGAACTAGGAGTTATCTGATCCTCCTAGATAAGGAGTCCTTTTACTAAGAGTATTATATACAGATCAGGGCCGGAAACAAAACTCAAGCAATTTTTATTAGCAGGTAGCTCCCACACATATATTTGACCCTTAGTTTATATATATAGCTTAACAACAAGTTGCTTGTGACTAGTTGACTGAGGAAAAAATTCGAAGCTGTTACACAGATGGCTTTGCTAAATATACTGACTCAGCTGTCAATGGACTGCCTTGGCATTTAGAGCCCCATTTAACAGAGGCCCTGAAGGAACAGGGTGGGGGAGGACAGAGAGATGCCTGGGGGAGAGATCCTCTCAAGAGGCTAGAACTTTATTTTGTACACTTTGCCTTCCCGGAAGGAGATATGGCTTGAGATAAAGCTCTAAAGATCTACATCACTTCATGGGCACTGGTTTAGTCAAGTGGGCAGGGACTGGGAATATAAAGGTATTGGAATAGTCCTTTGGAATAGGACCTCTCAGAATCACTCCAAAGCATAAGAACATTTGGATCTTGTTGCTAAAAAAAAAAAAAAAAAAAAAAAAAAAAAAAAAAGGCTCCCATTTCAGAAGTTCTCTTAATCAGAACAAGATTACTGCTACTTACCTATCACTCCATCACATATACCAAAATTTCGTATCTTAAAACAATAAACACTTATTCTCAGTTTCTATGGGTCAGGAATCCAGGAGCCAGTGTACCTCTGGCTCTCTGGCTCTAGGCCTTAAGGGAGGCTGCAGTCAAGGTCTTAGCTGGGGATCCAGTCCCAGATGGAGGCACAACTAGGGGAGGATCTGCTTCCAAGTTTACTAGCCCAATTACTGGCAGGATTTAATGCCTTGTGGGCTTTGGGACTGGAAACCTCCTTCAGCTCTTGCTATGTGGGCTTCTGCAAAGGTCACTTCATAATATGTGCAGTTGGTTTTCCACAGAATGAATGACAGAACAAGAAAAACTGCTCAAGATGGAAACCACAGTCTTTGTGATCTCATCTCAGAATGACATCCCATCACTTTTCATGTAGTCTATCATTAGAAGTGAGTCAGTATATCCAGAGCCCTCCAAGGGGAAGAGATTACACAAAGGATGAATACCAGCAGATGGTGATCAATGAAGGCCATTTTAGAGGCTGCCTACCATAGTGACCCATTTTGTAGACATCAATCAGCCTCCTTCTCTCACCACAGCTGGACCCACTACCAGGTAGCCATGGTGGCATAGAGATATACATATACTTTTTTTTTTTTTTAAACATTTATTTATTTTTGAGACAGAGAGAGACAGAGCGTGAACGGGGGAGGGTCAGAGAGAGAGAGGGAGACACAGAATCTGAAACAGGCTCCAGGCTCTGAGCAGTCAGCACAGAGCCCGACGCGGGGCTCGAACTCACGGACCGCGAGATCGTGACCTGAGCCGAAGTTGGACGCTTAACCGACTGAGCCACCCAGGTGCCCCGAGATATACATATACTTTTAGCATAGTCTTTTCCCCTGCCAAGACTGATTGGCTAGCACCACTGCTTGCAGTGAACAATCTGTCTCCCTGATATAGCACTATATAGCCTGGGTGGCAGGTTTGATTACAATGGAATCTTACGATGATGAAGGAGGTAGCAACTTGTTCTATTGGAACAACGATACTGCATTTGGATTGGTTATACTTCTGCCTTATACTTCTTTTATACATTCTTTCTGTGGACTTACTGAATACCTTATACTACATATACTTTATATAACATCCCACACAACATTGCTTCTAATCAAAGAACTCATTTTCCTATGAAAGTTGTAGAATACTGATGCCTCTGGGATTAACAAGCTTTATCACATATCCCCATCAGACCAGAAGCAACTGGTCTTATAGAATAATGGACAACCCTACTGAAGGTTTACTTTTGGAACAAGGTCAGAAAATGCTTTGAGATGCTGTCCTAAAGGTCTTGGCATATGCTCCAAATGACTTAAGTGTTTTCAGTAGTATTTCTTCTGTTGACAGAATAACAGGATCCAAAGAGTAGTAGAGGGACTAATATCTTGTTATATTTAATATACTGTCCATATATTTTGCTTTCCATTGTGAGGAGAGGCAATCTGCCATGGGTCCTGGGCCTCCCTTCATATTATTGCTGAGTATGCTAACGGCAAGGCTTATCCATCTCCTGATACTTAGCAATTTCCGTAGTTAGTCATATAGGCATCTAATAGAGTATTACTACCATTTAACTGCTGCTCCCCTGGGGAAAAGAGACTGGCTTCTTTGCTGCTTGCTCAGAACTGCTTGGCCCTTGGCTCTGGACTTTTCTCCTGTGATGCAACCCATAGTGTGTACAGGAGTCATCTGGCCCTCTACATCACTGTGGGAATTGGGGCTCCATGAACTAGTGCAAATATGCTGATGCTTTGACTATGATTTTGCTGTAATAGTCTTTGGTACCCGGGAGTCTCCTGTTGGCATCCATTTCACTGTAGCAAGCAAGTCTACAAGCAGGATAAAATCTTAGACCCTTTATGGTTCTATCCATCTCCATGATTCCAGGTTCTGTTGGCGTACCAATTTTTGTACACAGAGTGGGGTACAAGGGGATAGAATGTATTCTCTGCATTGGAAGTTGGGATTGTAAACTGGTCATTTTTTAGCTCATTCCTCTAGGTAAGGACTTAAAAAACTGGTCATGGTGCTAACTGGGGTGATTGGCCCTGAAGACCATGGAAGAAAAGGGAATAGGGAAAGGAGTCTGACTAGAACTTGGGAGATCTTATCTCCTGGATAAGATCCTCCTCACAATACCCATGTTGAATTATAAAAATTAAACAAAGATCTGCAATCATATATAGGCAAGGCCATTCAAGACTCAGATCCTTGCATCAACCACTAGGTAAAGACATTTCATTCACTGAGATACTGGTTGAACACAAAGGAAACGGAATAAATGGCAGTGGTGACAAATCATAACAATTTAGCCTCATGGCCGGCCAGTGGCAGAATTGAGAGCTGTATGGTTTTGTTTTTAAATCAGAGACCTTTGGGACAAAACATGCTGCTCCTCATATCCTACCCTGGAGATTGTTTCAATTTGTCTGTAATAGGGCTCTAGAATTTGAGCAGGAGAGGGGCAGAGAGAGAGATAGAATCTGAAGCAGGCTCCAGGCTCCAAGCTGTCAGCACAGAGCCCAATGAGGGGCTCAAACTCAGGAAATGCAAGATTATGACCTGAGCCGAAGTCGGATGCTTAAAAGACTGAGCCACGCAGGCGCCCCTGGAACTTGTATTTTGAACAAGTAATTCAGGTAATCTCAACAAGGAAGCTTGCAAAGCCCTGTTCTAACTATATTTTCTTCCCCATTGGTGCACACATGTGCTTATATATTTAGTAATTTCTCTTTTCTTTCCTATCTTACACTATTTTTGTATATAGGGGTGGTGGTGGTTAGGTCACAATTTTGTCTATGGGCTGCATACTACTGGGACAAGATCATTACAGAACTAGAGGAGGAATAGACATCACATGGAGATTCTGGACTTGAAAGTGGATGAGGGATAATAGTATTATGTTAGGAAAATTGTACTGTTAGTAATACGTAAATGTGTAAATATAGGAAGAATGGTATATGTTGATGTTAGAAAGACAAAGAGATTGGGGTGCCTGGGTGGTTCAGTCAGTTAAGCATCCTACTTTGGCTTAGGTCACGATCTCGCGGTCTGTGAGTTTGAGTACTGCGTCAGGCTCTGTGCTGACAGCTCAGAGCCTGGAGCCTGCTTCAGAATGTGTCTCCCTCTCCCTCTCTGCCCCTCCCTTGCTGGAGCTCTGTCTCTCTCTCTCAAAAATAAATAAAACATTAAAAAAATAAATAAAAAAAGAAAGACAAAGAGATGGACAACAGTTGATCTCTCATGTTGATTTTCAGTCATCAAACCTATTTCATATGCTTGGTGGACTTTGGTGAGAGAAACGGTGCCATCTTCTACTGCAGAAGCTGAGAAGGTTGGATATACTTGCTGTCTTTGAGGCCTGACAGCCTGAGTGCTGGCATAAACTAACCTTGGTCAGTTGGACATTCCCATCAGACTTTGAATCTGGAAGGAGTGATTCAAACAAGCAGAGTGTTTGGAATCCTGTTTTCAGAAGCACCACTACCAGTAGACATATACACAAACTTTCAGCTCTTTTTGAGGTCAGAGTTTGGCTACAATTTTGGTCATCCAGCTTCCTTTGGCTTCTACCTGTTTTCCAAAGCTCATTCTCCAGCCTTTCCAGAAATTCTGTGAGCTACCTAATATTCTTCCAATAAATTCTTTTTCTGCTTAATTTAATCATAATTGCTTTTTGTTGTTTGCAACAAGAATCCTTACGGGTATACACTTCAGTGAGATTCATTCTGTAAAAGTCAATTATAGTGTTTCAGACAATCACTTCCCCTCTCCCTCAGAACCCCATCCCACCCCTATAATCCGAATTTGGAGGTAAATAACATATGATAGTTTCCCTGGTAAATGAAAAGTGAAATCTGTTAGATTTTAAACCATGATCATTGATGTGCTTTTAAAACTGTTTTAAAGAGGGGTGGGATGGAGGGGAAAGTGGGTGATGGGCATTGAGGAGGGCACCTGTTGGGATGAACACTGGGTATTGTATAGAAACCAGTTTGACAATAAATTTCATATTAAAAAAAAAAAAACTGTGTTTTAAAACCAACAACCAACCAACCATGATTATAAGAGCAATTTATCTTCAAATAAAATGATTATGAATAAGAATGAGTCCTCTGATAAATCTGGAAGATTATTCAAACTTAGAATAAGCATATTTCAAACTCAGGGCCAAGTATGTCAAGATGAAAAATGTGTGTGGCAAAAATATGTGGTGGTTAATGCATATATTTATATTTTCCAGTTATAATGCACTTGGTATATTATTGCTTAGTCAATTCACTGAATTTTCAAACACTTTTACAAAGTAAAGAATTATGGAGAGCCAATGAAGTACCTTTCAACTACTTAATATATGCAAAAGATATAAATTATAAAAATACAAAGGCTGTAAGTTATATAATTATGCTGGTCTATACAATTAATTAACATAGTCTATCCAATTATAAATAAAAATATACTCTAGTATTCTGAAAATAAGCAAGTGTTTTAGCTGTTCCTCCAGATAGTCATTTGTTCATTTATTAACATCAGAGGCATTAACACAATGCTAAAAATAAAACATGCATCAATTATACAACACATACTTACAAAAACCTCTGTCCACCACAACTGGTGGATGCAAACAGACCTTCTATCCACCCTTAGTGCATTATTATTTTCACAAGTAAAACAGGAAAGGAAAATAGTGAATTTAATGCTATTCAGCACCTTTAGTAAAGTCAAAAGACTTAAACATCTCCATATATCAAAAACATTTGCATCTGTATCCCCAAACATGTAATTATTTTGTTCCATTTTTAACATGAATTATTTTATTTACATTACTTTTTAGTTCAACAAATTTTAATATTTAAAAATTATCTAAATTCATAAAAGTATTTCATAAATTTCAACACTTACTATGTACATACAAGAAAGTCCATGAAAAAAGTTAAAGAAATATAGTCAGAAAGTTCAAGCAACACTACCAAATTTAGCAAAATTCCAACCAAATCTACGCAGAGGGCATTCAAACATTCAAAAATCTCTAGATGCTGCTAACATGAACATGAAAAGTTCCAGTAATAAAAGTCAGTATGAGAAATAATGTTGAAATCACCAGTAGAAAATATATTTTAATAGGCATGACATATGTTTAATAGCAATAGTAATAATGACTTTTCTAGAAAACTTTTTTAACATGTCATCTAGGAACTACCTGGTTTGACTGGGCTAGAGTTGATTTCTTCAAAAAATATACTTTAGCAGCCATAGTTTTATTTCCAGTTAAAACATAGTAAAATGTTAAAAGTAAAATTTATAATTAACTAAATAATACCCCAATACTAGAAAATTTAAAATCTCATGCTATTCTAGTGATAATGGCCTTTAATATGATGTGTCCGATGTGAGAATTGTGGAAAGCCAATAATAAACAATCAGATATACATATGGGCTTAAAGTTTCACTGAAATACTTATGTAGCAAAATATATGAAAAAGTAATAGAAAAGTAAAAAGATAAAATTAAAAAAATATTGCACAGCCACATTACCTAGAAAGTAAAGTTGATGTTTAAAAAGCTCTAAACATGGATGATATAAATTATCTTCCATACAAAAAGGTATAAATAGTCTTAGAACTATCAGCATCTACAGCTTAATATAATACATTATTTGAATCATTGTTGAATGAGGTAATTATCAAGTCTCTAACAATGTTTTTATCCTATTGGAAATATTTGAGGGCAGCAACCAGAAAGAATTTCTCTAAAAATATTTCCGAATCAAGAACAGCTATATGTGCAGCTCTCCCAATGAGTGAATCAGCTGTATTGGGCAATGCATTGATGACATTATATCGAACCAAGTTACAGTCCTTGCTTTGCAGAACTGGGCGAAGCAAGTTGTGGATCATTTCTGAATAGATCTGTCCTATGGAACAAATAGAAAGTAGGAAAATTAGTTCATGTAAGTAACTGAAAAAAATTCTATGCCAACTTTTATGTAATTTATAAAATTTAGTTTTATTATTTCCATTTAAAGCAGAAAAATGTCTTTTAAAAGGTTTTCTTTTTCTTTGACCATCATTTTGGGATGGTTTTATAAAAAATATAAATAACCACATTATTTATCTAGCCAAGTAAAAATTGCAAATTTATTGTAAATTCTTGTCAATTTGATACTTTAATTCAAAGCAATGAATATAATAGAACAAACAGTTTTATTCAACATTAAGTCACTTATGACTTGTTGAACCATTGTGACAATAAGGTAGCCATGCTAAGACATTTTGCCTTCTACACAGTATAGGGAATAGTCAGTAATACTGTAATGGTATTGTATGGTGACAGATGGTAGCCACACTTGTGGTGAGCATAGCATCATGTACACAGAAGCTGAATCACTACACTGTTCACATGAAACTAATGTAACGTTGTGTGTCAACTATACTAAAAAAAAAAGACATTTTGCTTTTTATAACTTTTAAAACTTGAACCTATAGCAAGTACTTTAAAAATGTTTGTGGCATTCAACTGTATTCCACATATTTCCACATTATTCTGAGCAAAAACAGCAACTTCCTATAGTCAGAAAGACAATGTGAGTTTGGCTCAAAAGTCAAGGGTTTCACCCTTGGGTTTATTTTTTTTTCACCCAAGGGTTTATTTAATGCTTGGGTCCTGCTTTTAAATCCAAAATTGTGCTCCTGTCTCCCTCTCTTTGGTTAATTCTTACAATGAATTTATTGAGCTCATTCTAAGCATAAGAGATGAAGGTTGTGTGTGTGTGTGTGTGTGTGTATGTGTGTGTGTGTGTGTGTATACACACGTATATATATACACATATACATATATATACATATATATACATATATACACACGTGTATATATACATATATACGTATATACATATATATTCGTATATATATACATATATACGTATATACATACATATTCGTATATATATACATATATATACGTATATGTATGTATATACGTGTGTATATATATACGTGTGTATATTATATACGTGTGTATATATAATATATACGTATATATACGTGTATATACGTGTATATATACGTATATATTATATATATATATAAAAGCACAAAGTTCCTTACGAGGGGCAAACAGTTTTTAATGCTTGTGTATCACCACCTTACTATAGACGAGTACAAACATATATCCATGGACCTGTGGATTTTAGGGAGGCAAGTATCAAATTTCTGAGGAGAGGCAGAGTTTATCCCTGAGGAATCATGAGAGAGGAAAAGAATATGGAAGTACATTTAGAGAAAGGAGAGAGAGATATTTGAGAGATTATTATCACATAAATTCATACAAAACTTTTTCTCTCACCTCTTCTCTTAGTTTTCATTATGATTGTCAAGCTGGATTTCTGGTTCTACGCTACTTAAAAAGTATTTTTACATAGGAAGAAATCCAAACCTGTCTTTATTAGATTCCCCCTCCCCCCTAGTGGCAAAGATCACTGTTAAAACAAAGGGCATTTCTCTAGTTTTTGTGACCCATCTGGAAGTTAAATCTCTTCTTAATTTATCCTTAAATCCCTGCTAGAACAGAAGTTAATAATAATAATTAAAAAAAGGTTATTTTGATGTCACAAAATGCTAAAAAAATATGTGTTAAATGAACAGAGCACCCATTGTGTGCCAGGCATCATGCCAGGCAATGCCAATACAAATATATGTAAGAGAGAGTCCCTGCCTAAAGAGGCTGCTCACTGTTAAACTGTGGAAAATGCAAAGGATTAAGAGTTCATTTAAAAATCAGCCTCATTCCAAAAAAGGGACTGAGGAAATATGGGAAGGTAGGACACCTGTGTTTTTGCCCTAAGCCTGTAATTAATTAATCACCAGTGACTTTGGATCAGCCACTTAGCATCTCTGGGCCTCAATTATAAAATGAGCCAACAAGACCCAAGTCTCCTTCTGGCTCTAAATAGCTATGATTTAAATTTCTTTTATTATTCAAAACTAGCAAAAGAATACATAAAATCTTTATTACTTTATTAAAGTGAGGTAAGTCTTTGCTGCCATCTTTGATGAAAAGCAAGATACAGCAGAACACGCAGCATGATTGTTACCATAATCACCAATCCCAACAATTGTGAGGAAATCAAAGTACAGATTACCTTCGAGGCAGCAAAAGCAGCATTTGTAATTAGATAAAAGAACTCTTTCATAAGAATGATGGTTTTATTGGCAAAAACACCACATGGCAGGAGAAAAGAAAGGAAAAAAAAAGAGTAAGGATAGATGTTAATAACAGTGGATGGAAAAGGAAATAAAGGGAGAGATGAGAGGAAGAAGAAAGAAAGGGACTACAAGAAAAATTTGGGAAAAAGCTCATGTTGTAGATACAACTGTTTGAAATACTTCTTTTTTTTTTTTTGAATACATAGAGATTTTACTGAGAAACTGATAAGTAACTCAATGTAAAATAATGAATCAAAGTCATAGGCAGGCATTTCAAAGAATAATATGATCAATTAACATAGGAAAAAAGTTTTAATTTCATTTGTAGTTGGTGAAATACAAATACAAATCACAATGGGATGCACTGTCAGAGGAACAAATGGAGATAAAATACTTCTAATTTACTTAGTTACCTGACTGTTTGTCCTTTAAAGCGGTTTTACACATTTCAATACGGGCAGAGTGATAAGGAACGTAGCGATCCTGTAGAGATCCCACTAGCACAACATTTTTGAAATAGTGAAGCCCTATGAAGAAAAAATATGGAATTATAATGCAGTAAGTAACCAGATTTAAATTAGTAAGTTAATTTAAATTAACTTTTAATATATTCAGTTAAATTTAATATTTAATAATTTAATTTAATAAATAATAAATAATAAATTTAATAAAAATTAAATAAAAGTTAATTTAAATTAACTTTTAATTTCATATTAAATATATTGTGTTTAATATATTATATTAATTAATTATATTCTATTAAATATATTATATTAATATATTACATTTAATATATTAAGTGACCACAATTTTTTTAATTTCCTCAGTAGTACTAATAAGTTTATGGCTTTTTAAATCTGATGAATTCATTCTCCAATTTCCATATATTATCTACAAAAAAAACCCTACCTTCATTGTTATGTAGTTTACATGCTGGTATGAGAAATGTGTGTTTGTGCTGAGTGAGAGCAAGGACTGTGACATGGTAGTGCGTGGGTACGAGAGAGATTATATAGGGTGGGATAAAATTCTACAAGGAAGTATTTTATGACCTTCTTACTTTCTAAAAGATAATCCTCAATATTTAGGGCTGTTTCCTAAAGAAACAAAATCATACTTTTCCATAAGAACAAACAGTACACCCTATATGAAATCATTTAAAGCTGATTTTTAAGTTCTCATCTGACTCTTGCCTAATATTAATAATATTTTCTCCTTATTGAAGTATGATGTCAAGAGAATACATACTTAAGATTTTTCAATAAAAATAGCAGGTTTGTGATCCATCCACGGATTTTAGTCAGGTTCTTCTATTTTTATTTTTCAGCAAACTACATGAATTTAGGTCTTGTGATACTTTGAACTAATTAACTCATTTAAACACTGAAAAAACAAGTTCCTGTCCACTTTACTACCAGTAATGTTTTTTCTTAAATACTCTTGGATTGCTAGTGGAGCCTTAAAAAAAAAAAAAGTTTATTTATTTTTGAAGGGGGGGGGGGCGCGGGAGGGGCAGAGACAGAGGGAGACAGAATCCCAAGCAGGCTCCACACTGTCAGCACAGAGCCTGATGCAGAGGCTGGAATTCACAAAACCCATGAGATCATGATCTGAGCTGAAATCAAGAGTCGGAGGCTTAACCAACAGTTGGCTCCCCACCTTTTTAAAAAAATGTTTATTTTTGAGAGAGAGAGAAAGAGAAAGAGAAAGAGAGCATGCACAAACAGGGGAGAGGCAGAAAGAGAGGGGGACAGAGGATCCGAAGAGGGCTCAGCACTGACAGCAGGGACCCTGATGCAGGCGAACCCACAAACCGTGAGATCATGAGCTGAAGTTTAGGACACTTAACCAACTGAGCCACCCAGGCACCCCACTACCAGTAATGTTCTAATTTTACTATGTATTACTAATTTTGCTATGTAGCTCAGACTAATAAATAAAAAATAAGAAATTCATGTGGTTATTAAATAAGATACAAGCCAATAATGACAATACATTAGGATTGGGGTGCTTAGTTTAGGTCATATAATTTTGTTCTGGAACATTCCAGAGTAAAATTTTGATACTTTTTGCCTACTGAAATTCAGGGTTAGAGACAGGCCAATTGTGGGGACTACTGTGGATCCAGAATATCCAGAGCACCTTTGTAGATACTCCTTTCTCTCTTGGAACTTATGATCCTAATAATGAGAGATTCTAGACACACATACGGGCAGGTGGGACTGTATTTACCCTCTATGTCAAATATAAGGTCATTCTCCCTTTTTCTCAATGAGAAGATAACCCTCTGTGGCAATCTGGATATATAAAACTTTAGGGATATAAATGAAATAATCAAATGTCTGTAACAGGAATTAATTCAATTACATATATTTAAAATCACATTTGAGAAAAATATTAACAAAAATTATTTTTTCCCTTCATTCTCACATTTCGTGTGACAAACTAATTCTACTTTTAGCATGACTTGACACCTTGGCGTTACTCTGGGAATCACCTGTGTGTCCTAGAGCAGAGGTCTTCAAACCGGTATACATCTACCTTCAGGGGTAATTTAAGACTTTCCATGCACTTGAAGCTGTATGTTATATATGCACAAAGTTATACATACAATGTCACATTGTATATTAATTATACTTCAATTAAAAAAAAAAAAAAAACTCTAGATGGTGAGGATGGGCATGTATAGCTTTAAGGAAACTGAATTCTAGATCTCAACTTCTGTATGAGGGTTTTCCTAAAAATGACTTGTCCTTCTCCCACTTTATTAGAGAAAGGCATTTCTCCAATCTATTTCAGATTTTATTGTGGCATATGGCCTGAGGTATAAAAGTCTCTGGGGGAATGAAGCAAAATACGAATGAAATACAATGTTTTCTGACAAAAATAAGTTTGACTTGACTGTATGACAATAAGAATTAGCACTGCCAATTAGATTTTATGGCACACAAGTTCTAGAAACTGTATGAACTGAATATGTAACTCCAACTGAATGAATTTATATTTTTATGAAAATATAATTACAGGAAGTATGTACTACCTTATATGCCAGAAAATATATCCTTTGCCACTATTTAAAATTATAGAAAATATTTTTTAGGTGTCACCCTAAAATTATACAAGGGGTACACACTTCTTCAAAATTCTTTTAAGGGGAAGCCCAAACTGTGAACAAAACTGTCCTGTAGTATACCATCTTTACTTCTCCCCAAGCTGTTCTAGGTACTGTGCTTTCTGAATCTAAGTATGATGCTGTTTACTAAAATTTTATCCCAAGTCGCATGAAACCAGCCTATGTAACAGCATAGCTGGCTTTTTCGTTTTTCTGAAAGATATATATTCGTGTTCCCCATAAAGGGCTATCATATTGTGCAACTTCAGGTGTCATAAGAATGACACTTCTTGGGGCTGCGCATTGCACAGCCTATGGCAGCCTTGCTAGGTAACATTCATTTGTGTGCTTTGCTAAATGACTATTTTTCCTTAAACTGCCAGCACCTTCTATCCCCTCTTCAGTCTTACCTCATGACCTTGCTTCCTCTTTCACTGAAAAATATAGAAGAATCAGAACAGAACTTCCACATGCTCCTATCTTAACCAAACTAACCTACCATACCTGTGACTTCATGTTCTGTCTTTGCTCTTCTACTGATGAGCTGTGTATGTTCCCACCTTACGCCAGCCCTTTCACTAGAATGTGAGATGCCATTCCCTCCTTCCTAGTTAAAGACATGGCTCTAGTAGCTGTCTTGTCCCTCCCTTGTATCATCAATTTTCTCTTTTGTATGAATCATTATTATTAATAAAACACTGCAATATCTCCCATTAAACAAAAAAATCAATGAACCTGTCCTTAGACTCTATACTCCCAATGACCACCCAATTTCTTGGCACTGTTTTATTTCTATACCATATATTGTAAGAATAGGCATTATATTAACATCTATTTTTTCAAAATAATAGCTCCTTGCAGAGATTCTGACATGCTTCTACAGGGAAATGACAGTACAGTACTGTACTTTTTTTTTCAATGTTTATTTATTTTAAGAGAGAGAGGGAGAGAGGGAGTGCAAGTGAGGGAGGGACAGAGAGAGAGAGAGAGAGAGAGAGAATCTCAAGCAGGCTCTGTGTTGTCAGCGTGGATCCTGACATGGGGCTCAATCTCACCGACCGTGATATCACGACTTAAGCTGAAATCAAGAGTTGAACGCTTAACTGACTGAGCCACCCTGGTGTCTGACAGTACTGTACTTTAAAAATGCATTTTAGAAGTTAGTAGTCTAATTTTAATAACAGTTTTTCAACAACAATGCGTTAATACTAATATTGTGCTTCTGCATGGCAGGTTTACTTTATTAGCCAAGAACCAAGTTAGTTAAATAGACTATGGCTCAGAGGGTACCTTGGCGGCTCAGGCGGTTAAGTGTCTGACTTCAGCTCAGGTCATGATCTCACAGTTTGTGGGTCTGAGCCTACTGTTGGGCTCTGCACTGACAGCTCAGAGCCTGGAGCCTGCTTCAGATTCTGTGTTTAATTAGAGTTCAGTTACAATTTTAACAATCTTGGGAGGTAGAATGCAAAGAAGTGAGGTCAAAGTTTTGCAAAATGCAACGTTTTTTGAGGTATTTCAAAAAACTAAGTAATTTAGAAGACAGAGTACGATTAAAATGATGAAAGAAGAGTTAGCAAAAGAAAACAATATGTTCAGGTTTAGACATATTCAGTTTGATATGTAAGTAGAGATGTCTAGAGGGTAAATGAAGACTGGAATTCATTGATAAGGTCAGTGTGGAGGTGTAAAATCTAGGTATATATTGGGCAATCTAGTGGGTACTCTGAGAGTAGACGAGCATTAAATGAGAGAGGGCATCAAGAAAGCTTTTAATAGCAGGTAGTATTTGAGTTTAACTTTAGAAGATGAAGATAATTTGTTTTTGTTTTTTTTTTAAGTCTGTCCATTTATTTTGAGAGAGAGAGTGTGTGTGTGCATGAGCAGGGGAGGAGCAGAGAGAGAGAATCCCTAACAGGCTCCATGCTGTTAGTGTAGAGCTCGACATGGAGCTCAAACTCACAAACCGTGAGATCATGCATGACCTGAGCTGAAACCAAGAGTCCAACATGCAACTGGACTGAGCCACCCAGGCGCCCTGAAAAGAATCAGTTCTAAAAAGATGAGTAAACACATGGGGAGGGATGGTGGTAGAAAAAGCATGGGTGAGTGCAGCATAAAACATGTGTGGCATGACTAAAACAAAGGATATATCTGTGGGAAGAGCAGGATATGAAATCAGTAAAAGAATCAGGAACCAGATTATAAAGGATTTGATGCTGTAAGTCATGGAATTTAAACCTCATCCTGAAAGCCACAAGCCATCATGAAAAGATTTTTCAAACAGGAGCAATATGGCCTGATGTAATTTTCAGAAGATAATTTTATCTAAAGAAGAAGTAAGACTGGGGAGAAAGGGGCACAGAGGAGGCAGAGTAACCAGTTTGGAGGCCATAGCAATAACTTCAGCAAGAGTGATGAAGGTTGAACTAAGAAAATAGCAAAGAAAAGAAAGAGAAGCCTCTATTAGTTACTAAGAAGCCTGAATGTTTCAGGGCTTAGTAACTAAGCAGGTGTGTGGGGAGAATGAGAAGGAGTCTAGAAGACAACTTCCAGGTTTTTGGTTGTGCAGACTGTGTTAGATGTAGAATTGAGAGAAGTGAATCTGAGGGGAAAGATGAGGTATCTAAAAATATTGCATTTGGGGCAACCATGAGACATCTAAGCAAATGTATTTATTTAGTAGGCAGCTGGACATGTAAGTCTAGAATACAGCCTAGAGGACTAAAGTAAAGATACATACTTGAGTTACCAACGGTGAAGATGGATATGAAATGATGTTGTCAAAGAAGAATGTACAGAGTGAGAAGAGCAGATGACAGAAGCTGGAGCCCAAGAACACCTATATTTAGGGGGCAAGGAGAGAAAAGGAATCCACGTCGGAAGCAAAGAGCGAACATGGAAGAAAATCAGGAAAGGCTGATAAAGAGTGGGAGGTAGGAAAGTATTTCAAGAAGGAGGGTATTTTCAATAGTCACAAATGACAGCATGTTCAACTAAAAGAAAGAAAAGAGATACTTGGATATGGCAAGTTTCAATGGAGAGGTGAGGACAGAAATCAGATTATAATGGATTGAAGAGTGAAATAAAAGGTGAGGAAGTAGTGAAAGTAATTGTTTTCTTTTTTTATGAGGCTCAATTCTTATTAAAAAAGAGAAATAGGGGTGCCTGGATGGCTCAATCGGTTAGGTGTCTGACTTTGGCTCAGGTCATAATCTTGCCACTCACGAGTGTGAGCCCTGCATTGGGCTCTGTGCTGACAGCTCAGAGCCTGAAGCCTGCTTCAGATTCTGTGTCTCCCTCTCTCTCTCTGCCCCTCCCCTGCTTGCACTCTGTCTCTGTCTCTCTCTCTCAAAACTAAATAAAGATTAAAACAAATTAAAAAAAAAAGAAATAGAACAACATAGAATCAGTGATCAAAGGAGGTATCTATTATTATTAAAACTTAAGATGGGAGAAAACAAAATAACTTTATATGTTAAGGAATTAGTCACTGAAAGGAGAATGTTGAAAGACAGAGAGAAGGAATGGGTTGCAAAACAGAAAGGGAAATTATTCTTGCACCATAGATATATATCTTTTATTGAACTATAAGGAAAGCACAGGTGTGGTCATGTTTGTAGCTAAAAAGAAAGGAAGTAGGAAAATTCTTGCTTGATAGCCTTGACTCGCAGATAAAGTAGGAAAACAAAGTCATTTGTTGAAGTGAAGGTAGCAGTGGTAGTTAGAAGTTTGATGAGAAGAGGTAAAACCTGCAAAAGCTTCTAGGGAATGGTTAAGACGCTATTAGAGTTAACTAGATGGTAACTCCATGGATCTACCGTGGTAGTGATTTGCAAGTCTGTATGATCCACTTTGGTAGAGCTCAACAAGCCAGGTAAAGAAACGGTAACACAGGTTGCTAGATGGCCATGATGATAATACCTGGGGTAATAATGTATGAATGATAAAGATGATAAATCATGGGGTCTGGGATGGAACAGGAAGGGAGTGAACCATGAAGGACAGGGTAATTTAAGAAAACTTAGTAGGGATCTTAAATAGTCTGAAAAGCAGATGAGAGTAAGGGAATGAGTGAGAGAATAGAATACTGTTGTCTCAGAATGGAAAATTGATTGAAATTTCAGGAGTGGAATGCAGCCATGAGTAGGGTTCCAAGTGGAGCGGAATGGAAGGTTACTATAGTTGAGAAAGCCTCTATTATGCTTGATGATCATCTAAAGGGTTGACTTAATCAAATTCCCCAAAATGATGCCAAGATTAGGTATATTAAGATCCAAGAAGAATATCTTCTCCCAAGTGTAATTATGTATTTGTCAATGAACTCTTACTGGGGTTCTCACTGAATATGTGAGGAGTGACCAGGAGATCATTATATTAAAGATGACTAGGGGTGCCTGGGTGGCTCAATCGGTTAAGCGTCTGACATTGGCCTAGATTATGATCTCGCAGTTGGTGGGTTCGAGCCCCGTGTCGGGCTCTGTGCTGACAGCTCAGAGCCTGGAGTCTGCTTTGGATTCTGTGTCTCCCTCTCTCTCTGACTCTCCCCCACTCACGCTCTGTCTCTGGCTCTCAAAAATGAATAAACGTTAAAAAAAAAAAAAAGAAAAAAGAAAAAAGAAGATGACTAGAAGGTAGCAGAGCTTGGATGGTACAAATCCAAAGGAAAGTTTTATGACAACAGAGGAGTAATCATTGCAGTTTGAAAAGGAAAGCAAGAGGACTATTTCCTCCCCTCTCAGTAGTATACAGTATATGAGAAACTGAGCTTCTCCTGTAGCAGGAGTTAGCAAGGAATGGCCTGTGGGATCTGGCCTGCTGCTTTTTTCTTTTCTTTTTATTTGAAATAAAATTGTTGTTAATAAAATTGAAATAAAAGTTGTTGTTGTTACTGTTTTTTTTTTTAACACAGCCACACTCATTTATGTATTGTCTGTGTCTGTTTTTGTGCTACAATGCAACAGAGATCACATGGCCTGCAAAGCCAAAATATTTATCTGGCTCTTCAGAGAAAAAGTTTGCCAATATCTGCTCTACAACCAGAGGGAGTGGGGAAATGAGAGTAGGCTGGGGAAGTATCTAGTTTTCACTTATGTCTCCATTTTCTAAAGGAAATGGAGAGAGCATTCTTTGAAGAAGATAAACATTTGAGTCTGTTCCACTCAAATGGAGATTTCAAAGGACACAGTGGAAAAAAATATGGTAGGGAGACATGAGTGTGAGGGTGAGACAGGAAGAGATGGTAAAGTCAGAGGTAAAGTAATTTATAGACAGTGAGGATGGCAAAGTAGTAGTTGAGGAACTCAGGTTGTAAAAACCTGCAATGTAACGCAAGATAGGGACTATATTTAATAATCAGTTAATAAGAGATGAGTAACAAGATTCATCCAGTAGTAAGAATCTGTAGAGGATATAATTATTAATAGTTTAGTTTCTGACATTTTCCAGAAGAGCTTTATTGCCATTGAATAGGAAGGTAGAAAAATATGTGGCATTTAATAAAAAGGGTTAAAGACTGAGGTGGGGGCAGGAGGGCCAGGATATGCAGAGGCCTAGTTGCCAAACTGACTTATGATTAGTACTAAATTATAAATGTCAAAAAGTTAAGGATAATTTCGAAGTACCTGTGTTTACACAACACAAATACAATCCATTAAAATCAAACAACTATGTTATTAATTGCTTAGCTTTAATTAGGAGTCTATTTCATTATTAAAAAATTATAGTTGACTGGGGCACCTGGGTGGCTCAGTTGGTTAAGTGTCTGACTTCAGCTCAGGTCATGATCTCATGGCTTGTGAGTTTGAGCCCCGTGTCAGGCTCTGTGCTGATAGATCAGAGCCTGGAGGCTGCTTTAGATTCCCTCTCTCTTTGCTCTTCCCTTTCTCTTTCAAAAATAAATTAACGTTAAAAAATTACAGTTGACTGATACTTTTTTAATTTTAATTTTTTAAATATTTATTTACTTTTGAGAAAGGGAGAGAGACAGAGTGTGAGTGGCAGAGGGGCAGAGAGAGAGGGAGACACAGAATCTGAAGCAGGCTTCAGGCTCTGAGCTGCCAGCACAGAGCCCGACATGGGGCTTGAACTCATGAACCATGAGATCATGACCTGAGCCGAAGTCAGACACTTAACTGACTGAGCCACCCAGGCACGCCTGACTGATACTTTTTTAATCACCAGAAAGACATGTTGATAATTTATTTGCTAAAGGCTTATTTTAAATAGGCTTTCAAGTGAATATTTTCAAAACTCTTACCGTATACTTACCTGCTTTATTACTAAGCTTGTATAAGAAAGTTTGGCGGGGGTCTGAATGATCTCGACATGTCAGTTGTAAAAGAGAACCTGATTTTTTCCATTTCTGCATAAACCACAGACCTAGAGAGTTATAGATGACATGTGAGTAAAAGTGGAAATATAGGGTAACATATGTCAAGATTATTAATTTTAAAATACATTTCACTTCAAAAATGACATCTACCAAACTAGCATTTTCTTAGCTAATAACAAATATATTTGCAAAATATTTCCTTTTTCTGATAACAAATATAAACATATACATTTAACTATGGGTTAATGGTGGTTGACAGAGGGCTTGCTACTTCTAGCCTATTCAGTAATGAAATAGATAATGGTTTAAGAAGAACAAATTTGGGAAAATTATACCTTTAGATATATTTGTTCAAATTATAAAGAAGCAGAGATGGAAAAACTTCAAACACAGTAGTAGATCCAAATACTTAAGCACTGAATCTTCAGTCTAGAGATAAATATAGTTATGGAGGACTAACTGTATAAGGACTAACTCTTAGGATTAGCAATTGGTTAATGTTTTCTAGTAAGAGCTGATTATAATGAAGTTTCATATTTAATTGTATTTCTTTACAATGGTTGCTTATCAGTAACCCATACTTAAATGCATCTTCCTCTTAAATTAAGTGAAACCCCAATCACTCTGGAATGGGTTTTCAAAACTGTGCAATATCAATTTCTACTTTTGTTACTTCTGATATTACAGAGGGGAACAGGGGAAGAAGAGAAAAAAAACTCTTTAACTGATTAAATTTGTAACTAAAGTTTAGTGAAGAAATTCAAAATGCTGCATACTATTCACATTGGGTTCTAGTTTATGTTACTTACTGATTTCATCTTTTTCATGTCCTCTTTTTAAAATTATAAAAATCTACCACTATCCAAATCTATTTTGGATACCAGAGTTTGGAATGCGGCACAAGGAAACAGTATGGTTTCTTTGTCAATGAAAGTAAAAGAGAAAATGGAAATAAGAGTTTCAAGGCTCAATGCAAAGAGACAAATGAAATCTAATTTATTCTCACAATGGGAATCAATAGCCTAAACTATAAAAACTACTTAAAAAATCCAAGGGAAGAACCAAACCAAACAAAAGGCAAACCAAGTATCCGATTTTTCTTTTCTTTCTTGTTTTTGAGAGGGAGAAGGCGCAAGTGAGCAAGGGGCAGAAAGAGAATCCCAGGAGGGGCAGAGAGGGGGAGAGAGAGAGAAGAGAGATAAACAGGGCTCACCCGAAGTGGGGCTCGAGGTCACCCAATGTGGGGCTCAAACTCATAACCTGAGCTGAAGTCCGATGCTTAACCAACTGAGACACCCAGGTGCCCCAAGTATCAGTTCTTTCTTAATGAGAATATTCATTCTAATCAAAATTGGGGTCTTAACTCTCATTTAATTTGTTCAAAAATTTTAGAATGTATTTTTTTCATAATATCCCCTTTTTTGTTACAAAATCAGATTTAACATCCTACATTTAATATTTTATAACTTTATAATACCTTAAATACAGGTGTTTCCTTTTTATCTGCTCAACTAATGGAACGACAGAATAGCCTGTTTATAAGATAAACATTTATTGAAAATATTTAGATAGTTTAACTAAAAACAGTTAAAAATGCTTTTGTGACTTCTGACATATATCATCTCAATATAATATCCATTTTCTGAGATGACTTTTATCAGCTTGTTTCATGTGCATGACAAAGTAGAAAAACAGCTGTATCTTTTGTTTCATCAATTCCAAGTATGTGACATATCAGCTCTAAAATAAACACTAGAAAACATTAAATCCGTATTTAAATTTTCTCCCCATGCCGTATTTTTTATATTGAACAATAAAACTTTTTACCTGTATTAACAAGAGCACTGCTATTGTAGAGTGTACCAAGATGAGGTCCAGAAAGAGATAAAAAGGTATGAAGTTTGTTGAGGTAATATCTAAACCTTGGCCTTGTAAGCACTGAACGGATTATTAAATTGCCCAACGAATGTCCAATAAAGCTTTAAGAAAAAAAAAGACATTTCTCCCATAGTATTAATTTTAAAAAGAAATATTAACACTAATATCACTATACACTGATGTGAAATACTAAGAATTTGGAAATTTCGAGTATGTTTTAAATTATGGTTTGATACTTTGAAATGATGTAACTTAGGTTTTGAAGATAAAAATGTGAGAATGTAGTAGAAAATTCCTATTATATAATTTAAATGCATATTCTGCAGAAACAAGATATTGCTTATCAGAAAATTTATATTCATAGTTTGTAAGTGCTTAGAAACAAATACATTTTAAAAGTAAATTACAGTTTGACTGTATGATAAATGGGCCTCCTTAACCACACATTGCAATTATTACTCATTAAGTCACGATTTAAAACAAAATAATGAAATTGTACCTATAAAGGATAACTTAGGAGAAATTACATATCTTTTTCATTTGTTCTCTGGTCTACACTCTAAAGTGGGAGAGTTCTTTGAGTACTTTCAAGGCACAGATAAAATATGTGTATTATCTTACTATAAGTCTAAGATTATACCAAAAGAGTAACTAATATTTATAAAGCACCTCACTTTTATTAAGGAATAGTTTAAATCAAAAGAGCCTTTCTGCTTACCATCATTTTATAATAGATGGTATATTGATCCCTGGGAATAATAAGCAAGGAAAGAAGAGAGTTTGAAAGCTATCTTAAACTGGCTTATAGATACAGCTAGTGAGAAGCTCAGGATAAACTCCCCTCCCAAGGTGAAGTTCCTGAAGCTGTGGGGTGAGAGTTATGATGGTAACTAACAAGCCTCAATTAACCAGATAAGGCTTTTGAATAATGGTTGATTTTAATTGACAATCTAATCTAAAAGATGTAAGACTTTTGTGGATGAATGAAAAAACTAAAATATTATTTTCAAATGAATAAAAGGAATATAAGATCACTGTGTTAAATTTAGTAAACAAAAAGTTTACTAAACTTTTTGAGGCAGAATGATTAGTTCTGACTTTTTCTTTAAGTCCTACTATACTAGAACAAACAAACAAACAAACATTTTTCTCTCTCCCATGTCTATCTACAGTATCTGCTTAAATTATGAGACTTATATTGGCTGATCATCATCTCTTGCTTGTGGAAAACAGACTTACAAAGTACAGTCATGAAACCTTGAAAGTATTTCTGTTGCTTCATTTGTTTGTATATATCCATTGCTCTATAATCTTTCTTATTGGTAACCACTTTATTGAGATATAATTCACGTAACATAAAATTCATTCATTTAAAATGTACAATTTAATAGTTTTAAGTGCATTCACAGAGTTGTGTAACCACCACAAGAGATTTTTAGAACATTTTCAACACCTCAAAAAAATCCTATACCCTTTAGCTATCACCTCCCCATTTGCCATCTCCCCGAGCCCTAAGTAATCATTAATCTACTTTGGTCTCTAGTTTGCCAATTCTGGATAATTCATATAAATGGAAACATATAATGGTCTCTCCCTAAAGTTTTAAAATTTTTTCTTTTCTCTTTAAATTGGATAAACTGAATTGTCTCCTATATTTCATAATAGTGCAACAAAACTACTACAAATTCTGTAATTTTTCTATAATTCACAGACATAAAAATGTTATATAATATTACAGATTATGATAAAAGTTACCTTATTTTTGAGACTGTTAGACTATATATCTGAATATACTGTATTATTTCATCTAGAAGGCGATCAGTCATGCTATCAAAATCAGCAAAAGTATCATTCTAAACAAAGGAAAACAGACATATTATATATTGAATATGAATAATCACATGAAAACTGAATATAAACATTTTTAATTTAGGTATTAAAATATGGTTAAGATCAATGTTTTTTAGAGAAGCTGGTGAATAATATTCATTATATTAAAATGAGCAAGAGTAAATTTCTAGGAAAAGAAAAGATTCAGTGTTCTTAATAACACTTGCTTCATTAGGTTGGTTGTTTAGCCCACCATCCACATTTAACATAAGGTTATTTACAATGGTTTAAGTAATAAAATTTTTGCATAGAAATGTGAAATTCTAGAAATTTTGTGCATGTGAAGAGCTCATAAGTCACACTGTAAGTGATTTCAATTTCCTTGTGATACGTATTAATGTTAAATTTCATACAAATCAGAAAAGTTATTTCTAGTAGTAACAGACATTTTGTAGTAAGCAAATATTTAGGTAGAAAGCAATACAAAAATCTTTGTTTCCACTGGAAACACTGCTATAATACTGTACCTGATTTCTCTCAGACATAAGAAAATCAATTCTTCCCCCAGGCAGTCCAAGTTCAATGTAAGTTTTCACTAATCGGAGATCTGCACTGTTACCTAGAAAACGAAGACAATGAAAAATTATGTCTAAAGGATGAGCTAAAGCAAAAGATATAAAGTATATCATCATATATTTGAAGACCAATATATATCTGTCTTTAAATATATGATGTCTGCCAGTTTTGAACAGACAAAGCACTCTGAAATACAGTCCTCAGTTTTCATTTCAAAGCTGATTTCCATTAGCCAGACAATGTCTTTCACACCTGGTTTCTTAGGAGTTTTGGTCACACTGATGCTTTCACTTTCCTATCTGACGGTGTATTTGTTATACTGTTAGCTTCGGAGATTGCTGAATGTGGTCGCTGTGAATGACTGACAGAAGTACTCCTTCCATCACTATTATAGTTGATCATTTAACAAACCTTGAATGTGTTTCAGATTTAATCTGTTCACTTCCTTTGGCGGTATTGCAACAGTTAAATAGAAATAAAATTCCATTTACATAATCTAAGAGAGTTTATTTTAATTACTAACTTAAAAGATATCTGTAAATACAGAATACTTATTAGATATAATACATAACATAAAAATAATTATTGCTTTTAAAAATTAGTGGCTTTTTGGTTACTTCCTTTGGTTTAATTAGCAATGTAAAGATGTTCCCGATTATTGGATTTCTACTTTACCCTCCCAATATTTTTATCTTTTAGATATTTCAAGCATTGATAGAGATAACTGTTTTATTCCTGATTTTACAAGGAATACTACTAGTGTTTCACTACAAAGTATATGTTTTCCACTGGCTGAGAATATATATGCTTAATCATATTAATAAATCAGATTAATGCTTTTTAAAACTTAAGGTTTGGTGCTTAGTGGTCAAAACTGGGAATGGACATTGAATCTTATCAATAGTTTCTTACTTGATTTGCTGATGTAGTTATATTTTATTAATAAATTTCCTTTATTATTAAGTAAATTTCCTTATATGTACTTATCTTTGCATTCTGGGAATTAAATCCTAGTTGTTGTAGTGACTGAATGTATTGATTCTACTTACTAGATATTTTGGGGGACATATAATAATTTTTTTTACTCATTTACTTACCTGTTTATTTCCACAACATTGCTAGAGTGTTATTAAATCATTATTAAATTTATGTCAGATAGGTCTGCTTCTCTTTGGGGTGTGGGTTTGACATCTTTTCCAGATTTAGTAACAAGGTTAGGTTAACTTCAAGGAATAAAATACGCTGCATTCCATCTTTTTTCCTATTATTCTGGAACAATTTATGTAATAGGGGGTAATGTGTTTCATAAAAATTTCAAAGAAGAATTTTCCAGAGATTCTACTGGGCCAAGAAGTCTTTCTTGAGCGATAATCCTTTGAAAATTTTATTCTGGGGGTTGGGGGGGTGGTGGAGAGGTCAGTATTGGAGATACTTTATTTCTTGAGAGTCAAGTTTTGCTTTTTTTTAAAGAAAAATCTTCAATTTCGTGAATATTTACTAGCTTAGACCTGTGTTTAGTATTTTTATAATTTACAAAATCTTTCCTCAATTTGTTCTTACAGAATATTATAGCACAGTAATAATCTGCTAGTCTAGAAATATTTGGCATTTTCTAACATAGTTCCTAATCTAGGGGAAAAAGTCTATTCAGTAACCAAAATAGCTGCCATAAAACTGTAGCACTAAATTTAGAATTTAAATTACACCTAGTTAGTGAATCTTTAATTCTTAGGTATTGATTTTTCTAGTTCATAAGGCTTAAAGCATCAGGCTAAAAGGGCACTAGGAAGACTATCAAAGGGAGACAAAATGACTGCCATGAGGTGACTGCTGACAAAACAAACAACAAGATAGAAAAATCCAAAGTTAAAATAAATAAGTGTTGGTACATGGATAGAATGTTGGTACAGTTCCATGGAAAATTTATTTAAAAGGAAATCTAATACTACGCAAAGTTAAACATATTTGTCTTAGAATGTATTTAAGATTCAATTAATTTAAGCAATTTAAAATATTTTCCAATTCAAAGATTAAATAAAAACTAAATGAAATCTATTAGGAAAATATATTGAGTTGCCATGGGTTATATCAAATAAATATTACCTACCATCCAACCCATGCACACAGACAATAAGATGTACTCCATCTTCAGAACCATCCTCTTCTTCCATGCTAAAATAAGGGACTGAGGATGCCAACAGAGGGATATCACTGTACATGAACCCAGGGAGTTTAAGTTGCTTCAATTCTTCTTTTGCCTGAAGGAAGCTGAACAAAATATAATAAGAGATACTCTTTACTAAGTATCATATTCAGTTTTTAGAACCAAAAAGACAGTATGCTGAATTTAGGGAACTATAAGAAGAAACCCAGCAGATATTGGGGTTTAAAATAATCAAAATATTTTGGATCGCCTAAATAATTTAGAAATCAGAGAGTAATTTTCTTTGCTATTTTTAGTACATATTCTGCTAAGGTACAATGAATGCTTTAAACGTGAAATCAACTAAGAAAATATTAAGAGTGAAGTTATGCTTCCTACCAAATTTTATATTGTGTAGAAAAGCTGGGAGAAATACCAGAAAGATGACAATCTGATGCTTATTCTGTAATCAAAGCTTATCCTCTTTGCTTCTTTTCAATTTTATTTAAATGTAAAATGAGGAGCTGTTCTACAAGTTAACAGGAAGAATGGTAGTTATAACACTTAGATTATTTATATTTTTCCTCTAAAAATACCAGTAAAAAGGAACAGAACCAAGAGGGGGACGTGACTAAATATAATTAGTGGTATGCACTCATTTTCAATGAGTGATAAATCTAATCAACTTAGGAACTGCAAACATCAAAAAGTATTAACTAAAATAGTTAATTGTTAAAATAACATTATATCATTTGGACTGAGAAGAAGCTGATGAACCCTACTAAACTGAGTAGGATACACTGGATGAAGACATAAATTGTTTTCATTAATGACTCAGAAAAATTTGAGGTACCCAGAAGGTGATATAACCTTCAGCGTTACAATTCTTTAACAGATCATACCACCTCCCTTGTTTCACTAGCTTTAGGCACTATGTATCTTAATTATATATATCAATCTGAATAATCTGGGAACTTGGAAAATCTATTGTAGACATGTCCAGACCTTTTACTCCAGGGATTATAATTCCAACTGGAATAAGGTAGCAGAGTATTTTGAGAACTAGTGCCATGTTAGTAAACTTATATCCTCAAATTTTTCTGAATACTTTACTGCTCCACGAAATCTCAAGTCTGGAAACCACGGATTTAGCTGAGATAATCTGGGTCTGGTAGGTTTAGGAAGTTTCTACTAACCTTTTGTTCATTATCTAATATTGCCCTTATTTGCTAGATGCACTTATAAAATCTATGCTGTCTGGACGTTAGTGGGGGAGAAATGAGGTACTGATGAAAGAAAGAGTTTTAACCCCAATTATTCCATACATCTGGCATATAACTACCAATGGAAAATCTGTATCAAAAATGTCTAGCCCACAGAAAAGGACAATCATATGGAGAACTACATGTCTTCTGTCACAGAGTATACGGAGTTCATGTCTCCATTTTAGATAGTTAATCAAAGAAGGACTTTCTGTATTACAGAAACCAGAGAACATGAAATATATATGT
The DNA here is from genome assembly GCF_023721935.1 of Panthera uncia. NCBI lineage: Eukaryota > Metazoa > Chordata > Mammalia > Carnivora > Felidae > Panthera > Panthera uncia. The sequence goes on along the minus strand of NW_026057580.1, from coordinate 33,734,445 downwards.
TATCAGAGACATACATATATATGTTCTATACGTATATTTAGTAGCACATGCCATTGTGCTCTATTACTTACGCTTGTATTTGAGGTTTTGGTGAGTTGTCATACCAGGAAACTGATGAAGTCAAGTTGTAAGAAGTGCTGCTTGGCTGTTTTGTAATAGCATCAAATTTACTTTTAGAAGAATACTTAACACTACAAGGAGACTCTCGTGGTGCAGATGGGAAGGACAAACAACCAGAAGTACAGACAGCAGGCATATTTATACCATCTTTTAGATAATCACTGTTTAGTTTTTCAGATTTTATAAGTCTTTCTTCTTCCAGTGCATCTCTGTTTGTATAGTGAGCATTTACTTTTTCATCCAAAGCTGAATAATCTGTTTCTTCATAATACCCATTTTGAACCATTTGCTGATCCTGTTCTTCCTCCTCATCCTCTTTACCCTGTTCCTGATGAAGATTACTAATTTCTTTTTCAGAAGTTTTCTTCTGAGGGCTAACTGAGTTGCTATAGCTAACAGCACATGTGTCAGAAATATCCGCACTGCTGTGAGAGCCAAAATAATTTTCCACAAGCCCTTGTTTAACCATATCAGGACTGGCTGAAAAAGGATCACTTGTACCCAGGTGAGTTTCATTTTTAACTGTTTGGGCTTCTGAATTTATTTGTTTGAGATTTAAGGTATCATCATTTTTTCTTTTTACAGTTTCATCTTTTCTAACTTCTGTATTAGTAGAAATGGAACCTGAAACGACACAAGGGGCACCTACACAAACCAGTGTTGAATTTAACGTAATTGGTGTCCCTGCAGAGTTATTAGATTTATCAGGACTCTGGGAGTCTTTACACATAGTGTCCAAGTTAGGTTTGGAGCTGCAACTACTTTTCACATCACAGGAAGTATCTTCATCTGAAAAAACAAATTGTAAAGGGTCTTTAGTGCTTGAATTTATGGAATGTATTGCTATAGTTTCATTGTCCAAATGCCCTGAAAATATGACACTCTGCTGTTGCAAAATAATACTGGACTTTTTACTATCGTCATATTTTGGCAAGTCAACTGTTCCTACGTTTAATACACTTTTGCTATCACTTAGGTGGCATTCAGGCACAACAGGTTTCTTAGAATTTTCATCAGGTGACAGTTCATCATCAGAAGGTAGAGAGTTTATGGATGTCAAAGATGACTGTATTTCACTTAAAGCACTTGTACTCTCAGTACAATGACTTCCTAATGAAAATTTTACATTATAATCAGGTTTCATCAAAACTTGAGGAAATAATCTTTCGTTATTGTAAGGACCTTGCCCTTGCACAGTCTCAAATACGTCAGGATTTGGATGTGTTGCAAAAGAACTTGGTTCACTTTCAACACCTGAATCTGAAAATCTAGATGAGGCATATGTGGCATTAATATCTGGTAACTTAATTGTATCTCCACTTACTACAACATGGTATTCTTTTGTAGAAGAAGCAGGTTGGTTACTTCTTAACTTAGCTAATGATTCTCCAATAGAATGGCACTTTGCATCCTGCACAGCTTCCTTTTCAAGTGTTATTTCTATAGATTTAGATTTACCATTAGATTCTAAGGACTCAAAGTTGGGTAGGTGTAAATTATCCACAAATAGTTCATCTGGTCGAAGCTCTGTCCAAGGTCCTATTTTAACAGTTATTTTCTCTCCACTGAAAGGATCCTTATTACAGGGCTTCACTTCAATTGTTCTGACTCCTGCAGATGGGGCTGTTTGATGATCAGGGCAATCGTCAGATGAACTTCTAGATGTCACATTGTGTTCCACTTGTGTAATTTCACTATCGTCCTGGGAGATATCAAGTTTACCTGAAATGGACAAATTTGCACAAAGATTTAGGCTGCCAGAGCTCAAAGGATCAAACAGGTCTGGTTGCATATTTTCAATGTCTGGAGACTTTTGTTCAGTTCTCTCTGTATTAGTTGGCAAAAAGCTAGCTTCCTTTTGACTTGTCTGTCTGATGTAGGTCTTTAGGTCAAAATTATATCCACATATTGTGGGATCCAGACCTTCCTTCTGACTATGTGAAGGATTGCCTTCAAAGCATTTAAAGAGATCATTTGATGCTGTACTTTTCAAGCATTTGTAGCCTACCAAAACCACAGAATCCTTAGAGTTCTGTTTTATTAATTTTTTTGTGTTTTCAGGTTTCATTGTTTTCATGAGCTTAGTAACCTTAACCTTGGATTTATTCGATTCTTCGTTCTTTCCTTTTAGAGATTTTGTTAGCTGCTTTTCACCTTCTGTATACCAAAAACTGGAGGCACCAGCAGGTTTGACTTTCAACTCTGGGCTAGAAAGTCCAGCTATAGAGCTTTCTTCAGTCTCATATTTATCCATTCTATTGGACTCTGATCTCTGAAGATTCTGAATTCCCATCCAGGGTGCATCTAAGTCTTTTATCCAAAGAAAAAAAGATTCAGATTTAAAACAACGTGTACGAACTCACATGATTTAAGACTATGTTTACTGACTATAACCTTCTAATATCCTCAAAGATAAATAAAACTAGAGGGGAAAAAGGGTCCCACACCAAGGAATGGTATTATATATCTTATGAAGAATATACTGAAAATGACACACACAACTTAGACAGTTTAGATTATACTTACCTTCAATAACTGAATCTAAATACCTATCTTCAAAGATTATAGGTAATGAATTGAGATCTCCATCTAGTTCACTACATTCAATAGGTAGAGGTGGAAGAGAACTGCAGAAGGAAGTATTTTTGATAGCGGTGCACATCTGTAGATGACTCTGAGCACTGAAAAATATTTCTTTAAGTCAGAGTGTAATTAAAAAATATTATACTCAATTCCACTTTATAGACACCACCCTTTCTCTCACCATTCTCATCTGCCCCTTTCCTAAAGATATAACCTCCTAATGAAAGAGTTCTGTAGTCAGAGATAGAAACTGGTACAGTGAACATTATGGTTTGTTGACAATTATGGACTTACAAAATTATGGTTTGTTGATAAACTATTTAATTTCTATTATATTCTTCTATATTTTTAAATGTCATTTCTTTTATCTATGCTTGATGTGCAAATTTACTGATTTGCTGAGAATAGCATACAGGAGAAATGTCAAAAGCTCAAATGCCTACTAATAACTTGGTGATACTATTGAAAACAATGTATTCCATGGCTACTGCTATACTTAACATATGTTTGTGAATATAATTAACAACTATTAAAAACAAGGTGTATAACTTTTAATACAAAATGCTTTTTTAAAAACCTCTTCTTATGGAAAATTTCAAACATATCAAAGTAAATAGAATAGTATAATAAACCCTGTCACTCAACTTCAGCAATTAACATTTTGCTTTTCTTGTCTATATACCTGCACTCACTGCCCACCCCCATACTCCATTATTATAGTTTTTATGAGGTATAACTCACACGCTTTGAAATATACAAATCTTAGCTGTATGATTTTGACAAATGGATACACGATACAGAATATTTCCATCTACTCTGAGAGTTCTCTCATGTCTTTCTAGTCAAACACCTAGCCCAAGTCAACAAGACAACCACTGTTCTGACTTTTTTCACCTTAGTTTTTGCTTGTTCCATATTTACTCTTTATGTCTGACTTCTTCACTCAGCGTAATGTCCTCAAAATATTCTTTAAAGCCAAAGAAAATCAGATCTAAATATACTCAGTAGGAAAAATGAAAGGCATCTATTCTGGATATTTTAGCTGTAGATCATTTTCATAAAAAAAGGCAGTGTCAGATCACTTGTGAAAATCTGTAATTTATATATTACAGATGTTAAGAGATTCTTACCTGCAGATATAAAGATATAAGATGGAAAAATGGAAGGCTGGAGCCAGAGCTGTTTAGGACTACCAAGGTTATAATAGGTCTGATATGGGAGCGATGAGAATAGGGCGTATGCTTCTTTATGTAAGTTATGGGTCTTTGGTAAAGTTATTCATAGAATTAAACCAAATTTGTTTAAATAGGGAATTTCTGAACTTTAAATTCTCCTAATTTCTTCTATTGTAAATACCATATATTTGGTGTGAAAAACTTTGAGACAGAGATCTCAAGAGGAGGTATAATCCTTTAAACTATGGGTCTGTGCTACTCACTGAAGTTCCTGGTATGCAATGGCTGCTTCTCTTGGATGTTCAAAACAGAAGAATGCTTCAGAAAATCTGCGTACCTGAAAAAAATCCAAAAGGGTATATGAATAAAATGGCATGATTTACAAGGTCAATCAATGGTAGAAAAAGAAACTTCCCTCCATTAGGCCTTCTATAACCACCCCTATACAAGAATTAATTTCCCTCCTCAATGTTGCTAAAGTACTGTATTTTGGTACTGCATGAAATAAGAGAAACAATAAATGTAGAGTGAGAAGTTTAGGTTTACATTATGGATCCATGATCTATCCTCCTCAAAGACAAAGATTTAGTTTGTCTTATTCACCATTAGATCCCAGTACCAAGAACAGTGTCCAACACATGGAAAAAAAATCAAAGAATCAGCCAGCACTTACACCATGCTATATGCCAGTTATGCAAGTATATGCTGAACGATAGCCAGCTGAACTAACTGACCAACTTACTGGCATTGTGACTCCAGGACATTTCACCTTTGAGCTTCAGATGACTCATTTTCAAATTTCTCCTAATACCCTGTTCTACATTTTAGGTTATTGTGAAGAATAAACAAGGTAACATGTGACAGCAGTTTGTGGTCTGGTAAGTGTATATAAATAAAAGCTATTATAACTGCCATTATAACATTTATCATATTTTTCCTTAAAATACTTAGTATACATGAATTGTTTCTGCTACCAATGTGTAGTGTTCTTTAGAGTATGAACTATGTTTTGATGATCTTTTTTTTGTTTTGTTTTTTTTGTTTTTGTTTTGATGATTTTGGTTACCTCCAAACATTTATCTTGGTATGTTTTAGAAGTACTTGGTAAATGTTGGTCGAATCTAGCTGAATACTTCCTTCATCATTGTTGTATTTAGACCCTTTCATTTCTAATTGTTCAAGAAAAGGCTCTATCAGCTATCAGAGGAATACGAAGCAATAGTAAAGAGATGGAAAAGATGTTTTGTTTGGAAGGTACAGGGAAGAGAGACAAATTACAATACATCCTGAGATTATATTATAGCTAAGATTCTTTTCTAAAAGGGAATATGATTTAAGGTTCTTTGGTTTTCAACATAAAGTAAAATGGAGATATATTTTACTTGTCATCAACACTTAGCCAGCTAAATTTCTGACTTACTAAACTTGCTTCCGTAAGTAGATGAGACTGGGTCTTTAGAGGAAGAAGTCAGGGAGGGAGTTAAGGAGAGATGGATGTGAGGCATCTGTAAGAAGAATGTGGTTTGTGTTTTTACTTTCAGATACTGTCCAATTGTCTCTTCTTTCTCTCCAACACTAAGGGAAAGATGAAGAAAGGGTTCAGCCTGCCTGTCTATCTATGAGAGATGTTTTCCCCTGAGGGTTGTAAAATGTGAAGAAATGCAGCCTGAAGCCATCTGGATTCCTGCAGTTGTTGCTGGGCCTACAAAACTGGCTAGTTGGTTTTCCTTCTCTCCTTATCTGCTCTGATCTGACAATAATAACTATCATTTCTTGATAGCATTCTACCTACCAGGCTCCATGCTAAGCATTTTATTTTCATTCTGTAGTGACCATAAATGAAGTGAGTATGTCTTCATTTAATAAGTGAGGAAACAGGGACAAAGAGGTGAATTACTTGGCCAAGATAACATAGGTACTCATTGATAAATATGGGATTCAAATAAAGATTTAAGAAATTCCAGATCTTTGCGTCAAACCACTTATCTCTTCCCTTCTACACAATGGCTCCCTATTAAGAGAAAGCCTTTCCTTCCCTCTATGTACCCACACAAAATTCTTTATCTAATTTTCCCCTGCCATAATTTTGTGCTATGGCAATGTGTAATAAATAACCCTATTCAATGTACTGTGTGGCTAGAACTAAGGTATGACTGCCACCTGATGGCAGCACTACTTAATTTGGTGCAAAAGACATACATAGAAAAATATTAAATTTACAAATTCAAACCTAGGATGAGTAATATATATTTACTACTTTGGTATATATGCTTGTAACACAAATTTTGTGTATGTACCCTAATTTTAAAAAATTCACTTAGTTGGCAATATCAACTATTTAAAATTTAGCAAACAGCTAGGATGTTAAAAAAAGCTTCTCAACATTCAAAATGGGTATTTATCAATGTTTTACAGAACTAAGTGTTAATGTATCTGTGTTCACTCTAACATACTGCTTAAATTGCTAAATAATATTTATTACAGCATAAATTTATAACATAAATTTATTATAGTATAATAATATATTACAAATAGCATTTGTATAAAATGACTAGCATATAAAATCATAGTATTTCTTATAGTACTTATAATAAATAACATGTATTATTAACATAATTATAATACATTAATAATATATTTATGATAATAATTTTATACATGCCTATCCAGGTAATATTTGAATCCTGAATGCAGGATTTCAATATCAGATAGATCATATTACCTATGTTACCTTGAAGAAAACAGTCACCTCACACGTTTACTAAACAAAAATTCTTTCTTCTTTTTTTTTTTTTTTTAACATTTATTCACCTTTGAGAGACACATAGAGCACAAGTGGGGCAGGGGCAGAGAGAGAGGGAGACACAGAATCCGAAGCAGGCTCCAGGCTCTAAGCTGTCAGCACAGAGCCCAATGCGGGGCCCAAACCCATGAAACGTGAGATCATGACCTGAGCTGAAGTCAGATGCTCAACCAACTGAGCCACCCAGGTGCCCCAAATTCTTAAGACTGTACTCATAGTAGGATACTTGAAAGATCCCTTTATGCACAATGCTGATTTATGGTCACTACCAGATATACTTAATTGGTTTATGTACTTTTCTTTTTTTTTTTTAAATATTGATTTATTTTGAGAGAGAGAGCAGGGGAGAGGTAAAGGGGGGCAGGGAGAGAGAGAGAGGGAGAGAGAGAGAAAGAGAGAGAGAGAGAGAGAGAGAGAGAGAGAGAGAGAATGAATCCCAAGCAGGCTCTGTGCAGTCAGTGCAGAGCCTGATGCAGGGCTCGAACCCATGAACCATGATATCATGACCTGAACTGAAACCAAGAGTCAGTCACTTAACTGGCTGAGCCACCCAGGCGCCCCAACTTATTTACTTTTCAATCCACAGCATATGAAAAAAGCAAATGAGACAAAGGAAAAAGGAGAACAGAATATACATAAATGTACATAAGTATACTAGGCAGTTATGAGAGCTTGATACTGAAACAAAAAGGCCCTGCTTTAAAAGCATAAAACATAAACCTACAACATTCCCATAAAAAGCAGACAAAATAAATTAAAATTAATATAATTTGGAACCCTTTAATGGAGGATCTAACATCCAAACATTTTCATTGTATTCATTCATTCATTCATTCATTCATTTTTAATGTTTATTTTTTGAAAGAGAGAGTGACAGAGAGACAGAGAGAGATGGAGTGTGAGTGGGGGAGGGGCAGAAAGACAGGGAGACACAGAATCAGAAGCAGGCTCCAGCACAGAGCCCGATGTGGGGCTTGAACCCACAAACTGTGAGATCATGACCTGAGTTGAAGTCGGACACTTAACCGTGAGCCATCCAGGCACCTCTAGACATTTTTAATAGCATGAAACACCGGTGTATTAAACCCTTGAGCACACAATGTAAACCAAAATCTGAGCAAGATTTTTTAAAATAAAAATTTACCAGATGATTTTAAATTTACATAAAAATGCAAGGGATCTGAAAGAGACAGAACAATCTGAAAGAGAAGAAAAACAAAATTGGACAATGTACAACTACAAGACAATCAAGTTAGGGTGGTATTCATATAAAGATATATAAGAGATCAATGAAACAGAAAAGAAGGCCAAGAAATAGATTCAACTTATCAGTCAACTGAGTCTCAACAAAGATGCTAAGGCAATTCAATAAAAGAAAGTCTTTTCGGGGAACCTGGTGGCTCAGCTGGTTGAGTGACTGACTTCAGCTTAGGTCATGATCTTCTGGTTCCTGAGTTGGAGCCTCACATTGAGCTCGCTACTGTCAGCCTGTCAGTGCAGAGCTGGCCTCAGATCCTCTGTCTCCCTCTCTCTGCCCCTCCCCTGCTTGCGCTCTCCCCAAAACAAACAAACAAACAAACAAACAGACAGAAAGGCTTTTCAAATAATGGTGCTAGAATTGTAAATGGAATGTTTTCTTAATTTCTCTTTCTGCTATTTTGCTATTAGTGTATGGAGATGCAATAGATTTCTATATATTAATTTTTGTCTCCTGTGATTTTACTGAATTCATTTATTACTTATAATAGTTTTTTGGTAGAAAAACTCTTTAGAGTTTTCTTTAAAAAAATTTTTTTTTTTTTTTACATCTATTCACTTCTGAGAGACAGAGTGTGAGCGAGGGAGGGACAAAGAGAGGAAGACACAGAATCTGAAGCAGACCCTAGGCTCTGAGCTGTCAGCACAGAGCCCAACGTGGGGCTCGGACCCATAAACCATGAGATCATGACCTGAGCCAAAGTTGGACGCTCAACTGACTGAGCCGCTGAGGGGACCCTAGAGTTTTCTTTATACATTATTATGTCATTGGCAAATAGTGACAGATTTACTTCTTCACTACCACTTTGAATGCCTTTTATTTCCTTTTCTTGTCTGATAGTTATGGCCAGGACTTCCTGTATGATGTTTAATAAAAATGGGGAGAGTTGATATCCTTGTCTTGTTCCTGATCATAGAGGAAAAGCTTTGTCTTTCACTACTCAGCATGATATTAGCTGTGTTGTTTTTTTTTTTAATATGTCACCTTTATTATGTTAAGGTATGTTCTCTCTAACCCACTTTGTTGAGAGTTTTTATCATGCATGGATGTTAAATTTTGTTAAATGCTTTTTCTATGTCTGTTAAGATTATTTGGTTTGTATCCTCTGTCTTGTTAAAGTGATATATCACACTGATTGACTTATGAATATTGAACCATTCTTGCATCCCTGGAATAAATCCCAGGGACAGCAGTGACTGATACTGTTAGTGTATTGTTAAATTTGGTTTGCTAATATTTTGCTGAGGATTTTTGCAAGTATGTTCTTTAGGAATACTGGCCTTTAGTTTTCTTTCTTTATAGTGTCTTTGGTTTTGGTATCAGAGTAATACTGTCCTCACAGAAGGAGTCTGGAAGTTCTTCTATTTTCTGGAATAGTTGGAGAAAAATAGGTATTAACTCTGTGTTAGATTTGTGGTAGAATTCCTGTGAAGCCTGGACTTTTATTTGTTGGGAGTTTTTTTAATTACTGATTCAATTTCATTACTACTGATGGATCTGTTCAAATTTTCTATTTCTTCCTGATTCAGTTATGGAAAATTCTAAGAATTTACCCATTTCTTTTAGGTTGTCCAATTTGTTGGCATATAGTTTTTCATAGTTCTGTTATAATCCTTTGTATTTCTATGGTATCGGTTGTTATTTCTCCTCTTTCATTTCTGATTTTATTTACTTGAGTCCTTTTTTCTTTATGAGTCTAGCTAAAGGTTTATTAATTTTATTTTTTCAAAGAACCAGCTCTCGATTTCATTGGTCTTTTCTATTACTTTTTAGTCTCAATTTATTTTCACTCTATTATTTCGACTTCTACTATCTCTGGATTTCTTTTTCTAGTTCCTCTCGGTATAAGGTTAGAATGTACAATTGCGCCAAGAAGGATAAAATACCTAGGAATAAATTTATTTATTTATTTATTTATTTATTTATTTATTTTTATATATATATTTTTTTATTTTTTTAATATATGAAATTTACTGTCAAATTGGTTTCCATACAACACCCAGTGCTCATCCCAAAAGGTGCCCTCCTCAATACCCATCACCCACCCTGCCCTCCCTCCCACCCCCCATCAACCCTCAGTTTGTTCTCAGGATCCACATAAGAGTGAAACCATATGGTATCTGTCTTTCTCTGTATGGCTTATTTCACTTAGCATCACACTCTCCAGTTCCATCCATGTTGCTACAAAAGGCCATATTTCATTTTTTCTCATTGCCACGTAGTATTCCATTGTGTATATAAACCACAATTTCTTTATCCATTCATCAGTTGATGGACATTTAGGCTCTTTCCATAATTTGGCTATTGTTGAGAGTGCCGCTATAAACATTGGGGTACAGGTGCCCCTATGCATCAGTACTCCTGTATCCCTTGGATAAATTCCTAGCAGTGCTATTGCTGGGTCATAGGGTAGGTCTATTTTTAATTTTCTGAGGAACCTCCACACTGCTTTCCAGAGCGGCTGCACCAATTTGCATTCCCACCAACAGTGCAAGAGGGTTCCTGTTTCTCCACATCCTCTCCAGCATCTATAGTCTCCTGATTTCTTCATTTTGGCCACTCTGACTGGCGTGAGGTGGTATCTGAGTGTGGTTTTGATTTGTATTTCCCTGATAAGGAGCGACGTTGAGCATCTTTTCATGTGCCTGTTGGCCATCCGGATGTCTTCTTTAGAGAAGTGTCTATTCATGTTTTCTGCCCATTTCTTCACTGGGTTATTTGTTTTTCGAGTGTGGAGTTTGATGAGCTCTTTATAGATTTTGGATACTAGCCCTTTGTCCGATGTGTCATTTGCAAATATCTTTTCCCATTCCGTTGGTTGCCTTTTAGTTTTGTTGGTTGTTTCCTTTGCTGTGCAGAAGCTTTTTATCTTCATAAGGTCCCAGTAATTCACTTTTGCTTTTAATTCCCTTGCCTTTGGGGATGTGCCAAGTTGCTACGGCTGAGGTCAGAGAGGTCTTTTCCTGCTTTCTCCTCTAAGGTTTTGATGGTTTCCTGTCTCACATTCAGGTCCTTTATCCATTTTGAGTTTATTTTTGTGAATGGTGTGAGAAAGTGGTCTAGTTTCAACCTTCTGCATGTTGCTGTCCAGTTCTCCCAGCACCATTTGTTAAAGAGACTGTCTTTTTTCCATTGGATGTTCTTTCCTGCTTTGTCAAAGATGAGTTGGCCATACGTTTGTGGGTCTAGTTCTGGGGTTTCTATTCTATTCCATTGGTCTATGTGTCTGTTTTTATGCCAATACCATGCTGTCTTGATGATGACAGCTTTGTAGTAGAGGCTAAAGTCTGGGATTGTGATGCCTCCTGCTTTGGTCTTCTTCTTCAAAATTACTTTGGCTATTCGGGGCCTTTTGTGGTTCCATATGAATTTTAGGATTGCTTGTTCTAGTTTCGAGAAGAATGCTGGTGCAATTTTGATTGGGATTGCATTGAATGTGTAGATAGCTTTGGGTAGTATTGACATTTTGACAATATTTATTCTTCCAATCCATGAGCAGGGAATGTCTTTCCATTTCTTTATATCTTCTTCAATTACCTGCATAAGCTTTCTATAGTTTTCAGCATACAGATCTTTTACATCTTTGGTTAGATTTATTCCTAGGTATTTTATGCTTCTTGGTGCAATTGTGAATGGGATCAGTTTCTTCATTTGTCTTTCTGTTGCTTCATTGTTAGTGTATAAGAATGCAACTGATTTCTGCACATTGATTTTGTATCCTGCAACTTTGCTGAATTCATGTATCAGTTCTAGCAGACTTTTGGTGGAGTCTATCGGATTTTCCATGTATAATATCATGTCATCTGCAAAAAGCGAAAGCTTGACTTCATCTTTGCCAATTTTGATGCCTTTGATTTCCTTTTGTTGTCTGATTGCTGATGCTAGAACTTCCAGCACTATATTAAACAACAGCGGTGACAGTGGGCATCCCTGTCGTGTTCCTGATCTCAGGGAAAAAGCTCTCAGTTTTTCCCCGTTGAGGATGATGTTAGCTGTGGGCTTTTCATAAATGGCCTTTATGATCTTTAAGTATGTTCCTTCTATCCCGACTTTCTCAAGGGTTTTTATTAAGAAAGGGTGCTGGATTTTGTCAAAGGCCTTTTCTGCATCGATTGACAGGATCATATGGTTCTTCTCTTTTTTTTTGTTAATGTGATGTATCACGTTGATCGATTTGCGAATGTTGAACCAGCCCTGCATCCCAGGAATGAATCCCACTTGATCATGGTGAATAATTCTTTTTATATGCTGTTGAATTCGATTTGCTAGTATCTTATTAAGAATTTTTGCATCCATATTCATCAGGGATATTGGCCTGTAGTTCTCTTTTTTTACTGGGTCTCTGTCTGGTTTAGGAATCAAAGTAATACTGGCTTCATAGAATGAGTCTGGAAGTTTTCCTTCCCTTTCTATTTCTTGGAATAGCTTGAGAAGGATAGGTATTATCTCTGCTTTAAATGTCTGGTAGAACTCCCCTGGGAAGCCATCTGGTCCTGGACTCTTATTTGTTGGGAGATTTTTGATAACCGATTCAATTTCTTCGCTGGTTATGGGTCTGTTCAAGCTTTCTATTTCCTCCTGATTGAGTTTTGGAAGAGTGTGGGTGTTTAGAAATTTGTCCATTTCTTCCAGGTTGTCCAATTTGCTGGCATATAATTTTTCATAGTATTCCCTGATAATTGTTTGTATCTCTGAGGGATTGGTTGTAATCATTCCATTTTCATTCATGATTTTATCTATTTGGGTCATCTCCCTTTTCTTTTTGAGAAGCCTGGCTAGAGGTTTGTCAATTTTGTTTATTTTTTCAAAAAACCAACTCTTGGTTTCGTTGATCTGCTCTACAGTTTTTTTAGATTCTATATTGTTTATTTCTGCTCTGATCTTTATTATTTCTCTTCTTCTGCTGGGTTTAGGCTGCCTTTGCTGTTCTGCTTCTATTTCCTTTAGGTGTGCTGTTAGGTTTTGTATTTGGGATTTTTCTTGTTTCTTGAGATAGGCCTGGATTGCAATGTATTTTCCTCTCAGGACTGCCTTCGCTGCATCCCAAAGCGTTTGGATTGTTGTATTTTCATTTTCGTTTGTTTCCATATATATTTTAATTTCTTCTCTAATTGCCTGGTTGACCCACTCATTCGTTAGTAGGGTGTTCTTTAACCTCCATGCTTTTGGAGGTTTTCCAGACTTTTTCCTGTGGTTGATTTCAAGCTTCATAGCATTGTGGTCTGAAAGTATGCATGGTATAATTTCAATTCTTGTAAACTTATGAAGGGCTGTTTTGTGACCCAGTATATGATCTATCTTGGAGAATGTTTCATGTGCACTCGAGAAGAAAGTATATTCTGTTGCTCTGGGATGCAGAGTTCTAAATATATCTGTCAAGTCCATCTGATCCAATGTATCATTCAGGGCCCTTGTTTCTTTATTGACTGTGTGTCTAGATGATCTATCCATTTCTGTAAGTGGGGTGTTAAAGTCCCCTGCAATGACCACATTCTTATCAATAAGGTTGCTTATGTTTATGAGTAATTGTTTTATATATCTGGGGGCTCGGGTATTTGGCGCATAGACGTTTATAATAGTTAGCTCTTCCTGGTGGATAGACCCTGTGATTATGATATAATGCCCTTCTTCATCTCTTGTTACAGCCTTTAATTTAAAGTCTAGTTTGTCTGATATAAGTATGGCTACTCCAGCTTTCTTTTGGCTTCCAGGAGCATGATAAATAGTTCTCCATCCCCTCACTCTCAATCTAAAGGTGTCCTCCGATCTAAAATGAGTCTCTTGTAGACAGCAGATAGATGGGTCTTGTTTTTTTATCCATTCTGATACCCTATGTCTTTTAGTTGGCGCATTTAATCCATTTACATTCAGTGTTATTATAGAAAGATATGGGTTTAGAGTCATTGTGATGTCTGTATGTTTTATGCTTGTAGTGATGTCTCTGGTACTTTGTCTCACAGGATCCCCCTTGGGATCTCTTGTAGGGCTGGTTTCGTGGTGACAAATTCCTTCAGTTTTTGTTTGTTTGGGAAGACCTTTATCTGTCCTTCTATTCTAAATGACAGACTTGCTGGATAAAGGATTCTCGGCTGCATATTTTTTGTTTAGCACACTGTAGATATCGTGCCAAGCCTTTCTGGCCTGCCAAGTTTCAAAGGAGAGATCAGTCACGAGTCTTATAGGTCTCCCTTTATAAGTGAGGGCACGTTTATCCCTTGCTGCTTTCAGAATTTTCTCTTTATCCTTGTATTTTGCCAGTTTCACTATGATATGTCGTGCAGAAGATTGATTCAAGTTACGTCTGAAGGGAGTTCTCTGTGCCTCTTGGATTTCAATGCCTTTTTCCTTCCCCAGTTCAGGGAAGTTCTCAGCTATAATTTGTTCAAGTACCCTTTCAGCACCTTTCCCTCTCTCTTCCTCCTCTGGGATACCAATTATGCATATATTATTTTTTTTTAGTGTATCACTTAGTTCTCTAATTTTCCCCTCATACTCCTGGATTTTTTTATCTTTCTTTCAGCTTCCTCTTTCTCCATAACTTTATCTTCTAGTTCACCTATTCTCTCCTCTGCCTCTTCAAGCCGAGCCATCGTGGATTCCATTTTGTTTTGCATTTCGTTTAAAGCGTTTTTCAACTCCTCGTGACTGTTCCTTAGTCCCTCGATCTTTATGGCAAGAGATTCTCTGCTGTCCTGTATACTGTTTTCAAGCCCAGCGATTAATTTTATGACTATTATTCTAAATTCACTTTCTGTTATATTATTTAAATCCTTTTTGATCAGTTCATTAGCTGTTGTTATTTCCTGGAGATTCTTCTGAGGGGAATTCTTCCGTTTGGTCATTTTGGAGAGTCCCTGGTGTGGTGAGGACCTGCAGGGCACTTCCCCTGTGCTGTGGTGTATAACTGGAGTTAGTGGGCGGGGCCGCAGTCCGACCCGATGTCTGCCCCCAGCCCACTGCTGGGGCCACAGTCAGACTGGTGTGTGCCTTCTCTTCCCCTCTCCTAGGGGCGGGATTCACTGTGGGGTGGCGTGTCCCGTCTGGGCTACTTGCACACTGCCAGGCTTGTGTTGCTGGGGATCTGGCGTATTAGCTGGGGTGGGTAGGCAAGGTGCACGGGGGCTGGAGGGGCAGGCTTAGCTCGCTTCTCCTTAGGTGATCCACTTCAGGAGGGGCCCTGTGGCAGTGGGAGGGAGTCAGATCCGCTGCCGGAGGTTTGGCTCCGCAGAAGCACAGCGTTGGGTGTTTGCGCTGCGCGAGCAAGTTCCCTGGCAGGAACTGGTTCCCTTTGGGATTTTGGCTGGGGGATGGGCGGGGGAGATGGCGCTGGCGCCTTTGTTCCCCGCCAAGCTGAGCTCTGCCGTCAGGGGGCTCAGCAGCTCTCCCTCCCTTTGTCCTCCAGCCTTCCCGCTTTCCGAGCAGAGCCGTTAACTTATGACCTCCCAGACGCTAAGTCGTGCTTGCTGTCAGAACACAGTCTGTCCGGCCCCTCCGCTTTTGCCAGCCAGACTCGGGGGCTCCGCTTGGCCGGCGAGCCGCCCCTCCGCCCCGGCTCCCTCCCGCCAGTCCGTGGAGCGCGCACCGCCTCGCCGCCCTTCCTACCCTCTTCCGTGGGCCTCTAGTCTGCGCTTGACTCCTGAGACTCCCTTCTGCTAATCCTCTGGCGGTTTTCTGGGTTCTTTAGGCAGGTGTAGGTGGAATCTAAGTGATCGGCCGGACGCGCTGTGAGCCCCGCGTCCTCCTACGCCGCCATCTTCCGGAACCATCGTCGGAATAAATTTAACCAAGAGATCAAAGACTTGTACTCTGAAAACTATAGTAACTGATGAAAGAAACTGAAGAAAATACAAACAAATGGAAAGCTATTCCATGCTCATGGATGGGAAGAATTAATATTGTTAAAATGTCCATACTACTGAGAGCAATTGATAGATTCAATGCAATTCCTATTAAAATAACAACAGTTTTTTCCACAGAACTAAAACAAACATCCTAAATTTGTATGGAACCACAACAGATCCCCAATAGCCAAAGCAATGTTGAAAAAGAACAAAACTGCGGATACCACAATCTCAGATTTCAAGATATGCTACAAACCTAGAGTAGTTGAAACTGTATGGCACTGGTATAAAAACAGACACACAGATCAACAAAATAGGATAGAGAGCCCAGAAATAAACCCAATCTTATACTTTCAATCTATGACAAAAGAGGCAAGAATATACAATGGGAAAAGACAGTCTCTTTAATAAATGGTGCTGGGAAAACTGGACCGCTACATGCAAGAAGATAAATTTGGGCCATGTGCTTACAACAAACACAAAGGTAAAATAAAGTCCTAAATGTGAGAACTGAAACCGTGAAACTCCTAAAAACACAGGCAGTAATTTCTTGGGACATTGGCCCTAGCAACACATTTATGGATATGTCTCCTTAAGGAAGGGAAACAAAAGCAAAATTAAACTTTTGGGACTACGTCAAACTAAAAAACTTTTGCACAGTGAAGGAAACCATCAATGAAACAAAAAGGCAACCTATTAAATCGAAGAAGATATTTGCAAATAATATATCTAATAAAGGGTTAATATCCAAAAATACAAAGAACCTACACAATTTAAAACACACAAAAACCCAAATAATGCAATTAAAAATGTGCAGAGGACCTGAACAGACATTTTTCAAAAGAAAATATACAGATGGCAAAGAGACACATGAAAAGATACTCAACATCACTAATCATTAGGGAAATGCAAATGAAAACCACAATGAACTACTACCTCACACCAATCAAAATAGCTAGTATCTAAAAGCCAAGTATTGGAGAGGATATGAAGAAAAGATAACCCTTGTACACTGATGGTAGAAATTTAAGTTGGTACAACCACTGTGGAAATTAGTATAATCACTACTGGGTAGTGGAATTTACCCAAAGAAAACGAAAACAATAATTCAAAAATATATATTCACCCCTATGTTTATTGCAGCATTATTTCATTAGCCAAGATATGGAAGCAATTAAAGCATCCATCCACAGGTAAATGAGTAAAGATGTGGGATATATATATAATGAAATACTACTTAGCCATAAAAAGAATGAAACCTTGCCACTTGCAACAACATGGATGGACCTAGAGAGTATTATGCCATGAAGTAAGTCAGAGAAAGACAAATACCATATGATTTCACTTACTGTGGGATCTAAAAGACAAAACAAAAAAACATAAACAGACTCATCAATACAGAGAACTGGTAGTGGCCAGAGAGGATGGGGTTCAAGGGATGAACTAAATAGGTGAAGGGGATTAAGAGGCACAAACTTCCAGTTATAAAATAAATTAAGACATGGAGTTGAAAAGTATGTCATAGGGAATGTAGTCAATAATATTGCAGTAACAGTATATGGTGACAGATGGCGACTACACTTATCAATGTTGAGCAGTAAGTAATGTATAGAATTGTCAAGTCACTATGTTGTACACCTGAAACTAATATAACACTGTATGTCAACTACACCTCCATGATAAAATTTTTTTAAATGGTGCTGGAACAACTTAATAGACTAACTAAAAAAAAATGGATCTTGGGGCATCAATTGGTAGAGCATGCAACTCTCAGTCATGAGGTTCTGAGTTCAAGCCTCACATGGGGCATGGAGCCTACTAAAAAAAAAAAAAAAAAAGAGAGAGAGAGAGAGAAAATGGATATTGACCTCTACCTTAAATCACGTTCAAAAGTTAATTCAAGACAGACAATGGACTTTAATGTAAAAGATGTATTTCTAATACACCTAGAGGCAAACAAAGGATAGTATTTTCATGACCTTGGGATAGGCAAAAATTTCTTAGGCACAAAAATCACCAAAATCAAAAGAAAAAAAAAAAAAAGAGAGACTGGGTTTAAACAAGTATTTTCATCTACATGCACTATCAACAAAATGAAAATACAAGCCCCAGACTAAAGAAAAAATTTTAATACATATATTTGACAATGTACTTATAACAAGAATATATAAATACTCCTAAATAGGTAAACAATAAAAAACAACCTAATTTAACACTATACAAAACTGAATTCAAAATAAAAAAATCTCATTATTATTAGTCATCAGAGAAATGCAAAATAAAACCATACTGAAATACTACTTCACACCTATTGTTGTGGTAAAATCAAAGACTGAAAATACCAAATAATGCAAGGATATGAGCAACTGGAACTCTCATATATTGATGGTGGAGTTTAAAACTGTACGGCTGTTTTGGAAAAAAATGATTAGCAGTTTTCATAAAGTTAAAGATAAATCTACTCTAAGATCACACAATTCCATTCCTATATATTTATATAACTGAAATAAAAACCTACGTTCACAAAAAGAATTGTTAGTTTCTTTATTCATAATAGCCAAAAAATGAAAACAAATAACAGGACAACAGATACTGAATACTGCTCAGCAACAAAAAACAAAAGAATGAACTACTGATATACACAAAGCATGAGTTAATCTAAAAATGGGTGAAGCAAGTCAGATGCAGAAAGAGTACATATTGTATTACTGAATCTATATGTCTTTAAGTATAGATAAAATTAAACTGTGGTTATAGAAATCAGAAGAGGGATTGCTTATGGGATGTGGGAACAAAATGAAAAGCAGCACAAGGTAATTTCCTGAAGTAACAGAAATGTCCTATATATTGACTGGTGTGTTAGTGACATGGGGTGAACAGATTTGTCAAAACTCATTTGATCATACACTTGAAATTTGTGCATTTCACTGGTTTAAACTTGACTTCAATAAAATAAAAATAAACCCTCACTACTTGATGTAATACATATATTCTAACACTTGGTAGACTGTCACAATAAAATCCATGTTCTACTCTTCTCATATCCTCATCTATCTGTTGGATATGTCGTTTATACAATCTATTGTGTTTCACTGACACTGGGAGTTGGTCTACTGGCCTCTGTCACTTAAATCAATGGCAAACATGAGTTGCTGAGTTTCCTAGATCATATAACTCTTACCTCTCTAGAACCTTTAAGATCTCAAGAACACTGAGTTCAACTCAATCATAATCCTCACTGTTGTCCAAGTGTTTTGAGATATAGCCCCTTTTGGATCCATGTATAATAATGCCTTCATAGGAAATTTTATCCCAAGTCATTTGTGTAATACTAAATTTTTTTTCATTAGTTTCATAGTTTCATAAATTTGTGATCACTATAACAATATTTTGTGTTGGTTTTAGAAAATCTTTACAAAATTCGTTTAAACTGATATTCAACACTTGCCAGTGTAAAGTTCAATCCCAGCAATCTTTGCTCCCTTTTTTACTGATCTTATCAGGTGTACATATCTTTGACTCCCTTTTTTACTGATCTTATCAGGTAACCTGTAAAATCATTTAAAACACTGTCATGGCCTAAGGTGTTTTAAGCTAACATGCCTTCTCTAAACAGTCTCTAAATAGTGATAAGAACTTTAGTGATCTATTCCCTGAGCATTTTGTTTTGGAATGCTCTTTAAAGTCATTTAAGAAACTCTATCTTTTACTTGCCACCATGTTTCATACAACCTTAATCTCTGACTTTATTTCCTTTTATATTGAAGACAATAAATTTTTTCTCTTACTTTATGTTCAAAATAAAGTTGAGAGAGCACTCAATAATATGTTTATAAGGGCTTAAACAGAAAGTAAATCTTTCTTTTTTTACAGGATACCTTTCTTTGGGAGAGGGGAACCTCACCTTACATTAAAAGCATATGTGACAATATTGATTAGAGATAATAAAATTTATTCCTTTTCATGTTTTTCTCCAGTTAAGTGGTTAAACAGAAGAGGCAGAGATTATATTTTATGCCTGGTTTTAAAAAATATGTTACCAATGATAATTCAAGAAGCTTGTATTAGTATTTATAAAATTTAGATCTCTTGAATGTAAAGTTTCTGTGCTAATAAGCCTCTATGAGGACTATATATATTATGTATATATACATACACACACAGACATATATTCATACATATATATACAGACATACATACATAGATATTAGGCATGAAAATCTAACTGTAACATAGATATATACATTAAGGAAATTTAAATTAAAAAACCCATTTTTCCCTTGCTATGTGGATTTTCTCCAACTGTATGTAATAAATGAATGATTCCAAGAAAATTTTATTGGTAGGACTCCTCATGATAACGCTTTCTTTCAATTAAAAAAAGGGTTAAATTATATTGTTTAAAAATTTTACTACGAAAATAACTGCTGAATATATTGGCCTTAATTTATAAGACCCTTTTATTAAAAAAATTAGTTTAGGACTTTTTTTCCTGTCCTGATGCCCTGTGTATAAAGAGACACTATCAAGAGAGTAAAAAAGGCAATCCATAAATAGAAGAAAATATTTGAAAATAATATGTCTGATAATGGTCTAGTTTCCAGAATATATAAAGAACTCCTGAAACTCAATTAACAAAAGGCAACCAATTAAAAAATGGGCAAAGGACTTTGAATACACACTTCTTTGAATACACATTTCTCAAATATACAAATGGCCAACAAGCACACAAAAAGATACTCAGTATCATTAGTCATTAGTGAAATGCCAATCAAAGCCACAATGAAATACCACTGTGCAACCCAGTAGGTTGGCCACAATAAAAATAACAAATCTTGCCCTACTCAAGATTTAAAAGAGCCGAGCCCCAGACATGGAAAGCAAAGGTAGCAGCACTATCAACAATAGCCCAATTATGAAAAGAGCCCAAATGTTTACTGAATGATGAATGGATAACGAAGATGTAGTATACATATACAATGGAATATTACTTGGAGAAATAATATTACTCTTTTCAAAAAGAAGGAAATCTTGCCATTTGCAACAATGTGGATGGAACTGGAAGGTATTAAGCTAAGTGAAATAAGTCAGTCAGAGAAAGATAAATATATGATTTTACTCATATGTGGAATTTAAGAAACAAAACAGATGAACATAGGGGAAGGGAAGGGAAAATAAGAGAAAAACAGAGAGGAAGGCAAACCATAAGAGACTCTTAAACACAGAGAACTGAGGGTTGCTGGAGGGGTGTTAGGTGGGGAGATGGGTTAGTTGGGGGATGGACATTAAGGAGGGCACTTGTTGGGATGAGCACTGGGTATTTTATGTAAGTGATGAATCACTAAATTCTACTCCTGAAACCATTATTACACTATCTATTAACTAACTTGGATTTAAATAAAATAAAAAAAAAAAAGGGAATGTAGGACGGATATATGCTACAACATGAATGAATGAAGCGAAAGAAACCAAACACAAAAGTCATATATTGCACGATTACCTTTATATGAAACATCCAGAATGAATAAATCAGACTAGTGTTCGCTAGAGAACGGGGGGAGGAGGAAATGCGGAGTGACTGTTTAATGGGTATGGGGTTTCCTTTTGGGGTGTTTAAACTGTATTGTAATCAGGCAGAGGTGATGGTTGTACAATATTGTGAATGTATTAAATGCTACTAAGTTGTACATGTGACATGGTTATGTAAATTTTATGTAAAAAAAGAAAACTAAACTAATCTAAACCCATCTCTTCAAAAATTCAGTCTCAGACAAGAGTTACCTATAGCCATTATATTACATATAACCTATGCTTTTGACTATTCTCTTTTTGTGGTGCTGTCAATAAATGATGCTTTGATTTTCTAGCTATTATACCATCTGTGGTATGTTTAGTGTTCCACAGGATTTTTTATAATCCCAGGGAATAAATGCAAATGGCACTTTCTCTTTACATCAACTGGGAAAAAAAATACAAAATCATATATTGCATTAGAAAGTGATCACTGAAAATTATGTTTGAGACTGTGTTTCTTTTTATTTTTAAAATATGAATAGCATAGCACACCAGCATCAGAATGAATGGTATTCCAAAGTTACAAGTCTGGACTATTTTGTTTAAGTCTTAATTTACCTCATTTTTGATATTTTAAAAACGCATGGGAAACAGATGAAACATAAAAATATCAGATCTGCATCTACTGCAAGGGTTTGCATCTCCTCTCTATCATGTACAAGCTGTGTGACTTTGGCCAAGTTATTTCATTTTTCTAAATTCTTTTGTAAAATGAGTATCATAAAGTATTTACTTTACGGCATTTTGATTAAATTAGTTAACATTTGTAAGCCAACTCATGCCTGGAAGATAATAATTGTTATACATACTTTGTTAAGTAAAAATACATGAATAAATTATTATGGTCCTGAACATTCTACGGAGAAAAAAAAAAACAACAACAACCCAAACTTTACATTTCTAAGAGCACAACAATGTATTCTATCTAACCAGAAAGAAAAAATAGCTCTTTCTCTCTCCAATTTTAAGATGAATCCTTTGGCTTCTAGTCATTGGTTATGGGAGAACCACTAAATATGCAACTACAAGGTAGAAGAGATGTTACTCAAAGAAACTAGGGTTATGGGAGCAAAGGTGGGCACAACTCTGAATAAAACATAGATGCCAAACAGGGCACAGAAATTTGCATATGAGGATGTCCAATGAAGATTTCTTTAAAAAATATTAAAGACTACTTTTTTAGAGCAGTTTTAGGTTCACACTAAAATTGACAGGAGGGGAGCCTGGGTGGCTCAAGTTGGTTAAGTGTCCAACTCTTGATTTCAGCTCAAGTCATGACCTCATGGTTCCTGAGATCAAGCCCTGCTTTGGGCTCTACAGTGGAGAGCCCAAAGTGGAGCCTGCTTGGGCTTCTCTCTCTCCCTCTCTCTCTCTGATCCTCCCCTGTTCACGCTTGCTCACATGTGTATGCACGCTCTCTCCCTCTCTCCCAAAATAAATCAACTTTAACAAATTCAGAGGAATATACAGAGATCAATGAAAATTCTTAAAACTTCCCTAATTCTGACAATTGTATACTTTGAAATACTATTTTACGAAGGCTTATAAAGCAAATTATTTTCATTTTACAGTCTAAGGAAAGGCTCGTTAAATGAAGAGTTTAAATGAGTAATAGCAAAGAATATTAAGTAATCAAACAGCAAAAACATTACATCAACTTGGATTTCTTTGCTTTAGGTTAGGATCATAAATATCAGTGCATATTGAGTAAAGCCATGTTTACCACATGTTCTGCTTCCACACAAGATTACTAAGCTCAAAATTATTTTCTTCTTGACCAAGGAATTCTTTCCCATTTTCTGCACCTCCATAAGACATACTTCATTAATCCAAAAATATATAAAACAAGGCTAAATCCGCTTTGGTATCCTATTTGATAGGGTTGCACCAGACATACTTAAATTGAAAAATTATTTGTTGCTTACCTAAAATTCAGATGTAACTAGGCATCCTATATTTTTATTTGCTATATCTGGCAATTCTACAAAACAGGACATTGAAATACAAATAATTTTTTTTAGTGTAAGTATTTCCCAAATACTGCATACTAAAAGTTATACTAAAAGTTATTCATTGCTTACCTAAATTAAAATTTAATCAGGTACTCTGTATTTTATCTGTCAACTCAAGGTATTTATTTAGTAGGACAGAAGTAAAGATTTATTCAAGTTGTCCCTGAAAGAATGCCAGATCAACTGTTATTCTGTCTTACTTCAGCAGCCCTAACAAGAGCTTGTTCAGGGCAGAATACAAGTCTGCAATGCTAGGACAAAGTACAAAGCACACAACATGGCTCTCCAAACCTGTAAATGGCATGTGTTGATCTCAACACTGGACTTAACAATTCTAGGCACAAGCTACAATACACATTAAATATGGCATCTCTGATGGTATAATGGGAAGCACTGTAACACAAGAGGCATCTTTGGAAGCACTAGCAATAAAGATCAGTGAAACTGTTGAGGAAATAAACTGGTGAAAATAAGTTCTCCATAAACACTGTTGAAAGACAATTCTTCAGGGTCTCTTACATTTCTAAGTCTTGTGAGCAGAAACATTGACTGTCCTTGTTACAGACTATCTTTTCAAGGATGTTTGTATTGAGAATAGCCTAGGAAGACAGAGATACGTCTTCCTCAGGAGCAAAGAGCAGATTTGCTCACAGCCTTGGTAGATAAAGATTCCCTTTGGAGTAAATAGCATGCATGCCCATGTCCATTACAAAATGGGACATGTACTGCAAATGTGGGACCCCTATGCATCAATAAATGTATGCTAGGTTACAGGTTACCTTATGTGCTTGTAAGTCCTTTACAGATCTCAGATTCTTTATAGTTCTTGACACATAGAAACTTCATTATAATTTATTGATTTTCAATTTATTTTTTTGCTTTTTGTAAGTTATCTTCCTTGATAATTCCATTTCTCAGTTTAAAATGACAAAGACATCTTTCACTTGATATTAAATACCTTTAACCTTTTTTCTCAGCTATACTGACTCAGGCCTATCTGACATACCACATGCAACATACATGTTTAAGGAGTACAAGGTATTGATTTGATGCACTTATATACTGCGAGATGATTACCACCTTAAGCATTAGCTAACACATCCATCATGTCACATAATTACCATTTCTTTTTTGTGGTAAGAACATTTAGGATCCATTCTCTTCCCAACTTTCAGGTATACAGTACAGTACTGTTAACTAAAACACCATGATATAAATTAGATCCCCAGAAATTATTTATCTTATAACTGGAAGTCTGTACCCTTTGAACAGTAGCTCCCTATTTCACACCACCCTTCCACCGCTGGTAATCACCATTCTATTATGTTTCTATCAGTTCAGCTTTTTTAGAACCTACATGTAAGTGATATCATACAGTACTTGGTTTTCCCTGACTTGTTTCTCTTAGTGTAATGCCCTCAAGGTCCATCTGTGTTGTTGCAAATGGAAGGATGTCCTTTCTAATAATTGAATAATATTCCATTGTATATACAGGTTTCTCCCACTATCTAAAAACAGAGGATTCCAGTGAAAACTTTGAGTTTTTTAAAAAAATTTTTTAACATTTACTTTTGAGAGACAGAGAGAGAGAGAGAGAGAGAGAGAGAGGGAGAGAGAGAGAGAGAGAGAGAACAATAACATATGGGGGAGGGGCAGAGAAAGAGGGAGACACAGAATCTGAAGCAGGTTCCAGGCTCTGAGCTGTCAGCACAGAGCCCGATGTGGGGTTGGAACTCTCACAAACCGTAAGATCATGACCTGAGGTGAAGTCAGATGCTCAACCGACTGAGCCACCCAGGCACCCCCCGACTATGAAACCTTTCTTAAGCTGAATTGGCATAAAGTAAGAAAGCAATGACAATTTCATAAATGGTCATAAAACCATTTCATAAAACCAACAATCTTCTTGGTATTTCTTCTGGTTAGCAAAAACAGGTAACTAGTGGAGGTCTTTCACAAAAGCAAAGTGATAGTATGGGAAACCTAAATATACCACATCTTCTTTATCCAGTCATCCATTAACGGACACTTAGGTTATTTCCATGTCTTGGCTATTATGAATAATGCTGCAATAAACATGGGAGTGCAGGTATCTCTTCGAGATCCTGCTTTCTTTTCCGTTGGATATGTACCTGGAAGTGATATTAGTCCATATGGTAGTTCTATTTTTAAGACTTTAAGAAACTTCCACACTGTTTTGCCATAGTGTCTGCACCAATTTACATACACACCAACAGTGCACAAGGGTTCCCTTTTTATCAGATCCTTGCTAGCACTTGTTATCTCTTGGCTTTTTATAACAGCCATTCTAACAAGTATGAGGTGATGACTCATTGTGATTTTGATTTGCACTTTCCTAATGATCAGTGACACTGAGCATCTTTTCATGTACCCATTGGTTATTTGCATGTCTGTATAAATGGCTCTTCAGTGTCTCTGTGCATTTTTTAATCAGTTTTTTTTTAATTGACTTGCAGGAGTTCTTCATATATTTTAAATATTAAGCTCATCATATACATGACTTGCAAATATTTTCTCGATTCACTAAGTTGCCTTTTCATTTTGTTGACGGTTTCCATTGCTGTGTAGAAGCTTCTTAGTTTGATGTAGTCCCACTTATTTACCTATGCCTTTGCTTTTGGTGTCAAATCCAAAATATCACTGCCAAAACCAATGTCAGGGAGCTTTTTCCCTGTTTTCCTCTAGGGGTTTTATAGTCTCAGGTGTTAGGTTGAAGTCTTTAGTCCATTTTGAGCTAATTTTTGTGAACGGTTTTAGGTAGGGGTCCAATTTCATTCTTCTACATGTGGTTACTCGGTTTTCCCAGCACCTCTTATTGAAGACACCATTCCCCATTGAGTATAGTTGGCTCTTTTGTCAAATATAAGTTGGCCATATATGCAAAGGTTTGTTTCTAGGCTCTTGATTTGGTTCCTTTTGTCTATTTGCCTATTTTTATGCCAGTACTATGCTGTTTTGATTATTACAGCTTTGTAATATAGTCTGAAATCAGGAAATGTGAAGCCTTCAGCTTTGCTCTTCTTTCACAGTCTTGCTTTGGTTATTTAGGGTCTTTTGTGGTTCCATATAAATTTTAGAACTGTGATTTTCTATTTCCGTGAAAAATACTCTTGGAATTTCGATAAGGATTGAACTGAAACTATAGATGGATATTTAACCATATTAATTCTGATCAATGAACATGGAATATCTTTCCATTTGTGTTTCTGTCATTTTCTTTCATCAAAGTCTTGTAGTTTTCAGTAACAGATCTTATAGCTTCTGGTTAAATTTATTCCTAAGTATTTTCTTATTTTTGATGCTATTGTGAATGGGACTCTTCTCTTTATTTCTTTTTCAAGTATTTCACTGTTAGTGTACAGAATGCAACTAAGTTTTATATATTGATTTTGTATCCCAAAACTTTACTGAATTTGTTGATTAATACCAACAGTTTTTTGATGAAGTCATAAGCATTTTTTAATATATAAAATCATATCATCTGTAACCAGAGGCAATTTTACTTCCTTTTTTTAAAATGTTTATTTTGAGAGAGAGCGTAAGTGAGTAGGGGAGGGGCAGAAAGAGAGAGAGAAGGAGAGAGGGACTCCCAAGCAGGCTCCACATTGATGTCAGTGCAAAGCCAGAGGTGGAGCTCAATCTCACAAACCACGAGATCATGACCTGAGCTAAAATCAAGAGTCAGAAACTGAAATGACAAAGCCACTGAAGCACCCCTACTTCTTCCATTCTGATTTGGATGTCTTTTATTGCTTTTTATTGTCTAATTGCTTAATGAGGACTTCCAGTACTTTGTTGAATAGCAGTGATGAAAATGGGCACCTTTGTCCTGTTCATGATAGTAAAGGAAAAGGTTTCAACTTTTTACCCTTGGGTATGATGTTAGCTGTGGGCTTGTCATATTACTATTATGTACATTCCTTCTATATCCAGTTGAGAGTTTTTATCATAAAAGAATATTGTATTTTGCCAAATACTTTTTCTGCATCTATTGAGAGGATCATGTAATTTTAATCTTTCATTCTATTAATGTGGTATATCACATTTATTTACTTGTGTGTACTGAAGCATCCTTGCATCCCAGGGATAAATCCCATGTGATCATGATGTATGATCCTTTTAATCTGTTCAGTTCAGTTTGCTAATATTATGTTAAGAATTTTTGCATCTACATTCATCAGGGATATTGGATTGTTGTTTACTTCTCTTATATTCTCTTTATCTGGCTTTAGTATTAGGCTAATGTTGGCATTGTAAAAAAGTTTGGAAGTGTTCTTTTTTGATTTTTTGGGGAAGAATTTGAGAAAGATTAGCTTTAATCCTTTGCATATTTGGTAGAATTCACTAGTGAAGCCATCTTTTCCTAGACTTCTCTTTGATGAGTAATTGTTGGTTAACGATTCAATCTCTTTACTCATCCAATTTGTTGGTTTATAATTGTTCATAATCCTTTGTATTTCTGTGGTTATCAGTTGCACTCTATCTTCTTTCATTTTATATTATAAATTATTTTCTCAGTCTAGCTAAAAGTGTTGAGCTTATCTTTTCCAAACAAACAAACAGACCTTGTTCTTAGTTTTGTTGATTTTTCCTATTGTTTTTTGGTCTTATTTCTGTTATAATCTTTGTTAATTCCTTCCTTCTGCTAACTTTGGGCTTAAGTTTGTTCTTTTTCTAGTTCCCTGATATGTAAATTTAGGTTATTTATTTGAGATTTTTGGCCCATTGGTTATTTAGGAGTGCTGTTTTACATCCACATATTTGTGATTTTTCCAGATTTCCTTCTGTTAATTGATTTCTAGTTTCACACTGTTGTGATTTAAAGATACTTGGTATGATTTCAATCTTTTAAAATTTGCTAAGAATCTTCCATGTACACCTGAGAAAAAAGTGTATTCTGCTGCTGTTGGATCAAGTATTTTATCTATATTTGTTAGGTACATTTGGTCTGAAGTATGGTTCAAGCCCAATGTTTCCTCATTGATTTTCTATCTGGATGATCTATCCATTGTTGAAAGTGGGGTAATGAAGTCCCCTACTATTACTGTATTGCTTTCTATTTCTCCCTTCAGATCTGTTAGTATCTGCTTAGTATATTTAGGTGCTCCAATGCTGGGTGCA
The DNA here is from genome assembly GCF_023721935.1 of Panthera uncia. Lineage (NCBI taxonomy): Eukaryota > Metazoa > Chordata > Mammalia > Carnivora > Felidae > Panthera > Panthera uncia. The sequence goes on along the minus strand of NW_026057580.1, from coordinate 33,705,937 downwards.
TATATACTTAAATGGTTAGATCTTCTTGAAGAACTGACCTCTTTATCATTATATAATGACCTTCTTTATCTCATTTTCATTGTTTTTTAAAAAAATTATTAACGTTGATTCACTTTTTGAGAGACAGAGACAGAGACAAGTGTGAGCAGGGCGGCGGCAGAGAAAGAGGGAGACACAGAATCTGAAGCAGGCTCCAGGCTCTGAGCTGTCAGCACAGAGCCCGACGCGGAGCTCCAACCCACGAACCGGGAGATCATGACCTGAGCCAAAGCTGGATGCTCAATCGACTGAGCCACCTAGTTGCCCGTCTCTTATTATCATTTTGACTTAAAGTCTATTTTGTGTGATATAAGTACAACTAACCTTAAAAAAACAAGTATAGCTATCCTTATTCTTCTTAGGTTTCTGCTTGCATTGAATGTCTTTCTCCATTGCTTCACTTTGAGCCCATGTGTGTCCTTAAAGCTGAAGTGAGTCTCTCGTAGGCAGCATATAGTTGGTTCTTTTTTTGTCTACTCAGCCACTCTATGACTTTTGGTTGGAGAATTCAATCCATTTACATTTAGAGTACTGATATGTAAGGATTAATTAATGCCATTTCATTAGTTGTTTTCTGGCTGTTTTGTAGCTTTCTTCTTCCAGTCTTTGTTTTTCCTAACAAATCCACTGATTGTAGATTACAATCTTCTCTTTTCTTGCAACTTTCAATATTATCTCTTTGATTTTGATTTTTGACAGTTTTATTATAGTGTGTTGGAGGGGATCTCCCTAGATTTAGTTGGTTTGGTGGTGACCTATGAGCTTTATGTACTTGGATATCCAAATGTCTTCCCATGTTTGGGACACTCTCAGTAATTATTTCTTCAAATAGGCTTTCTGTTCCCTTCTCCCTCTCTTTTTCTTCTGGAGCTTGAATAATTACAAATTATTACTTTTGCTGGTATCTCATAGATCAGGAAGCCTTTCTTCACTCTTTTTCATTCTTTTTTTCTTTGCTCTCCTCTGACTGGAATTTCAAGTTCCTATCTTTTATCACAGACTCTTTTTTTCTGTTTGGTTCATTCTGTCGTGAATGCTCTCTACTGCATTTATCATTTCATTCACCAAATTCTTCAGCTCCAGAATTTGCTTTTGATTTTTTTTTTTTAATGATTTCTATCTCTTTGTTAATCTTCTCATTTTGTGCACGGCTTTCTTAATCTTGTTGAATTATCTTTCGGTGTTTTCTTGTAGCTGAGTTTCCTTAAAATGGCTACTTTGAATTCTTTATTGGGTAAATTTCTGATCTCCCTGTTTTTGGTTTCGGTTACTGGAGGATTATGATCCTTTGGTGATGTCATTTTCCCCTGATGTTTCATGTTCCTTGGAGTTTTGCATTTCTACCTTAACATTTGAAGTAGCAGTCACCTCCTCCAGTATTTACTGTCTTCGGGGCAGAAATATTTCCTCAGTCTTGACAGGGATTCTGAGGTTTTTTCAGACTTTCTATGGATATACCTGCTCTATATTTCTTGCTCCCTCTTTGGCAAACTTTTTAATATTGTATTCCTTCTCTCCTTCCTGCAACATATCAGGCTGAGTGCTGACTGCCTATCTTTTATTTCTCAAATGTGATGCCACAGCTCATTTACGGTCTCTTCCTGGCCTGCAGCTACAGATCTGCCAAAGTTTACTTTTGTCACTGCCTTCAGCAGTGCACATAGGGAGCCAGATGCAGAGTAGAAGGGAGGGTGTGGGTGAGGCATATGGAATGGTGGAGGTACCCATGGCCAGTTGGAGGGATCCACAGCCGAGGCTGTCCAAGTAGCTCATGAGCAAACTTTTAACGGAGTTTGTGATGTAGTGAGAAGTATGAGTCCCTTTAATGCTTTCTGAGAGACCCATCTGCCACTCTCCCAGTCTCTTTCCACTTTACCCCCCAAGTCATGGAACTCCTGATTTAGAACTCTAGATGGGGTGAGAGAGAGAGAGAGAGAGAGAGAGAGAGAAAGCAAGAGAGAGAGAGAGAGAGAGAGAGAGAGAGAGAGAGAGAAGCCACTTTGGCAATGTCCTGCACAGCTAGGGAAGCTGGGTACTCAACTCATCCATTCTCCTTTTTCTCTGCATGAAAAATCACAGGCCAAGAAGGGTTCTCTTAGACCTAAGCTGTGCTATTTTGGGCAAGGGATGATATATTTAAAGACAAGCTATTCTCTTGCTAGAATTCTAATGCATCCAAACGTGTACTTTTTTTTTTTTTTTTTTTTTTTTTTTTTTTTTTTTTTTTTTTTTTTTCCAATGGAATACTGGAACTTCTCTTCTGGAAATATGAACTTCTGTAAAGGTTCTCTCAACCCTGGGTAACTATCTAAATCTAATTCCCCAGGGGTTCCCAGACTGTAGCCACGAGCATCAAGAGCTGGTAAACAGGCCACTGTAGGGTCAAGACTGAAATCCTTCTGCTTATTATCCAATGCACAGGTGGGTGAGATGCCTCCAGGGTTCCTTAGTATATGGTATTAGATCCCACAGCTCCCACAGTCACTTTTGTTCATGGATAGATGCTAAATTTTTGTTGTTGTGGGTGGGACAAAAACAAAAGACATTTTATACTGCCATGATGCTGATATTACTGCCTTTCATCTTTATGTAATATGGGGTACTGGAATCACTCATACATAATAGTCTCTATGCTTTAATGTGAATGTGTATGGCATGTAACCACAAAATTCTACCAGTCTGGTTGACTTAATTTTCCAAGATTCAGAAAATCTGTCCTTTCTGAATCTTGATATCACATAACATGGTAGAATAAATGTTAAACTAATTCATTACATTGTTCTTATCAAGTACAGAATTACATTTCCTCTTTTTAGTCCAACTCTTTCTTTGCCTCATTATTTGCTTCCACTCCAACAAGAGATTCCATATCATACATTCACTTCTGTAACTTAGTTCAATTGCGCTGTTTCTAAATACATTATCAGACAGCCTATACACTTTATTACAGCCAATTCTGTCCCAGTACAAACAATGAATGACCTTTGGACTACTTCGGTTACTGTAGGCTTAGCAATGTATTTTCAGAATACTGATAAACTTTATGAACAAACTTCCTATTTAACTGCATAAATGGGAATCAAAGGACATAATATACCACCATTTCCAGTTTTTGTGATATACATCGGAGCAGGGCATGACAGAGCAAGGTTTATTATTCCTGGTTAAGTAACACTAGGGCACTTTCTCTCTGTGTCTTAATTACCTTTCCTTGATTCTTTTAGGAGTTAAATAGGCCATTTTTTATTATCTAGAATGGAGTGAGAAAAACGAAGCTCTAGGAAAAATTTCAGTTTATCTTTGACATTTTAGTTTTCCATAAACCCAATTTTATCTTGGCCTTCCTTCTTTGCTCCCTTTTTTCAAAGTTGCGTTCATCAGCTTCTCTACTGGCTTACCTTCTTGTTCTTATTCTACCCAGGACAACCCCAACCTCATAAAATATTATGCTACAAAGCTGCCTCTGATCCTTGCTATAATTCCCTTCTCTATCTTGAGAGGCAGTATGTCAAACGGTAAGGAACACAGGCTATTGAACCATACTGCTTGGGTCTGAATCCCATCTCTGCCACTTACTACCTGGTAACAACAAATAAGACACATTTATAACCATAATGGGAGATTTTACCACACTTCTCTTGGTAGTTGATAGCACTAGCAGCCATAAATTCATGAAGAATATGAAAAATTTGAACAAAATGATCTATAAACTTAACCCAGCATATTTTACACTTAACCCAGCAATCTGATGAATACACATTCCTAGTATAAAGCAAGTCTCCAAGAATACTGAAATACTGAAATCACAGACTTTTCTAACCACAATGAAGATAAACTAGAAATCAACAACAAAAAGACAACCAGGAAATCAATACATTTGGAAACAAAGAAACACAGCCTTGGAAATACAGGCTCTTTAGTTAGTAAGAGACAGAGATGTGGTCAGATAATCTCAGGCTGTGTGGGATTTTTATAAGGATATAAAGTAAGGACATCCAAGGAAGTGACTCTGCAGCCAAACAGCCAGTTCTTATGAAACTGAAATGCTGTTCATTTCCTGGACTAATATCCTAGTATCACTCTAGTAGCAGTTCAGAAACCAGTGTTTGGTCTTTCCTTTTCTAGTCATTTCTCCATTCTCACGTTCCTCTCTATCTCTGACACTCTCCCTGCTTTGCTTTTGTTCCTTTTTACTTTCATCCCTATCTTGTAATAAATGGTTTATTCATGGCTTCTATTGTCTCATGACTTTTGTCTATGACCTTCTCTTGATTTCTGCCACTGTTTAGTAACTGGGTCTCTTCTTTTGTGTCCCATGTTTGAATTATTCAAGACAAATGATCTGAATACTTTATTCAGTCATTCTTCTAATAGAAAATGCTCCAAATCAGCAGAGTTAATGCAGCAGCCACCTTCAAAAATTACCAGTCTTCTCTATGTTCACGCTGTAGATGACTACCTTTGGTCTAAGTGCCAACCTCTAATTCAAATTGCAGGGTCACTTGATACAAAATATGGCAATTTTTGGACAAGAACGGTCTCTGGTCCCTTATTTCAGAAGACTATGGGCAGGCACTCAATTTCTTGGATTTCTGAGCAAGGCAAAAATAACAACTGCTAAATATAGGACAACATATCTAGTGTATTCTTTAAAATGGTTTTGTTTACCTATAGTGCTTTAAATCAAAGATTTCCCAACCAAATTATTATTGGTATGCTGCATGATTTCCCATTTGGGGTAGTATGTGTGTATAAAGTCCTATCATTGACTAGTCCTATGGAGTCCTGTCATTGACTAGTAAATTGTTTATGTTTATATCCAGAAAATGAAGGAATAGATGTATTTATTATTTTTATAAACCATTTTATATACTAATGAGAAAAAAACTTCTAAACAACCCTGAATCAAAGAATAAACTGCTCACAAAATTTAGAAAATACTGAGAACCAAAGGATAAAAAGAACATATTAAAAACTTGTACTAAAGCAGTACTTAGGGAAAAACTTATCAACTTAAATGTATAAAGCAGAAAAAAAGAAATGCTATAATCAATAAGCTAAACATCTACTTATAGAAGCTTTAAAAAGCAAAATAAACCTTTAGAAAGTAAGAGGAACTACTAAAGTCAAAAGGAAAACTAATAAAACCCAAAACAAAATACACGAGACAATTAACATCAAGTTAGTTCTTTGAAAAAACTAGTAAAATGACACTTCTGATGGGACCAGTCAAGAAAAAGAGAATAAAGGCACAAATAACTGACAACAAAAATAAAACAGAAAAACACTACAGATACTTAAGATGTTAAAAAAAATAATTGAAGGATACTATGAATTATTTGGTGCCAATAAATTAATAAATTTAGACAGAACAAACTCCTTAAAAAACATAATTTACCAAAACTGATTGACAAAGAAATAAAATATAGTATATTTCCACTATTACTATATCACCTGAATCTAACCATAAGGAAACATAATACACATAATACAAACCTAAACTGAACAATGGTCTACAAAACTAGCCAATACTCTTTATGAAAGACAAAGAAAATACAAGGAACTATTCCAGATTAAATGAGTCTAAAGAATTTAAATGGTCATGAAAACTGAATGCAATGTGTGATCCTGAGTTTGATCCTGGAAAAGGGGAAAAGTCAGGCAGGACATTATTAAGACAAACAATAAAATATCAAATGAGTTTTGCATTAGATATCAATATTGTATCAATATTAAATTTCATAAAGTTGATCACTGTCCTATGGTTAAATAAGAAAGTATTTTTGTTCTTAGTCAATATGCCCTTAAGTATTTATGGATAAAAGAACATGATGCCTCTAAAAAACAAATGATCCAGGAAAAAAAAAATCCGTGTGTGTGTGTGTGTGTGTGTGTGTGTGTGTGTATAACCTATCTATAAAAAGAAGGAATGATAAACATGACAAAATTGTAACTTGTGATTCTGATGAAGAGTATATAGGATTATTCTGTACTATTTTAGTAACTCTTCTGTAAATTCTCTATTATATTTTATAAGCTTTATGACTTTGCTTTTCATATTTGTCTTCAATCCACCTTAAACTGAATTTTACATAGTATTTTTTTTCCACATGAATACCTAATTGTCCCAACATCATTTATTGAAAATCTCAACTTTTCTTGAAATCTTGAGGTTTCTCTATATGTTGCTCTGGATATATTATGTCCAAGTATGGATACGTCTATATTTGGCCTTTCTCTTCTGTTCCATTTACACTAAAATTAAGACCTCTAATTTATCAAAAGACAGCACAAAGATAATGGGGAAAAAAAAACCAATGACACAAGAGAAGATTTATTTACAAAACATGTAACAAAGGCCAATACATAGAAAAGTATTCCAAATCAAGATGAAAAAGAAAGGTAATCCTATAGAAAAATGATTAAACAATTTGAACAGGTACTTTACAAACAGGAAATCTACATAGCCAATAGTCATACAAAATAGTGCTCAACCTCACAGGTCATCAGAGAAATGCAAATTAAAACTACAATGGTATCAGACTGGCAAAATTTAAAGTCTGCCAAAAATCAAGAGGTGTGAGGTGTATGTGGAATAACAAGAGCTCTCATCAAGTGTTGGTGGCAGTGAAAACTGGCACCACTTTGGAAAATAGTGTGGCATTTGCTTGTAAATAACTGATGTTATACAGATCCTATGACATAGCAATTTCCCTTACAAGTAAATAATTTAGAGAAACTATCATGCCAGGGAGTATGTACAAGAATGTTCATAGTAGCTTGGTTTGTAATAGCTACAAGTTAGGAGTAATCCAAATGTCCATCAGCAGAATGGATACACATACTGTGGGTATATGCAAATAAAATACATCACACCAATGAAAATGAACAGTTATAGCTACTGATAAAAACATGGATTAACCTCACAAACACAATCTTGAGTGAAAGAAGATATAAAAGAATATACACTGTATCATCTCATTTATATAGAATTCAGTAACATAGGCTGAATAACATGACAGAATGAAACAATTTGTATTATTTAGAACACATACACAGATGGTAAAACTAAAAGAAGTGATGAACTCCTTATCAGAAAAGACAAGATGGTGATTACTTCTAAATGTCAGGGAGAGAAGAGAAATTGGAAAAAACACACAAGGCACTGCTGTGGTATTCACAATTTTCTATTTCTTGATCTGGGTGAGAGTTAAAAGGATATGTGCCTTTAATTGTTAAAATGTGCATGTTTTATGTACTTTTCTAATTTTGATAATATGTTTTATAATTAAGAAAAGAAAAAGGAAAAAAAGAAAACACGGTGTTTTCAAGGACCTACTAGTAAGTAGGTCAGGAAAATTAATGTGTGTACAGAGCATACAAAGAGATAAGACTGGAAAAGTAGTCAGATGTTTCATATATCAAAGCCTCTTGATAAGCTATACAATAAAATTGTACAAAAATTTCTGCACAAGGTCCATAGTAAGCCTACAGCAAACATGTGTCTAGATTACTACCCCCTGACTCTCTAAGTTTGTAATACACATTCCTAAATGAGGCAAAAGGAGGAAAAGTCGGAGAAAGAGTCTAGATTAGTTTAAGATGGCTCTCTTGTTCCTGATTTCTGTTTCTAATGAGACCTGACTAATACCTGTTCTTAGGTTCCAGTGGCTAGCCTGTATCATATAGTTTTCTATTTTAGTTACACTTAGATGATTTTTCTTATTGGCAAGAGTTGTAACTGAGACAAATCATGTGCTTAACTGTATTGTTTTATTATTAACTTAAGAAATCAAACAATAACACAACAGTAAATGTCTCTTTTCTAATTTATCAACATAAGGGTAAAAATCAGGTTTTTTATTCATAATGAAATTCAAAGACAATTAATACTAATCAAAATGTTCTAACATCACTTTTCTTTAACTTACCCTCAAAGTATGGTGCTCTTGTGCTAATAAAAGTCTTAGTTCTTCATGTAGTGTTATAACTTCCAGAAACTGACCCCATAAAGCCATGAGAAGGGAACAAAGTTGTGCAAGATTCATATTTATAAGTTCTGCCAGTTCATCAGGATTTTCTATTTTCTGAAATGACAAGAAAAAAACTTCACTGCTTCCTGAGACTTACTATATCTAAATATAATGTTATTGGAACATCAATACAAAGGCAAATTTTTAGTTTTAAAAAGTGTGTGTGTGTGCACGTGCTCATATGTATAGAGACCAAGTGAGCAATGGCTTTTTAAAAAAATTTGACAGTTACTACAGCAACTTAATTGATATTTCAATATCTGAGATATCTTGTTACCAAAATAATGTCAAATATAGTTTAAAATTACACATAGGATTCTAAAGAGCATGATCAACTCAAACACTAAAATCTTGAGAATTTTAAACATAAGTACAAATCATGATGAAAGTTATAGAAGTGTTAGAAGATAATGAAATCTTAAGATTTTTTCCTCCAATCTGCTAACTGAAGTACTTAGAAAATCTGTAACTCCTCAAAAAGAACAGAAATACTTTCTAAAGTACTAACTGCTTTTCCTTCATCCTAAGTTTCTAAGTTTTACTTTGCCCTTGGTAGTCCTTTTATAGTCATCAAACACTTCTTTCTCTTTTCTAACAATTAATTTACCCACTGTTTATTGAGCACATTTTAAATGCTAGGGCCCACATTCCAATCTACATCAAAGATTAACAGGAGAAGCTCAGTTTAGTAAGGAAACAAAAGTGGATAACCAATTTTACTATGCTGTTATGAGGGTTCTAATAGTGGTATTAAATTGTCCCATTTATTTAAATATTCACCTAAACTCATGATAAAAGTTAAAAGTAATGAACTATACCACAAAATGCAGAATCTTCTATAAGCCATTGGATTTCTTGCGTCAGTAAAATAAGGATTTGTGAACAAAGAAAAATAAGACTATATTATACATCAGAATAATTCCTTCTCTTTTGGACAGGCATTTTTGTTATGAAGGCAAGCCTTTCTTTAATTCACTGAGGCAGCACTGTTCAGGCAGATTATATCTTGCTGGAAAAATCTGTCTTCAATTGCTAGTAACACTAGGAAATCTACCTTAAATATACAGATAGATGATGATTTCATTTCCCCATCCTAAAGAAGGTAGTAGTCTATTCCGGTTAAGATTGAAAGCCATTCTCATAGTTTCAATTATCACATACACTAATGACTGCTGAATCTTTATATCTGGACCACATCTCTCCCGAACTCTAGAGCCATCACTCACTAGATGACTATATTTGAATGTGATAAGAAATGTGTTCAAGTTCAGCATATCCTAAAGAGTACTAATTATATCTTCATGCTCCCTTTAAAAAAAAATGTTGCTTATCACACTTAATCTTACTCAGTTTATTTTTACTTCTTTTTTTTAAAGTTTATTTATTTATTTTGAGAAAGAGAGAGAGAGCAAGGGAGGGGCAGAGAGAGAGGGGGAGAGAGAATCCCAAGCAGGCTGTGCACTGTCAGGGCAGAGCCCAACGTGGGGCTCAAGCTTAGGAACCATGAAATCATGACCTGAGCCAAAATCAAGAGTTGGGGGCCTAACTGAGCCACCCAGGCACCCCTATTTTTACTTATTTTTGAAGTTTGCAATTCAGTAGGCTTTTCTTTTCTATCCTAGCTCGGAGAGGACATAAAACAAAAATTCAGCAAAATTAGTAAGAAGGGAATGGATTGTGTTTTATTCACTTTTGTGACTTTGGTTACTAGCACACACAGTAGTCACTCAATAAGTATTTATTGAATGAATAAATGAATGAATGAATAAGGAATTACAGACTTCAGATAAGGAAAAAGTCCCCCAAATTTATGGACAAACTAGAAAATGCTGAAAAATTCCAGAATTCCTGAATGGAAACTAAAAGACTCAACATATAATAAATATTGATTCGTCAATGTATAATAAATCTACAAATGTATTTTGCCCCAGGATATAGTTTATAAATGTATTAGAAATGATGCTAACAAGTTTTTCATGTCTCTCTTAAGAACAAACAGAAGATTAAAGTGTACTCTAAAATAAGTTGAAACAAGCAGTCTTGTTCCAAGAATAGTGTTAAGGGAGTTTAGAAAAAGATGACTTGAATAAACATTTGACAGTAACTAAACAGCAGTGTGTAAAGCAAGCAATGCTACTCTTTGTATAATCTCCATGCATGTAGAAATAATTCTCTTGGTTTTACCATAGGTTGAACAATGTAAACAACACTTTTTTTTAATCCCCTGAAAGCAAGGCTGTCTAGCTACCCTGTAATTATTAATTTTCCTTTTCAGAAATCATGGCACCAAGGTTCTTAGAGGAGTTTAGTATTTTCATTATTAGGAAAGCATCCTTACAAGCATAAATAAATTACTCCTCTGGTTTACATAAATCTTTGCACTATGTCTCAAAATATAAATAATAATAAAATATTTTTTTGTTAAAAAGGAAATTAGAAAAAATTTTGACAAATTGTGTTATATGTATAAATGTAGGAATACGATCTTACATTTGTATAATATTTTCTCAAATAACATTTTGTCTTTTATGGATATGTACTTTTTCATAGCAGTCACTGATCTTGTTTGATTACAAAATGCTGCTTACTTAAATATTAGACTTGGAAAACAAGTGGAGAACAAAAAAGAAAATTAAGTTCATTTTAGCGTGGAGTCTTCAATTTTTTTTCAGTTATATACATAGAGAAAACTCTAGAATCATATATACTATTATGCCATTTCCATTGAATAATGAGGATTTTTTTAAACGTTTATTTATTTTTGAGAGAGACAGCGTGTGAGCAGGGGAAGGGCAGAGAGAGAGGGAGACACAGAATCTCAGGTAGGCTCTAGGCACTGAGCTGTCAGCACAGAGTCCAATGACATGGGGCTCGAACTCATGGACTGTGAGATCATGACTTGAACCTAAGTGGACGCTTAACTGACTGAACCACCAGGTGCCCTTTGAAAGCATGTTTTTCAGGTTGTATAACTTTTTTATTAAAAAAAAAAAAATTTTTTTTTACATTTATTTATTTTTGAGAGACAGAGAGACACAGAGTACAAGTGGGGGAGGGGCAGAGAATGAGACACAGAATCCAAAGTAGGCTCCAGGCTCTGAACTGTCAGCACAAAGCCCGATGCAGGGCTCAAACCCGAAAACTGTGAGATCATGACCTGGGCCAAAGTCGAATGCTTAACTGACTGAGCCACCCAGGCACCCCTGTATAACATTTTTTAGACTCTAAGTGTCCCATAACTTGTTTAACCATTCTCCTACCATTGGGTATTTACTTAGGTTAATATTTTTACATTATAAATTACAATGTATATGAATCTGATTTTTTATTTGGTACTGAATGACAAGTAATACCCTGGCTTTGAATATATACTGCCAAATTAATATCTGAAAAAGATCTCCAAGATCTATGAGAGAAATATAAGAATCTGTATCTTATCACATCTTAACAAGCATTACATTATTAGAAAATCACAGCCAACCTGATAGGTTAAAAAAGGTATGAGAATACTTAAAATTTTGTTTATTTCATGATTGTGAGATTGAATATGTTTCAATTATTAACCTATTTTGTAAATGAGTATCCTATACTAACTTAAAAAATGGTTATAGGTTTTCTTATTGATTTGAAAGAGCTCTTCAAATATTATATCTTTTGTCTATTCTATTTGCTGTCAAAATTTACCATATGTTGTTGATCTTAAATTTTATGATGTCCATTTACATACTGAAATTTAAATGTGTACCTAAAAAATTATTAGTAATATATCAATACATACAGTATTTTTAAAATCTAGCACAGATGGATATAGAGCAAAGAATAAAAATTTTCCTTTACAATTCCATCCTTCATGCAACTCTTGTCTGTATTATTGTTAACAGTTTGAAATACATACATATGTGTATGTATATATATGATACAAAGTATATGTATTGTATGTATATATAAGTAGGGGAGGGGCAGACAGAGAGGGACAGAGAGAATCCCAAGCAGGGTTGGTAGTCAGTGCAGAGCCAAACGTGGGGCTCTATCTCACAAACAGTGAGATCATAACCTGAGCTGAAACAGACTCAGATGCTGAACTGAGTCCCCACCAAGAAGCTGCTGTTTTTCTATTCTTTTAGAGAAGTCATTCTCTATTTCCATTAGTTTTATATACATTTAAACATACATTTGGGCAAGTCCCGCTACAAAAATGTATTTTTTAAGGTTTTTCTTAGTCATTTTTACCTTTCTCCAAGTGCTCTTTACAGTGAGTCAAATTTTAACATTTCCAATGGTACTTTGATATGAATATATCAATTATTAACTTAAGAAAAACTGGTATCTTTCAGTGACTGTTTCTCTTTCCATTCAAAAGTATCATGTTACCTTATTCAAATATCTCAGTGAAACACTGAAGATTTTTTCACATTAATTGTACACATCTTATTAAGATTACTTCTAAATGTTTAAAGTTCTTGTGAGCAACTATTATGACAACATTGTTGATTTTTAAAGAAAATACTCTTATTTGAGCTGTGGGGAAAACTTCTAGAAGAGGATACAAAATTACTTGTGTATCATGCAGATGTATAATTTTACAAGTAGAAGGTAAATACCTTTTCAAAGTGGTCTAGTCCTTATTCAAATTTACATACAGAAATACATTCCAAAGCCAAATATATATTTTTGTTTATGTCTCTGATTTGTAGCTAACCAAGAGTGAAATATATAGTAATCTTAAAATAGAATACTTAAAATAGAACATTTAGTTTCACGGCCAAAAAAAAATAAAAAAATAAAAAAATAAAAAACAAAAAAAAAAGGAAAAAGAAAAATCAATTTAATTTAATTTCAAGAATAAACTACTGGAAAAATGGTCTGAGACAAACTGGTCTGCTGAAATAAATCAATTTTCATTTCTGAGCTATCATTTTGTAAATATATGTAATTTTAAGGATGATTTAAAAATTTGTCCAGAAATTCTTTTGAGTAAACTAATTGAAGAAAATGCACACTTCTGACAATTAGTTGTCTTTGCTATCTCATTCATATGCAGAATAATGTATATTTTAAAAATAAGTTAACTTCATGCTGAAGCCAAATAACTTTTTATCAACTAAGCTGTTATTCTACTATGATCAACCACTTGAGGAAGAATAAATCATTAAGTTTTCTTGGATAAAATATTTAGAATAGGAAACAGAATCCACTCAAATAACTTGATAATGTTAATTTAAAAAAATCCAAGTACCTTAACTTCTTCACATAGTTCAGTAAGTCGAGCTTCTACATCCATTTCCTCTGAAAGGAGTAAAGAGTAATTAGAGGAACTATTTCAATATTAGATCTGAATCTATTTTTAAAATTATCTAAATACAGTTGGCCCCTGAACAATACAGGGGTTAGGGAATCAATCCCCCCGTGCAGTCTAACTTCTGACTCCCCTAAAACTTAAATACTAAATAGCCTACTGCTGACCAGGAAGACTTATAAATAACATAAACAGTTGATGAACACATATTTTGTACATTGTATGTATTATAGACTGTATTTTTATAAAAATAAGCTAGAGAAAAAAATGTTAAGAAAATCATAAATGAAAATACATTTAGTCCTATTCTATATTTATTGAAAAAAGATACTTGTTTAAATGGACCTGTGCAGTTCAAGTCCCAGGTTTTTGAGAGTCAAGTGTAAATTACCTTTAAAAAACCAGAAGGTTGAGAAATATCTGCACTATATTCAATGAAGTAAATTTCAATGTAATATACTGTCATAAACACATTAATCATGTAGGTAATGTTAAACCTATTAAATTCTATGTTCTTATTATTAGTGTTCCAGTTCTCATAAGAGGTTAACACTGTCAAGGAAATATTGACTGTGGACCTAAAGTAATTTGCACAACTATATCACAGAGAAGATAAAACATATAATCAGGTTTTACTGCATTGTATACATTGCAAATTTCAAACAGTTTAACATTTGTCTTAAGTATGTACATGCCTTATTTGTTTTTTTAACAAAAGCTGTTCCTAAAAAATTCAAGTCAAATTAATCTTTAGAGCCAAAACACTTAAAACATACATGGATCAGAAGTTTATATAATGGTAATGAATGAAAAAATCTTTGAGTTTCTAATTTAGTTTAATACATGCAGATTTCTCTAAGACAGTCTAAAACTGAAGTATATTTTGTCCATACAATTGATTTATTTAATGTATGCTACAACCTTCTACAAGGAGGTGTACAGATTAACTTAAATTAAAGTGGTAATATTTAGAAGGGAATACAGAATCTAATAGAACAGAAAGTTTCCCTGCTTTTTGCAAGGAAGAAATTTCACTAAGGCCTGAAATATGTTTAGATACACCTAATTTTTAATCAGAAATCAAACTAAAATGAATTCTCCTACAACAACTATAATATAACTTTTTGTGATCACACAAAACTCCATTGTTTTGTTGCTCCACAACCTTGTTAACTGATCATTCTCACACAAACGCAAGAATACATTCTAGAACATCCTGAATTTATTCATCAGCTCACTATCTCATAAGGTAGATAGACTTCAACGTATACTATTTGATAAAAAGAAAAAAAAACATTTAAATTTGATAAAGTTACATTTATGTGGTAAACACAATCAACCTATGATGTGAACAAATATTCCACTAATAACTAAAATCATTAGAACACAAATATTTGAGTCACATAATATATAAATAAAATTGTATTTAGATACTGTATTAGATACTGCTCATCCATGAGAAGCAACTCCTCATCTGTTAAAGTTTTATCACAAGATTGCAGCAATTCAGGCACATCTTCAGACTCCACTTTTAATTCTAGTTCTCTTGTTAGATCCGCACTTACTTTCCACATCTGTACTTACTTCCTCCACTAAAGTCTGGAACCCCTCAAAGTCATCCACAAGAGTTGGAATAAATTTTCAAACTGCTTTTAAGGTTGATTTTGACTTCTCATAAATCACACATATTCTTAACGGCATCTAAGATGGTGAATCATTTCCAGGTTTTCAATTTACTTTGCCCAGATCCATTAGAGGACTCACCATCTATGGCAGCTACAGCCTTATGAAATGGCTTTCAAGCCTTATTATTTAAGAAATACATGAAATTAAGACTTGAAAGCCAAATGACTCCTTGGTCCATGGGCTGCAGAATGGATACTGTGGTAGCAGGCATGAAAACAACATTAATCTCATTCTGATCTCCATCAGAGCTCTTGTGGGGTCAGGTGCATTATCAATTAACAGTCATATTTTTGCTGAGTAGTAGGTCTCAACAGCAGGCTTAAAATATTCAGTAAACTATGTTGAAAACAGAAGTGATGTCATTTAGGCCTTGTTGTTCCATTCATGGGGCACAGACAGAGTAGATTTACCATAATCCTTAAATGCCCTAGAATTTATGGAATGGTATACGAACACTGGCTTCAACTTAGTCACCAAATATATTAGCCCCTAATAAGAGAGTCGGTCTGTCCTTTGAAACTTTGACCAGGCATTGACTTCTCCTCCCTAGCTGTGGAAGTCCTACATGGCATCTTTTTCCAATAAAAGGTTATTTTGTCTACATTGAAAATATATTGTTTAATGTAGCCACCTTCATTAATTATCTTAGCTAGATCTTCTGGATAACTTGCAGCAGCTTTTATATCAACACTTTGCTGCGTCATCTTGCACTTTGTTGTTATACAGACAGCTTCTTTACCTAAGCCTCATAAACCAATCTCTGCTAGCTTCAAACTTTTCTCTGGAAGCCTCCTCATCTCTCTTGGCCTTCATAAAACTGAAGAGTTAGAGACTTGTTCGAGATTAGGCTTTGCCTGAAGGGAATGTTTGGCTGGTTTGATCTTTAACTTTCTATTTAAATTCCACTTAACGTACAGAATAATATTAGTTTAAGGCATACAATTTAGTGATTCAACACTTAACATGTAACATCCAGTGCTCATCCCAACAAGTGCACTCCTTAATCTCCATCATATTTAAGCCATTCCCCGCCCCAACCAACCTCCTCTCTAATAACTATCAGTTTGTTCTCTACAGTTAAGAATCTGTTTCTTGGATCCTTTCTGTCATGCACAATGTGGGGAGACCTCAAGCTAAGATGCTCAGGGAATTGTTTTTTAGAAGTGTTAGATCTAGGTACCGAGGCACACAGACTGGCATACTCGCTTAATCACATCAGCAGGGCTACTCCAAGGAACAAATCAAAGCACACCTGGTGTAGGGTCCGAAATATTACTATGAGTAGGGTAATAAAATGACCAAAGCCACAACAACACAGAGCAAATAACAAGCCCCGAAAAAAACACCTCCTAAAGGGCCAGGCCCTGGACAGTGTATGGCCCTCCGTTAATATAGCAGTGCTCACAGGTGCAGAGCACACAAGCTTTTAAAATGCATAAGGTAGAGAAAGCTAGCCAAAGTGACAAAACGGAAGAATTCTTTTCAAAAGAAACTCCAGCAAGTCGCGACAGCTAATGAATTGATCAAAACCAACTTAAGCAATATAACGGAACAAGAATTTAGAATAATAGACATAAAATTAATCACTGGGCTTGAAAAAAGCAGAGGACAGCAGAGAATCTATTGCTATAGAGATCAAGGGGCTAAAAAATAGTTATGATGAATTAAAAATGCTATAACTGAAGTGCAAGATAAAATGGAGGCAGCCAGAGTGCACATTGAAGAGGCAGAGGAGAGAATAGGTGAATTAGAAGATAAAATTATGGAAAAAGAGGAGGCTGAGAAAAAGAGAGATAAATTCAGGAGTACTAGGGGAGATTTAGAGAACTAAGTGATGCAATCAAATGGAACAATATCCGTATCACAGGAATTCCAGAAGAAGAAGAAAGAAAGGGCCTGAAGGTGTACCTGAACAAATCATAGCTGAGAACTTCCCTGATCTGGGGAAGGAAAAAGGCATTGAAATCCAAGAGGCACAGAGAACTCCATTCATACGTAACTTGAATCGATCTCCTGCACAACATATCATAGTGAAACTGGCAAAATACAAGGATAAAGAAAGAATTCTGAAAGTAGCTAGGGATAAACGGGCCCTAACATAGGAAGGGAGACATATAAGGGAAGTAGCAGACCTATCTACTGAAAGTTGGCAGGCCAGAAAGGAATGGCAGGAAATCTTCAATGTGATAAACAGAAAAAATATGCAGCCAGGAATCCTTTACCCAGCAAGCCTGTCATTTAGAATGGAAGGAAATAAGGGTCTTCCCAAACAAACAAAAACTGAAGGAATTCATCACCACTAAACCAGCCCTACAAGAGATCCTAAGGGGGATCCTGTGAGACAAAGTACCAGAGACATCACTACAAGCATGAAACCTACAGACATCACAATGACTCTAAACCCATATCTTTCTATAATAACACTGAACGTAAATGGACTAAATGCGCCAACCAAAAGACACAGGGTATCAGAATGGATAAAAAAACAAGACTCATCTATTTGCTGTCTACAAGAGACTCATTTTAGTCCTGAGGACACCTTCAGATTGAAAGTGAGGGGATGGAGAACTATTTATCATGCCACTGGAAGTCAAAAGAAAGCTGGAGTAGTCATACTTATATCAGACAAACTAGACTTTAAATTAAAGGCTGTAACAAGAGATGAAGAAGGGCATTATATGATAATTACAGGATCTATCCATCAGGAAGAGCTAACAATTATAAATATCTATGTGCCAAATATGGGAGCCCCCAAATATATAAAACAATTAATCACAAACATAAGCAACCTTATTGATAAGAATGTGGTAATTGGAGGGGACTTTAATACTCCACTTACAGCAATGGATAGAACATCTAGGCAGAGAATAAATAAGGAAACAAGGGCCCTGAATGATATATTGGATCAGATGGACTTGACAGATATATTTAGAACTCTGCATCCCAAAGCAACAGAATATACTTTCTTCTCGAGTGCACAGGAAACATTCTCCAAGATAGATCACACACTGGCTCACAAAACAGCCCTTCATAAGTATACAAGAATTGAAATCATACCATGCATACTTTCAGACCACAATGTTATGAAGCCTGAAATCAACCGCAGGAAAAAGTCTGGAAAACCTCCAAAAGCATGGAGGTTAAAGGACACCCTACTAAAGAATGAGTGGGTCAACCAGGCATTTAGAGGAGAAATTAAAAAATATATGGAAACAAATGAAAATGAAAATACAACAATCCAAACACTTTCGGATGCAGCGAAGGCAGTCCTGAGAGGAAAATACATTGCCATCCAAGCCTATCTCAAGAAACAAGAAAAAATCCCAAATACAAAATCTAACAGCACACCTAAAGGAAACAGAAGCAGAACAGCAAAGACACCCTAAACCCAGCAGAAGAAGAGAAATAATAAAGATCAGAGCAGAAATAAACAATACAGAATCTAAAAAAACTGTAGAGCAGATCAATGAAACCAAGAGTTGGTTTTTTGAAAAAATAAACAAAATTGATAAACCTCTAGCCAGGCTTCTCAAAAAGAAAAGGGAGATAGATAAAATCATGAATGAAAATGGAATTATAATAACCAATCCCTCAGAAATACAAGCAATTATCCGGGAATACAATGAAAAATTATATGCCAACAAAATGGACCACCTGGGAGAAATGGACAAATTCCTAAGCACTCACACACTTTCAAAACTCAAAAGGAAAAAAAAGAAAATTTGAACAGACCCGTAACCAGCAACGAAATTGAATCAGTTATCAAAAATCTCCCAACAAATAAGAATCCAGGACCAGATGGGTTCCCTGGAGAATTCTACCAGACATTTAAAGCAGAGAGAATACCTATCCTCCTCAAGCTGTTCCAAAAAGTAGAAAGGGAAGGAAAACTTCCAGACTCATTCTATGAAGCCAGCATTACTTTGATTCCCAAACCTGACAGAGACCCAGCAAAAAAAAGAGAACGACAGGCCAATATCCCTGATGAATATGGATGCAAAAATTCTCAATAACACACTAGCAAATCGAATTCAACGGCATATAAAAAGAATTATTCACCATGATCAAGTGGGATTCATTCCTGGGCTGCAGGGCTGGTTCAACATTTGCAAATAAATCAATGTGATACATTACATTAATAAAAGAAATGATGAGAACCATATGATCCTGTCAATTGATGCAGAAAAAGCATTTGACAAAACTCAGCATCCTTTCTTAATAAAAACCCTCAAGAAAGTCGGGATAGAAGGAACATACTTAAACATCATAAAAGCCATTTATGAAAAGTCCACAGCTAATATCATCCTCAATGGGGAAAAACTGAGGGCTTTCCACCTGAGATCAGGAACACGACAGGGATGTCCACTCTCACAGTTGTTGTTTAACACAGTGTTGGAAGTTCTAGCATCACCAATCAGACAACAAAAGAAAATCAAAGGCATCAAAATTGGCACAGATGAAGTCAAGCTTTCACTTTTTGCAGATGACATGATATTATACATGGAAAACCCAAGAGACTCCACCACATATCTGCTAGAACTGATATATGAATTTAGCAAAGTCGCAACTGAAAATTAATGTACAGAAATCAGTTGCATTCTTATCCACTAATAATGAAGCAACAGAAAAACAAATAAAGAAAACTGATCCCATTCACAATTGCACCAAGAATCATAAAATACCTAGGAATAAACCTAACCAAAGATGTAAAAGATCTCTGTGCTGAAAACTGTAGAAAGCTTATGAAGGAAATTGAAGAAGATATAAAGAAATGGAAAAACATTCTGTGCTCATGGACTGAAATAAATACTGTTAAAATGTGTCAATACTACCCAAAGCAATCTATACATTCAAGGCAATCCCAATCAAAATTGCACCAGCATTCTTCTCGAAGCTAGAACAAACAATCCTAAAATTTGTATGGAACCACAAAAGACCCTGAATACCCAAAGCAGTATTGAACAAGAAAACCAAAGCAGAGGGCATCACAATCCCAGACTTTAGCCTCTACTACAAAGCTCTAATCATCAAGACAGCATTGTATTGGCATAAAAACAGACACATAGACCAAAGGAATAGAGTAGAGACCCCAGAATTGGACCCACAAAAGTATGAACAACTTTGACAAAGCAGGAAAGAATATCCAATGGAAAAAAGACAGTCTCTTTAACAAATGGTGCTGGGAGAACTGGACAGCAACGTGCAGAAGGATGAAACTAGACCACTTTCTTACACCATTCACAAAAATAAACTCTAAATGCATAAAGGACCTGAAAGTGAGACAGGAAATCATCAAAACCCTAGAGGAGAAAGCAGGAAAAAACTTCTCTGACAGCCGCAGCAATTTCTTACTTGACACATCCCCAAAGGCGAGGGAATTAAAAGCAAAAATGAACTATTGGGACCTCATCAAGATAAAAAGGTCTGCACTGCAAAGGAAACAATCAACAAAACTAAAATGCAACCAACGGAATGGGAAAAAGTATTTGCAAATGACATATCGGACAAAGGGCTAGTATCCAAAATCTATAAAGAACTCACCAAACTCCACACCCAAAAAACAAATAATCCAGTGAAGAAATGGGCAGAAAACATGAATAGACACTTCTCTAAAGAAGACATCCAGATGGCCAACAGGCACATGAAAAGATGCTCAAAGTCGCTCCTCATCAGGGAAATACAAATCAAAACCACACTCAGATACCACCTCATGCCAGTCAGAGTGGCTAAAATGAACAAATCAGGAGACTATAGATGCTGGAGAGGATGTGGAGAAATGGGAACCCTCTTGCACTGTTGGTGGGAATGCAAACTGGTGCAGCCACTCTGGAAAACAGTGTGGAGGTTCCTCAAAAAATTAAAAATAGATCTACCCTATGACCCAGCAATAGCACTGCTAGGAATTTACCCAAGCGATACAGGAATGCTGATGCATAGGAGCACTTGTACCCCAATGTTTATAGCCGTACTTTCAACAATAGCCAAATTATGGAAAGAGCCTAACTGTCCATCAATTGACAAATGGATAAAGATGTGGCTTATATATATAATGGAATACTACTTGGCAATGAGAAAGAATGAAATCTGGCCATTTGTAGCACTGTGGGTGGAACTGGAGAGTGTTATGCTAAGTGAAATAAGTCAGGCAGAGAAAGGCAGATACCCTGTGTTTTCACTCTCATGTGGATCCTGAGAAACTTAACAAAAGTCCATGGGGAAGGGGAAGGGGGGAAAAAAAGAAAAAGCTACACAGAGGGAAGGAGGCAAACCATAAGAGACTCTTAAATACTGAGAACAAACAGGATTGATGGGGTGGGGGGGGGGGAGGGAAAAGCGGATGATGGGCACTGAGGAGGGCACCTGTTGGGATGAGCACTGGATATTGTATGCAAACCAATTTGACAATAAATTACATATTAAAAGAAAAAAAAAGAATCTGTTTCTTGGTTTGCCTCTCTTTTTTTTGTCCCCTATGCTTCTTTGTTTTGTTTCTTGAATACCACATATGAGTGAAATTGCTACTAAAGCTTTCTCCATAATAGCAATAAGGCTGTTCTGTTTTCTCATCATCATGTGTTCAATGGAGTAGCACTTTTAATTTTCTTCAAGAACTTCTCCTTTGCATTCACAATTCAGTTAATTGGTTGGAGAAAGAGGTTCAGCTTTTGGCCTGTTGCGGCCTTCAAAGTACCTTCCTCACTAAGCTTAATCATCTTTAGCTTTTGACTTAAAATGAGAGATGTATAACACTTCCTTTCACGTAAACACTTAAAGGCCATTGTAGGATTATTATTAATTGGCCTAATTTCAATATTGTTGTGTCTCAGGGAATAGAGAGGCTCAAGGAAACGGGGAGAGATGAGGGAAAAGCTGGTCAGTGGAGCAGTCAGAACACATATTTATTAATAAATTCACCATCTTACATGGGTGTGGTTCATGGTGCCCCAAACAATTACAATAGTAACATCAAAGATTGCTGAGTACAGATCACTGTAACAAATATTAAAATAATGTAAAAATTTTAAAGACTGTGAGAATTACCAAAATGTGACAGACATATGGAGTGAGCAAATGCTGTTGGAAAAGTGGTGCCAACAAACCCATTCAGGGCAGGGTTGCCACAAATTTTCAATTTGTAAAAAATGCAGTATCTGTAAAGTACAATAAAACGAGGTATGCCTTTATATGGGTTTTGGAGTCACTTTTTTTTTTTAAATAAAAACATGATTGTGTTTTACACACTTTTCTACACTTTGCTTTTTTCTCTCAGCAATACTCCATGGAAATCTGGTATGTAGCCCTAATTTTTTTTTTAAATGGCTGCACAATATTCCTTGGTGTGCATGCCTTATAATTTCCTTGATTGATGGTCAGTAGAAAATGACAGAAATATGGGGACACTGGGTTTTTCTCCTCCCTCAAACACAGCTGTACTGAAGTCAGATCACTCAGGATACCCAGGAAATCGACATGAGGACTGGCAGAAGGATCTCCACAGTTGGAAGCAGACAGTGTGCAGGTGTGAGGTGTGTGGAAGAGAATTGGGGGAGAGAAAAACAGTGGTGCCACGGTGGGGAGTGAACCCTTTCTGTGCAGAGACAAAAGGGAGAGAAAGAGAAAGGGTTTGAGAGTGCAGTGTTGGATTCATACAAGAGGAAAACCTCTCTGGACCATAGACTGGGGAGTGAGAGGTACTCAGTGTCCCAGGTTTTTTGCAAATAGTCTGTGGAGCTCAAACTCTGAGGTTTTGGGAGTGTATGACTTTCTCCAGAGTGGAGCTGTGGTGTTTGCCCCTGGGGAGGAGGGCGCTGGCCCTGGAGTGGATAGGATAGTGTGGTATAGGGATCTCCTGGGTCGCACTGGAAGAGAACATTCCACTTCTTGAAGTACTCTTGGAAGAAGTATACTGCCTCTCCAAGGACAAAAGACCCTGTAGGTGCCCGTGAAAGGCGGACAGAAGCACGCACACACAGAGGCAGATAACCATAGATTCTGCACAGGTAAGGGATTGTTTTTCTGACACAAAGGACATCAGACATAGCACAAAGAAGCTCTACTCCAGAAGAGGAGAGTGGGTCCATGTGGTACCTGGTCCTTTAAGATTTTGAGTTCTGAATCCTAGTCACACACCAGAGCTGTGGTGAGGGCGTGCTGACTGCCCTCACTATTTCTTCCTGAACAAATTGGGGTGTGAGATCCCCTGTCCAAGGATAAGAGAGTGGGGTGGCACCATTTTCCCTCTTACCACTGACATGGTGGGACTTCAGAGAGCAACACAACCGACCCCAGTGGAGGTGGGACCTGCTCACACCAAGCCCCGTCCCTCTGTGCCTGGCAATTGCATATTTACTGGGGCAGGTCTGACCCTGAGTGAGTCCAGCAGTCCTCTCCTCCAGAAGACCAGCACAGGCAGCACCCTGCATGTACCAAGGCTACTGTCATAGAGTACTTCAAAGTGTCACCTGCAGTTCTGGTGGAAACTGGATCAGGCTTACTTTTTTTCTTCTTCTTTTTATTCCCTTTGGAATCAGCCTTATGGCTTTTTTTCTTTGTTTTTTCATTTCCTTTTCTCATTTTCTTTCTCTTTCTTCTTTTCTTTTTCTTTGGAATAAGGCTTATATATTTTGATTGTTTGTTTTTTTTTCATTCCTTTTCCTTTTCTTTTGGATCAGGTTTCTTTTTCCCCCCACTCTTTTTTATTCTTTTGTTCTTTTCTTTCCAGGCTTATTTTAACAAACAAATCAGAGCACACCTAGTTAAAGGTCCAAACACTCCCCACTGCAAGCAAGGAACTCTGCAGAGGGCTGACCAGTCTTAAAGAGCAGCCAAAACCCAATAGCAGAGTGCACACAGCATACACTAGAAACACTTCCTTAAGTGCCAGCCTCTGATCAGTGTATGACCCTTTTTTAATACAGCATTACTCTCAGGCTCAGGAAATATAACAAGCTTTCAAAACATGCAAAAGACAGAAACTTAGCTAAAATGACAAGATAGAGGAATTCACCCCAAAAGAAAGGTCAAGAAGAAATCACAGTCAGGAACTTGCTAAAAACAGATATAAGCAATATCTTATAATGGAATATAAGCAATATCTAAATAGGAATTTAGAACAACAGTCATAAGACTACTAGCTTGGCTTGAAAGAAAAGCACTGAACACACCAGAGAAACTCTTGCTGCAGAGATAAAAGACCTAAAAACAGATCAGGCTGAAATAAAAAATGGTGTAACTGAGAGGCAAAACTGATGGTAAATAGTCACAACAAGGAATGAAGAAGAAGAGGAAAGAAAAGGTGATACAGAAGATAAAATTATGGAAAATAACAATGCTGAAAAGAAGAGGGAAAGAAAACTATTAGATCATGAAGGTAGACTTAGGGAACTCAGTGATTCCATTAAGTGAAATAATATCTGTATCATAGGAGTCCCAGAAGAAAACAGGTAAAAGGGGCAGAAGGTTTATTTGAACAAATTATAGCTGAGAACTTACTTAATCTAGCAAAAACAAACAAAATAAAAACAAAACAAAACAAAAAAAAACCAAAAAAACACACCAGGCATTCAAGTCCAAGAGGCACAGAGAACTCCTGTCAAAATCAACAAAACAGGTCAATGCCACTACATATCATAGTGAAACTTACAAAATACAAAGATAAAGAGAAAATTCTGAGAGTAGTTAGGGACAATAGGACCTTAACCTACAAGGTTCGACAAGTAGGATTAGCAGCAGACCGGTCCACTGAAACTTGGCAGGTCAGAAGGGAGTGACAGGAAATATTCAACGTGCTGAAAGGGAAAAATATGTAGCCAAGAATTCTTTATCCAGCAAGGCTGTCATTCAGAATAGAAGGAGAGATGTAGAATTTCCCAAACAAAAACAAAAGGAGTTCATGACCACTAAACCAGCCCTGCAAGAAATTTTAAGGGGGACTCTTTGAGTGGAGAAAAAAAAAAAATTAAAAAAACCCCAAAGCAACAAAAACTAGAAAGGACCAGAGAACATCACCAGAAACACCAATTCTACAGGTGACATAGCAGCTAATATCTATTACACTAATGGATGTCAAAAGAAAGCCACAGTAGCCATACTTATATCAGACAAACTAGATTTTAAAACAAAGACTGTAATAAGAAATGAAGAAGAGTATAACATCACAATTAAGGATGTATCCACCAATAAGATCTAACAACTGTAAATATTTATGCTCCCAACTTGGAAGAATCCAAATATATAAATCAATTAATAACAAATATAAAGAAACCCATTGTTAAAAATACAATAATAGTAGAGGATTTTAACATCCTACATACAGCAATGGAAAGATCATGTAAGCAGAAAATCAACAATGAAACACCAGCTTTGAATTTTACAACGAACCAGATGGACTTAACAGATATATTCAGAACATTTCATCGTGAAGTAGCAGAATATACATTCTTCTTGAGTGCACATGGAACATTCTCCAGAATAGATCACATACTGGGTCACAAAACAGCCCTCAACAAGTACAAAAAGACCAAAATCATACCACACATATTTTCAGATCACAACTCTGTGACACTTTTAGTTAACCACAAGAAAAAATTTTGCAAAGCCCTCAAATACAAGGAGGTTTAAAGAATAACCTACTAAGGAAATGAATGGTTTAACCAGAAAATTAAAGAAAAAATTTTAAAAATACATGGAAACAAATGAAAATGAAAACACAACAGTCCAAAACCTTTGGAATGCAACAAAGGCAGTCCTAAGAGGGAAGTATATTGCAATTCAGGCCTACCTCAAGAAGCAAGAAAGGTCCCAAATATACAACCTAACCTTACAGCTAAAGGAGCTATAAAAGGAAGAGCAAATAAAGCCTCTTGCCAGAAGAAGGGAAATAATAAAGATTAGATCAGAAATAAATGATATAGAAATTAAAAAAAAAAAAAAAACAGAACAGATTGACAAAACTAACAGCTGTTTCTTTGAAAGAATAAACACAATGGATAAACCCTTAGCCAGACCTACCAAAAACAAAAGAGAAGGTCCCCAAATAGATAAAATCACAAATGGAAGAGAAGAGATCACAACCAACATGACAGAAATACAAACAAGTATAATACTATGAAAAATTATATGCCAACAAACTGGGCAATCTGGAAGAAATGGACAAATTCCTAGAAATTCACAAACTACCACAACTTTAACAGGAAGAAATGGAAAATTTGAATGAACCCATAACCATTAAGGAATTGAATCAGTAATCAAAAATCTCCCAACAAACAAGAGTCAGGGCCAGATGGTATCCTAGGGGAATTCTACCAGATATTAAAAAAAAGACTTAATACCTATTCTTCTCAAACTTTTCCAAAAATAGAAATGGAAGGAAAACTTTCAAACTCATTCTATGAAGCCAGCACTACCTTGATTCCAAAACCAAAGAACCCATCAAAAAGGAGAATTATAGGCCAATATCCCTTATGAACATGGACGCAAAAATTCTCAACAGGATACTAGCAAATTGAATTCAACAGTACATTAAACGAATTATTCACCATGATCAAGTGGGATTTATTCCTGGGCTGCATAGCTAGTTCAATATTCGCAAATCCATCAATGTGATACATCACATTAATAAACAAAAAGGATAAGATCCACATGATCCCCTCAATAGAGGCAGAAAAAGCATTTGACGAAATACAGCACCCAATCTTGATAAAAACCCTCAAGAGAGTAGGGTTAGATGAACATACTACAACATGATAAAGGGCATGTATGAAAGACCCACAGCAAATCTCATCCTCAATGGGGAAAAACTGAGTCTTTCTCCTACGGTCAGGAAGAAGACATGAATGTCAACTCTCACCATTAGTATTTAACATAGTACTGGAAGTCTTAGCCTCAGCAATCACACAACAAAAACAAATAAAGGACATACAAATTGGCGAGGAGGAAATCAAACTTTCACCATTTGCTGATGACATGATATTCTATGTAGGAAACCCGAAACATATAAAAAACCCGAAAGACTCCACCAAAAATCTACCAGAATATATGAATTCAGCAAAGTGGCAGGACATAAAATAAATGTGTAGAAATCTGTTGCATTTCTATACACTAATAATGAAACAGCAGAAAATGAAAGCAAGGAATCGATCTCATTTACAATGGCACCAAAACCAATAAGATACTTAGGAATAAACCCAACTAAAGAGGTTAAAGATCTCTGAAAACTATAGAACACTCATGAAAGAAACTGAAGAAAACACAAAGAAATGGAAAAGCATTCCATGCCCATTGCCTGGAAGAACAAACATTGTTAAACTGCCTTCAACAAAGCAAGAAAGAATACCCAATGGAAAAAAGACAGTCTCTTCAGCAAATGGTGCTGGGAAAACTGGATGGTGACATGGTGGAAAACTGCCATTCCATAGGCAGACGATATTTGCAAATGACATATCCAATAAAGGCTTAGTATCCAAACTCTATGAAGAACTTACCAAACTTAGCACCCAAAAAACAAACAATCCAGTTAAGAAACAGGTAGAAGACATGAATAGACATTTTTTTTCCAAAGACATCCAGATGGCTGATAGACAAATGAAAAGATGCTTAATATCACCCATCATCAGGGAAATACAAATCAAAACCACAATGGGATATCACCTCACACCTGCAGAATGGCTAAAATTAACAACACAAGAAACAATAGGTATTGGCGAAGATGTGGAGAAAGGTGAACCCTCTTGCACTGTTGGGGGGAATGCAAACTGCTGCAGCCTCTCTGGAGAACAGTATGGAGGTTCCTCAAAAAATTAAACCAGCAATTACATTTCAAGTATTTACCTAAAGGGTACAAAGATACAGATTCAAAGGGGTACATGTACCCCAATGTTTATAGCAGCATTATTAACAATAGCCAAACTAAGAAGAGAGCCCAAATGTCCATCAACTGATGAATGAATAAAGACGGTGTGGTATACACACACAGGAATATTAGCCATAAAAAAAAATGATATCTTGCCATTTGTAATGATGTGGATGGAGCTAGAATGTATTATGCTAAGCAAAATAAGTCAAAGACAAATACCATATGATTTCACTCATACGTGGAATTAAAGAAACAAAACAGATGAACACAGGAGAAGGAAAGGGAAAAAAAGAGAGGGAAACAAACCACATGAGACTCTTAATAATAGAGAACAAACTGAGGGTTGATGGAGGGAGGTTGGTTAGAGATGGGCTAGATGGGTGATGGGTATTAAGGAGGGCACTTGTGACAACACTGGGTGTTGTATGTAAGTGATGAATCACTGAATTCTACTCCTAAAGCCAATATTGTCCTGTGTTAACTAACTAAAATTAAAAAAGGAAATTTCCTTCATATTCTACTCTTTTTCATTTGAAAAATGGGCATTTATCTTTATTTTCAGAGTTTTATCATAAAGATAAATACTATAATAAACATGTTTATACATATATCTTTACATATTAGTACTCATATTTTTATGATAAAGGTTAACCAAAGTGGGGATGCTAGGTCAAAGGGTAAATATATCTTACATTTATTTTCTAAATCCACCCACCCATTCATCTATTCATTCATTCAACTGATATCTGTAATAACATAGCTCAGAAAATGCCAGTATAATACCAGGTTTTAAGGATAAAAAATACCTCAATAAAAGTATCACTTAACTTCATTATGGTTTGAATCAGGTCTTTTCCCATCTAACCAAAACCTGGGCCCTTCTTTATATAGAACTTAATATACGCAGCATTTTGTACAGTTACTTAGAATTTAGCATGCTCAAACGTAAGCTGATAGGCTGGCAATATAACAGTTTAAACAAGAAATATATTTTCATTCACTAAAGTATGTCAGAAATGATCACAATTTAATATTATGAATTCTTTAATTTTATACTTTATATGAGAATATAAAATTATATTCTAAAATAATAACCACAAATAAATCTTTAACCTTTCTTTTTTCTTTTCTGACAATAAGATCAGTTTCTCCATTAACAGTTTTAGTGAAAATTGACCTAACTTTTTCTGAGCTATTTTCATCTGAGAAATAGTGAGAAAGATTTTGGCTCCTTAATTTCATTTTGTTCATACTTCTGAAAACCAAGAAATAAACACTATGATTTTATTTTTTATTTCTATAGTTTTTTATAACTTTAAAAAAATGTAATTGTAATGGGTCTATTCAACACCAAGTAAAAACCTTCAATATACTTATGAAAGTACAGTAAGTTAAGTACTATTGCTATTCAAGAACAAAAGTCTAAAATATGCAGGGAAACATATAAATAAAATAATGAAATCAGATTATTTCCGTTAAAACATGTAATATCTGGATAGTAATGTTTTGATACTAGTTTGCTTTTGAAGCTAAGAACAGTAAAAAATAAATCTAAATTGACTTAGAAAGCAAAACCAGATACTGAAGATATTTCTCTTCTTTATTTCTAATAGTGCATGAAATTAATTAGCTTCAGTTTTTAAGCCACATTTCATTATAATTGGGCCTACCCAAAGATAAGCTGACTTTGGACAAATTTAAGGTAATTATCAGTAAACACAAATTCTGGCAATAAACATGGTTTCCAAAAAGTGTTCTTTGTAGGAACTGTAAAAAGAATATGGAAAATAGCCAAAGAAATCTTTGTATTTACCTTTTCAAGTTTTAATTAAAAACGTCAATATTATAAATTAAGAAATTAACTGAAGCTTATTTACAAACAAAACTGATTCTAGAATTTCTAAAATAATAGTGGTAGGAACATACTATATTAATAAATACGTATTTATGAAATTTGACACTAATTTAAAGCAAAATTTCATACTAATAGAAAAGGATTATTTACTTAACCTATTTGTAAACATACCTAGACAGGTGTCTTTCTGGGTTCGTGGCTGTTTTCTTCTGAGAAGGCGCTCATAAAGGACCTGCATGTTGGCCTTGGCTAGTTACAGGGATTGCACACAGCACTAGTTACTAATACTCCTTTTACAATAAAGTTTACTAGAATTTTCCAACCTGATAATAGACTTAGTATTGATCTGACAGTGCAGTTAGATTAGAACACCACAGCAGAGTCTTTCAGTTAGTTAATTAGCTTATTAGAATTGCAAATGATGTACATTTAAGTTTATATTACTTTGTTCTTTTTTCTATTTAAATGTATGAACTACTCAACATTTCATAATCCAATGTTATTTTTATGTTTTAATTTCTTAGACTAAGAATTTCAGAGGTGGCAGGGATCTGAGAAATGAGCTAGATCAACCCCTGCTTTTACAAGTGTAGATACCAGGGCACAGAAAGTTTACATCATTTGCCAAAGCCTAGATTCCTGAACTTGTGACTCCTATTTCCAGTAAGAGCTCCTTGCACCAAACCCATATTTAACTACATACACATTATTTAAAAAAAAAAAAAAAAATGTACATCATTCAACTAGTAGAAAAGAAAATGGCAAAAGCAGAAAGGAATTCAAGGTATTATTTTAAAAGAGGGAATAGGGTTTAGATCTATTTTTCAAAGCATGGTAGAGTTTAAGACTTTTATATATACTTATTTGAAAACTCAAGAAAAATATCAAATAGTAGAAGGAAACACAATAAACACCCTTTAATTAAGAACTACTTTATATCCACCTATTAAAACTGGTGAATATAATGATAGTCAACAGTGCTTTATGGAAGTACTCTCTAGTGCTTGTAATATAATTTTGCTAGGATAAAAATAAATAATGTTAATAATTCAGAGTATGTAATTATTTTTTTAAATAGTTAATAGTATTTTTTAGATATTTAGAAGATGCATTGAAGAATAAATTAAAATTCACAATAGAAAATATAAAGATGAAAAGTTTAAGAATAACAAATGCTACCAATAAATATTTATTGAAGATGAGTCTTGATTTTAAAGATCCCTAGTAAACTATGATAAGTTATGTGTTGATGCCTATATACTTTATAAGTAACAACAAAAACTATATTGTGCCATTTCATTCATTCATTCATTCATATATAGTATTCAACAAATATATTTTGAGTAGGTAGTATGTGTAAGGTACTAATAATTTTATTCTATCACTATTTAAGACTAAAGTCTAGGTTTGCCTTAGAAATTGATTTGTGATAAAATATTTTAAGCAAATAATTTGGAATAAAGTTTATATTCATTTAGTACCTAACTTCTGATATTAAATATAAGGGCTCTTTTAATTATGATTTTTCTATATTACATGTATAAGGCCAAAGTAATATATATAACATAAAAGCCACCCTTACCCGTAAGATAATTTATAACCTGATAAATAAATGAATTATCATGCTGAATTATATTAATAAATTAGTAATAAAGTGCTAATACTGTGTAAGATATTTTAAATAAATCTTGGCTTTGAAGAGGTGCTTGTTTTAATCATTATGTACTTACCAATAAATATTACTTCCTTTTAGAAATATTTTTATCTAACTTAAAATGTGACTCGTGCTTTTTCGTTCTCAAGTATTACATGTTAAATCTATTTGAAAATTATATGCAGATAGATGTCTTCCTTATACAGACATTTATATGCCCATCTCAGGTACAACTCTCTACCTTAAAGCCCCAAGAAGTCCTGTCTTGCTGGGTGAGTTCCTCCTGTCCATCCCAATGTTGAACTGATCACTTATTAAAAGAAGAGAAGTCAAGGTTCTTTAAAGAGAGACCCTATTCTCTCCTCAGTAATTAGCTTAATACCTGACACAGTAGGTGCCCATAAAAGCCCAAGGGAATTACACCATTAAGAAGTCTTACTCCTAGAGCTCCTTTACACCCTCTGCCTTTTGGATGTCCTCGTTTTTCCTTCCTACTTATGCACATCTGGTTCCCTTCAATCACTCTTTCAAATGAAAACCACTTTGTGTATACAGTCCCAAAGCTAGTAAGGGACAGAAATGGCTCCAAACATGCACTCTTAAGCCCTACAAGATAATGCCTCTATGAATTCTACTACACCATTCAACATCCAAACTACTAACAGATTTTTCTTGTAGAAATACCATTATTCATGGCTTCTAAGTTTCACACTGCTTCTTTTTAGAATTCTATTTTTCAGGCACTTGGTATTGTCCTTCATCAATGTTGTAATTTAATAGTTTTGTACTTTGGTCATTAACCAAAATTTATAATGTGATTCTAAGAAAATGTGCTGGAGTTCCAAAAAAATCAAATTAAAAAATATATAAGCATCATTGTTCCATGAATTGAGGATAGTGATAGTCTAGATTAGTTCTATTCTACAAACATTTCTTACATGTTCAAAAGAGAACATTTAAAAAAGTTGACTTTTGAGGCAGTGGTTTCCTACAAGATTTTCCTAAGAGAAACAGAAGGATTCTAAATACATAAAATAGCAAGGAAAAAGAGTATTTCAGAGAGAGTAATCAAAATGTTTCTACCATTTTTTCCCAAGGGAAAGAATACATGAACAAAAAAGAATAAATTTTCCTATTGTTTGTACATCTGTATATACATTGGGATCCTTGAATTAAGTATTCTAAGTAGTCAACTGAGTGATATGTGTTAATCAAATCCACTGGAGTAATTGCTGATAGGCAGTGGCACAATATCAGCATTTTCTCACAGCTGAATTTAAGTGACATACAAATCATTACATGTTCTTACAATTCTTTTATATCCCCAAATAGGCAATTATAATAATAGGCTAACTAGTCTCAAACCCAAGAATTATTTTCAATAACAGTGACTATTTTTAAGAATGCCTCAATACTGTTAAAAGACTGAGATCCTTGAGAAACAAATAAACAAAGAAAACTGATTAAGTAAAATTTAAAAGTAATTCTTGATTTATTCAAGTATATAATGATAAAATTAATTTATTCTGAGAATTTTAAAATGTGCTTATTATGATGAACTATTAGCTGATGTTTGAAAAGAAAAGCTTATTAAGCTAACATAAAAGGTCTGAATAAAAACCTATTTTTGCTAATCTCCAAAATTTATCTTCTGTGAAATATGTGCAAAAGCATTCTGTATACCATTCTACAAATGGTATGCAAAATCAAGACAAGATCATTTTTTATTGTGTACTGTAACATATATGCAGATATTACTGCTGGACTAAAACCAAGATTGATTATTTTAATGATTTAAATAAATTTCAGAATGTTAAAACTGAGTAACATTATTATTCTCTGAATTAAAAGAAATAAGATCTGAGATCACTTAGAACCAAAATGTATATAAAAATGATCCAAGCACCTACAATCTGCTTAGACTTAAATATTTGGAAGTACAGATTTAGCTCATCTCCCCATGATTTTGTAGAGAATTATAACATTTGCTATCTAGTATGTTTTCTGGTTATATTTTAATAGGAATGGTATACTGACATATATTTTTTAAAAAATCTATCAAAAGACTCATTTTAAACTTAGAACCAAGAAGTTATTTCTTAATAGCATAAAAAGCATTTTTAAGTTGCAGAAAGTAATATCAAGGGTCAAAAAAGATGGAATTGAGAAAGAAGTAGAAGTGAAGCATATAAACACTGTAGTTTTAGTAAAGAAAAGCTACGGCAAAGCTGATAACTAGCAAAATGAGAATGAAGAGAAGACTTCAACTATAGATTAGGTCTGGCTACTTTTAACATACCCAGTTCTAGTTTCTGACAAGAGGGAATCTCTTCTGTTACCGTAATGAAGTAGCTGTGCAATCCTTTGAAGGCTAGCAGCAAAGTGGCACAAAGTGTATAATGGAAATGATACGCATGATGTAGGAAGGAGTCTGCAATGATGAAGCTGCAACCCTAAACAAAGAATAGATTTGGGATATACAGTATTAGTAACCAAAAAATACTACACTTAAAACTTCGAATAATAAAGGAAAAATTCTAAACATTTACTAACTATTCTAAACCATAAAAATTCAGTAATATTTTAGAGAATTGCTTCTGTTCATACAAGTAATTGAAACATATAAAATGTGACTCTAGTAATTTCAATTACAGTGGGCTTTTAAAACAAGCAGATTAAATTGTGGTTTTTGAAAATTCAAATTACATTTGCACTGCAGGACAGATACTCTGCTTCTATAGTATAAGTCCCTTTCCTTTTAAGGAAATATTGGTTGTACTTATACTATTGCAAGCTGAGTCTCAACTCTGGCAACTGTTCTTTACAAGCTCCTTTGGAATCATTTTACCAGTTCTGTTAAGGGAGCAAGAGGTGATAGTAACAAGTTAAAAAAGGCATTGTCAAAGATCTTTATCCATTAAATCTGGTTAATCGTTAAGTATCAGGTTAGTTTTCACAATTAACAACTGGAACCAACCAATTTGTTAAGATCATATTCAACTAGATCTGTAAATTACTGAGTTCAAATAATTAATAACATAAACATCACATTCACAGATACAACAGTTAAAAAACACTTCATTTAAAATAAGAGGAAAAAAGGATGCATAAGTATTTCAATTCTTACGTCTGGTGATAACTGTTTTGTGTAGTTTATACCAAAGACCACACTTTCAAGAGTAGGAATCACAGAATCTTTGTTTTGTGCTGGTGCATTTCTATTTAGCCAAGTTGTCTTCACAGGGCGAGGAAAGCTGGAGAAATAATTATTACATTATTATTGTCCTAATAGCCTATTTGAATGTTGAATACTTACAAAAGAAAATCTTATAATAATAAAGAGCAAGGGTTTTGCAAAGTTATAATTTCTAAAGTATTCTGAAAAATTTCCTTTAATAACTGAAATCATTTATGAAAAGACAAAGAATATATAAAAAATCAAGACTAGATGCCTGAGATAACGTCTCCATAACTGGGTTTTAGGAAGTCTCAAAGGATTCTAAAAATAAAAACAGTGTGGAATCCAAGTAGTTAAATGACAAATGAGGATCAAGCTTTAATTTGGAAATACTAATCTGTCAGAACTGGTACCAAGTTCATAAAGTTAATCAAATATGGATTCTACTTATAGAAATAGCTTCCCACTTAAATATAGAAAAAGAAAAGCTACTAAATCTATTTGTTGCCTCTATTTAGCAAAAACAAGGTATTTCCTTTCTCTTTACGATAAGCCTATGAACCCTATTAAGACAATCTTCAAGCAGTTCAAGGTACTGTCTCAATCATATATGAACTATTGTTAATATTAACATTACATTTAATATACCATAAATTCTATACAGTAAAAGGCATATTCTATTTGAATGTTTAAAGTCATATACAATTTTGAGATAAAGTATTGGTTAATTATAAGTAGCCCAAAGCATTTGGACTGTTTGACAGTTTGGCAAAACGGAAAAGACAGGAATGAAAGTCAATTTTGCCATAAGCAGAAAGCAGTCTTCATTTGCAAAATCAATTTGCTTTGCAAAAATTAAATATCCACATCCCAGCAAAGAAGGGAGTTGCAAGTCAATGGTAACTTACATTTGCCACAATGTGTTTTTCAGAACTGAGTCATAGAAGTTATACTAGAAAAGTTCACATATAAAAACATTACGTAGGGGCACCTAGGTGGCTTAGTCAGTTAAGCGTCGGACTTCAGCTCAGGTCATGATCTCATGGTTCGTGAGTTTGAGCCCCACATCGGGCTCTGTGATGACAGCTCAGAGCCTGGAGCCTGTTTTGGATTTTGTGTCTCCCTCTCTCTCTCTGCCCCTCCCCTGCTCATGCTCTGTCTCTCTCTCTCAAAAATGAATAAACTTAAAAAAAAAAATCTAAAAACAGATTATGTAAAAAACAAGCAAAGAAAGAAATCCTAACCCCACTTATTATAAGTAATTGATTTAATGTCTGTAGTTGTGTTGATCATAGAAATTATTTTAAATAAAAATAACATTTAAAAAGATGATATTTGTAAAATATTGTTTCATTTTGTTTAGAGGAGAAAAAAGTCATTTAATAAAACCTCAGAAAAAACTTGTCAAAGCATAGTGAGGAATGTTACCCTTAACGTGACCCCTCTACTGGCATGCACCAGCAATAAGCTTTTCTTTACCCCTTCCTTGCTTCCCTTCTCAGTTCCAGGAAAGGAAAAAGGCAGCAAAAGGTGCTGCATCTTTCATGGCAAAGTTCTAGCCACAACAGAGGGGAGATCAAGGCCCACGGCAGCTAAATAAAAGAACAGCAACCTCAGCTGTTGTGGCATCTCATTTTCTTTTCCAGTCACTAACCAGAGCCAACAGCTAATCCTCTTGGCTTCTAATTCCGAGCCAAAAATGTCTTCTTCCAGTGGACGGTCTCTAGGAGATGAGCTGCCTCTTTCTCCTACTAGTCTGTGGCAAAAACTGCTGCATTGCAAGAGGAAGCACACATTTAACTCACTAGGATTAGTGATGTAAATTATTTGGGGCCTTAGGAAGCAACATCAATAAGATGAGCTAACCTCTATAAATTATTTGTATATTTCTCAGAAGAGAAATTAAGCCAATATTCTAAAGAAAAAAAATGGCTGAAATATTTTAGTTAGAGATTATTGAAATTACAGTAACAAGAGATTCAGAAAACTACAGAAATATATTTTATAAATAAACTTTTAGCATTAAAACCTAACATGTAATTCATTAAAAATATTGTATACTATTCATTTCAAAGTCATATTTCAAAAGAAGCACTTTCTTATCAAAGAAATTTCATTTACCTTTCATGTTATTACATATTAATTTATTCAATCAATATCTAAAAATTTTTTGAAAAAGTTTACAATAAAATTATATAATAGGAACACTTTCCTGTTTACAAAAGTTATAGCAACCGAGAACAAGCTCTCAAAGTCCTAAGAGTTAAAAAAAAAGATAATAAAACAACTAGTTACAGGTATAAGGAAAGCAAAGCAAGTCATTAGGAAAAAGACTTCTTCCTGAACTGTCAGCACAGAGCCTAATGCAGGGCTCAATCCCACAAACCATGAGATCATGACTTGAGTGCAAACCAAGAGTCAGATGCTTAACCAACTGAGCCACACAAGCGCCCCTGCCCCCTACTTAGTTTTTCTGACAAATCAATTTAACATCACATTCCTGAAGCACCATCCTAAGTATCAGTTGTTGGGATCAGATTTGTGACAGAAATTGTAAAGTAGACAGTTCAGAAATCAAATCAATTTGGAGTCTTTTTCATGTAAGTTACTGATTTTAAGTGTCTGTTGCCCATACCACAAAAGGACAATGTTTTATTGTAAAAAACTGAAAAGCTTGACATGTATTCTTACATAATGAAAAACAATTCATCTCTCTATGGAAGTGGGCAGAAATAAATAATTATCTCAATGCATTTATTATAATCCAGAATATCATGTACCTTTAGGAGAAAATGGTACATGATACAGTTTAAAAGCTTATTAGTAAAGATCCATAAAATTGATTAATGACTTGGAAAACAAGAATTATTATATAGCAACAGATTTAAGAAAGAATTAGCTGATCCAGAGACGAGGCCAAAAAAAGAAGAAAAAAATGAATATACTTTTCCAGAGAATGAATATAGTACAGCACTGCTTAAAAACACAGGTACGGGGCACCCAGGTGGCTCAGTCAGTTGAGCGTCCGACTTCGGCTCAGGTCATGATCTCGCAGTCCGTGAGTTCGAGCCCAGCGTCAGGCTCTGTGCTGACAGCTCAGAGCCTGGAGCCTGTTTCAGATTCTGTGTCTGCCTCTCTCTCTGACCCTCCCCCGTTCATGCTCTGTCTCTCTCTGTCTCAAAAATAAATAAACGTTAAAAAAAAAATAAACAAAAAACACAGGTACAAGGGCACCTGGGTGGCTCAGCAGGTTAAGTATCCAACTTTGGCTCAGGTCATGATCTTACGATTCGTGAGTTCAAGCCACGCATCAGGCTGTCATCCTCTCTCCCCAACTCTTTCTCTTTCTCTCCCCCCTCTCCCACACACTCTCTCTCTCTCTCAAAAATAAACATTTAAAAAACAAAAACACAGGTACAGACTAAACAATGCTGTATGATTATTTCCAGACTGCACTGGTTTTCTTGATCAGTTTATTTGACAAAGATTGTTCCATACTTCTGCATTAAAAGAGTTATCAATCTAATATTCCCATGCTCTTAAATGTTATTATTTTATAACTTTAGTATAAAATGAAAGTACTTAATAATTATAAGTTTAGAAATTCCTAATTAACTTTATCAATGTGTATGTTTTCACTATAAAATAAAAGATACTACATTAATTAGGACCAGGGTATTGGTTAAATTTACCTTATTAGTGGCTGGTGCAGTGCAACCAATGATGCGTGGACTGTAACAGACACAACAGAGAGGTGGAAATAATCAAACATAACATTAACATGATGATGAAGGCCTCTATGGAGGCTGAAGTGCAGCTTCAGTGTTCGGCTACTTATTAGCTGCAAGGTGTTCAGGTCGTCTGCCCTATAAAAAGCAACACATTTGCATATAAGTATGGCATAATAAAGTAAAGGCTAAGATTTAATTAATTACTTTTTAAAAACTCAGAATAATTTTTAAAGCATCACATCTCATTAGACAGAAATGTTAAATCTAGTAATAATAACCAGATCTTACCTTTAGTTTTCTACCAGTCCATGATATAGACTGGTTTTTTTTTGTTGTTGTTGTTGTTGTTTTACTAATGTTCCTATAAAATGAATCCTTTTTGACAGACTAAGAAGTACTCTTACCTTACACTAAATTTTACTCCCTAGGGTATACTGTTCATTATAAGGTTGCAGTATAACAGAAGTCAAATCCTATAATAATAAATCCCAAAAGACAGTTAAAATTACTTTTATTATACGAAATTTTGTTATTAAGTGATGCTTGAAAGTAAGCAACTGATAGATATTTTATTATAAATATTTAGTCTGTCAGATTTCTACATATAAAAAATTAAAACAATGCCATGAGAATGATTCCCAATGAGTTTGTGTGTGTGTATGTATTTTAACCCATACATATGTTATAACTACCTATAGTTAAACTACTTACTCATTTCATTTTACTTTATTTATAAAATTCTGAGTTGGTTTGAAAATAATCCCTTAAGGAATTCTTTGTAATAAACAAGTATTATAGAGGAGCAGTAGCTGCCACATCAAAAATTCTTATTCCTCCCTGATAGTAAAGAGGACATCTCAAGTAGACTTTTCAGGATGTGACTGCTTAGCCATTTTTCCTACAAGAGTCTAAATGTATGTACAATTTTTAAAAAGTATTTCTACAAGTATGTTTGAAATGAGAAAAAAAAACTGCAAAAGATAAAATTGCTAAACAAATCTCTGATTCTTGTTTTAAATGAATACAAGCACGTGTCCCTAACATATATGACTGAATGTCCACATGTGTGAACAAGTTCAGAGTAGCCAGTCCTAAAACTTCCTCAAGGGCTCTAGGAATTACTGAACTAGAAATAACTGCAAAGTATAAGAGTCATCAGTCTTGATAACAGTCTACATATCAAGAGTCCCGCCTAAACATGGCATCACTCATGCCACTAAGATGGTCAGTGATATAGTGAAAGAGAGTTCAGTTACATTTAAATGTCTCATAGTAGTGGTATTATCAGTGGAGTTTCTAGAGTCTAGGAAATTGTATCGTATTTCTTCAACTTGTCTGATTTGCTACCTGGGGCACACAGAATTGACATGGGTACAAAAGAGTATGTGTAACCACTCTCATGAAACTGTTCCAGTTAGACAGAAGTAGTTTATTTAATTTTATCTTTTAATATAATTTATTGACAAATTGGTTTCCATATAACACCCAGTGCTCATCCCAACAAGTGCCCTCCTCAATGCTCATCACCCACTTTCCTCTCTCCCCCCACCCTCCATCAACCCTCAGTTTGTTCTCAGTATCCAAGAGTCTCTTATAGTTTGCCACCCTCCCTCTCTGTAACTGTTTTTTTTCCCCTTGTGCTCCCCCATGGTCTTCTGTTAAGTTTCTCAAGATCCATCTATGAGTGAAAACATATGGTATCTAGACAGAAGTAGTTTAAATAAACAAGAAAGGGACAGGCTAGATTTCTAACAAAATGGAGAATAGATACCAGTTATGAGAAACGAAAGATTTTTAATTGTTTGATTAGTCTACTTACGAATAATCTCCATCTGTGAAGTGTAGATCCAAAGATAACAGAAAATTCATTTCTTCAAGGGTTTCTTCAATCTCAAGAGAAATTACAATGTAAGATATTTTTGAATACTTACACAAAGTTAGAAATAAGCCTTGAGGCTCTATAAAAAATATTTATCTAAATATATATGAAGAGATGTTTACCTTTTTTTCATCCAACAACATTTTAACTTTGAAGATCATGACATCATTTAAAACAACCTCCTCATTTTTATATAGAATTTGAAATGTTTTACTGCAAATCAGAGAATCATGAACTGAAGCTGGAAAGGCTAAAGTCATACCTAAAACAGATAAGATATGTAACTGACAGGTAAAAAGTAAAAACACAATACAAGTAATTAATACTTTAAAATACCGTAAGTTTTACTGTATTACTCCAGTACCATTACCATTTTACATAGCAGTATTAGAACATTTCTGAAAGTTTACTACTTTCTATGTAAAAAAATGAATAAATAAGTACATTATAACCATCATAAAATTTTTGTACAACTTATCTTAATCTGAGAAGGTAAATGAGGAATCTCAAGGTAGATTCTTTTAAAAGGAACAATTGATCTGTACACGCAGAAGGAAGCAATTTAGTTTTCTATAGATGCATAGTGAAGAATTTGATTGGCCATTGTCCTGGTTGCTGGGTGGCAACCTCTAAATCCTTGGAATAAAGAGTTTGGCTTTTGTCCCAATTCCTTGTAAGTGGCCTCTAAATCCTTAGAATTTCCCAGTGACGAGTTATTCATGGTAGGCCCAAATAATGGTAAGGAGATGACTCAGGATGGAGGCTGGCCACACAAGATCAACTACGTGACTACAGAGTTGGCGACTGACCCACATGGTTTAAGCTCAACCTCCAGTGAGGGGAAGGGGGCTGAAGACTGAGCAATGATTCAACCAGGTGAGCTTTCCTGATTGGCAATATTCTACATATTGTCACATGCAAACTTTCTGGGAGGGTAATATGTCCTGACTCCTTGCAGAGAGAACAAAGAAGCTTTACAAATCTGGAACCCTTTCAGACCTTGCCCTATGCACCTCTTCTTTTGGCTGGCTCTGATATGTATCCCTTTGCTATAATAAAACTATAATAATAAGTAGAGTGCCTTCCTGAGTTCTGTGCGTTGTTTCAGTGAATTATCACACCTGAAGTGTAATGGGAACCCCAAATTTGTTGCTATCTAATCAGAAATGAGGGTAGCCAGTGGACCCTTTTAAGTGGCACCTTATGTCTGAAGTAAGATCAGTCTCATGGAAGACCATGCCCTTTACATGTCAAGTTTGTTCTACCTCTGTCCAGGTTGTTGGTGTCAGGTCATTCCAACAAGGTGGAATCTAAACATTTCAACAAGGTGGGTATCTCTGCACAGCAGGGAGCCTAGAGTGGGACACCAGAGTTCAAATGGAATAAGAAGGTATCCAAATGGAGTGGTGGCCTGAGGTCAGAACCTGTGTAGGATGAAAAGGGCAAACCTAGTGAAGGGATGACTTAGGGTGAGGCACTAAGAGCCCTTCTTCTGCCTTAGTTCTAGAACGTGGCTAATAAATACTGGATTAGTGTGCCTCACCAAATAGATATGTTGAGGTCTGTCATATGAAAGATTCTTGCTGCCATGGTACCATTTTTTAACTTAAGAACAGATTAAAAGCTTGACCAGATTCTTTTCACTGCTCAATTTATCTGAGGGCACACTGATGGAAGTTTCTGCCCTATTGCCTAGATCATAAGAGGGCAGTCTTTTCACTGAACAGAAGGTTTCTGCTTTGACCCATTCCCTTGGAGGAAGAAAAGTTGAATGTTAAGTTTAGAGGCAAATCAGCCTACTCAATGTGTTTGTTATCTAATACCTCATCATATTACAAACTTACCAGAAGCACTATGATGAGATCTAAATTTCACATGATTCACTCCTGACCTTGTCGGCTAACTTCCCCCAAAAAGGGGTCTTAAACTTTTTAGTATACAGAAGCGTACTATGACCCAGAGACTTCATTCAGCTTTTTCTCTGGGAGACTTCTTTTAACAGTAGTGATACTACAGCTTTCTTACACAACTAGGCTTGTGCTTACTATTCAGTTTCTCCAAACTCAACCAGATATATACTTGGATGACATTCACAGGTGATAAAACTATACAGAAAGCAAAAAGAATGATTAACACAAAAATGAGGTGGGGTATACAGGAGGTTTTTATGGTAGTAGTAATGTTCTATTTCTTTTTTTCTTTTTTAATGTTTTTATTTATTTATGAGAGCGAGAAAGCATGAGCAGTGGAGGGCAGAGAGAGAGGGAGACACAGGATGCAAAGCAGGCTCCAGGCTCTGAGCTGTCAGCACAGAGCCCGATGTGAGGCTCAAACTTACAAACCATGAGATCATGACCTGAGCCGAAGTCAGATACTCAACCGACTGAGCTACCCAGGCACCCCAACTATGTTCTATTTCTTAAATGAAGGAATGAGTATTTGGGTATTCATTTTATTATGTAATAAAATAATGTTTTATATGATCTTCAAAAATGTATGATACTTTTCATAAAAATTCTAAATATGTGTTGTACACTCTGTGACATACATTGTTTCAAGTTAAGTACACCAAACCAAAGGAAAAAAAAAACCCCACTTTTCCTGCCCTCCTCGAATTCTGTAAATTACGTCTGTACTGAGTATGACAGAAATAGAGTGCTATGTTATCTTATGAGGGTGAACCTCGTCTGTGATCTCAGGAAAGACCCTATTGACAATGGTATTTGACAATACCATAAAAAAGAGTCAAATGAAGATGGAAAGGGAGAGAATCTGAAGAGAAAGAATATAAACTTCTTGAAGTCAAGGTCCATGTCTCACATTCTTCTTACTCCATATAGTGGTATTATGTATAGGGTCAGCACTTGTGGAGAAACTGGAACACTTGTACACTATTGGTGAGAATGTAAAATGGTGTTGCCACTACTGGAGACAGAATGAAGGTTCCTCAAAAAATTAAAAATAGAACTATCATATGATCCAGCAATTATACTTCTGCTATTTATCCCAAAGAATTGAAAACAGGATCTTGAAGATATATCTGCACTTCCATAATTCACTGCCGCATTATTCACAATAGCTAAGTGGTAGAAATAACCTGTCCGTAAGCAGGTGAATGGGTAAAGAAAATGATTTATACAATAGAATATTTTCAACCTTAATAAAAGGAAATCCTATAATATGCAGCAACATATGGATAGACCATGACGACTTAAGCTAAGTGAAACAGGCCAAACGCTGCATGATTCTATTTATATGTGCTATCTAAAATGGTCAAACTCATCAAAGAAAGTAGAATAGTGGTTGCTAGGGGCCGCGGGGAGGGAGAAATGAGGAACTGCTATTCAGTGGTACAGAGTTTCAGTCATGCAAAGTTAAAAAGCTCTAGAACTCTGCTGTACAACAATGTGCACTCCTAAATTATAGCAACACTGTACTATATAGACTGTAAAGTCTGTTGAGAGTAGATTTTTAACACACGCAAAAAAGAATGTGCTTTACTCTGAAGCATTAATATGTTAATATCTCATGGCAATTTACTTAGAGAAAAGTCCCCACGTTTTTATCCTAAAGTAAACACTAATCTTCCTGACATACGGCAGTTGGGTTTGGGGTGCCCAACTATAACAGCTGACCTGATTACAGACCTTTAATTCATCTCTGATTTCAGGCCCACCCCTTATTTCCCTTCACCTGCTGTACCTTCCTGAAATCCCTGGGGGAAGGTGTCCTTAAAAAGCAGTTCAGCTCTCACTTCTGTTTTCTGCCTGCAAAAACTTATTGAAATATTTTACTATTCCTTTTTTGTGTTTTATATTGCTATTACCGAAGAGCCTTAGAAACAAAAAGACCCA
Organism: Panthera uncia; assembly: GCF_023721935.1. NCBI lineage: Eukaryota > Metazoa > Chordata > Mammalia > Carnivora > Felidae > Panthera > Panthera uncia. Next base: position 33,661,879 of record NW_026057580.1, on the reverse strand, counting down.
AACATATGTGTATAGTTCTTTGCTTGTCTTGAATGTGAAACACTCTGTGCTTTTTAATCTTTACTAGATGATAACTTCCATCAATAAGGTCAGGACCACATATATCATTTTCATTGTTATAATTTAGGAGTGAGCACTATGTCTTACACATAATAAGCCCTTAGCATGTATTTATTGAATACTTGAACTTTCATCAAACTTAATTTAGTGCCCTAATTTCTTGTTGAAAGAACTCTATTGTCACTTTGCCTGTCAGTTATCTGCTAACCCAAACATCTGATCTACACTTTTAGAGACCTGTGATAGAGGCCTATGAGTACTTACATTAAGGTGTGATAATTTATGTTTTATATTTTATTCCTATCACTATCTTTCACATTTATATTCCCTTCGCTTAAACAGCTAGTACTGATATCTGTTATTTATTTTGTGAACAAGTGAGCATTCATTCAACCATAATTTATTAAGCTTCTAAAGTATCGGGAACTAAGAGATATGAACATAAATAAGAACCCTGCCCTTGTTTTCAGAGTTCCCAATCTAGTTTGAATAGAAACATTCAAGCAAATAATTGGACTACAATGGGATAATCTCTTAACTCCCTATTTTGGAGGCCAAAGCAAATGCCAATGTAATTATCGCTATCTCTTAAGCCAGGTAAAAAGACAATGGTTGTGACAGAAGGAAGCTGTTCAATCTAGGGAAAACAAAATGGAGGGCTATAATGCCAAATGGACTCAAGTTTCATAAGCTATGCCAAGTTTATTGAAAGATCTAACTCTGCTGAGTTTTCCATTCATGATTGGTGAGCTCATTCAGTTACTATTAACAGTAATGGATTAGTGACATAAAATGAAGATTTATTTATTTAAACCTTCCTCATTTTATTATATTTTTTTAATTTTCTTAATGTTTGTTTATTTTTGAGAGGGAGAGAAAGTGAGTGGGGGAGGTGCAGACAGAGAGGGAGACATGGAATCCAAAGCAGGCTCCATGCTGTCAGCACAGAGCCTGATGCGGGGTTTGAACCCACAAACCGTGAGATCATGACTGGGGCCGAAGTCAGATGCTCAACCAACTGAGCCATCTAGGCACCCCAGAATCTTCCTCATTTAAAAAAATTTTTTTTTAATTTATTTAATTTATTTTTGAAGGAGAGAGAGAGAGACAGAGAATGAGCGGGGGAGGAGCAGAGAGAGGGAGACACAGGATCCCAAGCAGGCTCCAGGCTCTGAGCCATCAGCACAGAGCCCGACATGGGGCTTGAACTCACAGACCACGAGATCATGACCTGAGCCGAAGTCGGACGCTCTACCGACTGAGCCACCCAGGCACCCCAAATCTTCCTCATTCTAAAAAGAGCAATCTCCTTTTATGATTCTTGATGTTTGATTGTATTATAATAAAATAAATAACAAAAAATTATAAGATGTTAAAAAGATGTTTATAGAAAAGTGTTATGAAACATAGCAAAGGAAACTTCTAAACTAGGACAAAGGAGACAATGAGGTGGAAAATACATGCACAAAATATGAAGTAAGTTAGAACTCTTCAAATGTGAGAAACTGGAAGTGGTTCCATGGGGAGAAATCCACAAGGAAATGGTAGGAAATAAAGTTAGACATGTAGGATAGGGTCAAATCATGAAAAATCTTAACAACTCAGCAAAACTGTCAAAATATTTCAATGACTCTCAAAGGAAGGCCAGGAAAAGCTGATAGCTGGGAAAAGCTTAAGGAGACAACTAACAGGGAGGAAACAGATGGTTCATCTACCAGCATGTCAAAATATTTGAAGCTTTATTTCTAGTGGCCAATTAACTACCGCCAAGGCACATAACTGGGACAACCCCTCCTTACTTTGATAGCTAGTCCTTATTTCCACCCTTTTTTCTTTTTTTAAAAACGTTTATTTATTTATTTATTTATTTATTTATTTTTGAGATAGAGAGAGAGAGGGGGAGGGGGAGAGAGAGAGGGAGAGAGACAGAATCCCAAGCAGGCTATGCACTGTCAGTGCAGAGCCTGATGCAGGGCTGAAACCCACAAACTGTGAGATCATGACCTGAGCTGAAATCAAGAGTTGTATGCTTAACAGACTGAGCCACCCAGGTGGCCCAACCTTCCTTTTTTCTTGATATTAATTTGTTCTTAACTGCTATCACCTGTATAAAAGCACTGGGTGGTGGTAGATAGGAATACATATACACGCAAAAAATTTTATCTAGAATAAATGACCTTAGAAAAACTCTGGTCAAATAAAAATAACTGGAAAAATTTTTTTGTTGTTCAAGCAGGGTTGATTTCTTATTAGTCCAAATGCTTATCTAACTGTGAAATTTTTATCAAAGTAGAGAAAAAAAATATATATATAGTAATAAGACCTTCCTCACATATTATTGTTTGAAGTTTTATGCAATTTCCCTTCTTTCTCCTCATGAATAGCAGTCTCATAGAAAAACTATATAGAAAATTTTCTAAAGATGACATCAAAATGCCTAATAGGTACATGACAAGATGTTCAACATCACCAATCATCAGGGAAATGCTAATCAACAACACAATGAGTTATCACCTTACATGTATTGGAATGGCTATTATCAAGAAGCCAACAGACAATAGGTGCTAACAAAAATGTGGTGAAAGGGAAACCCTATCCACTGCTGGTGGGAATGTAAATTGGCCTGACCACTATGGAAAACAATATGGAGGATCCTTAAAAAATTAAAATAAGATCTGCCATAGCATCCAGCAATTTCATTTCTGGCATATATCTAAAGGAAATGAAAAGATTTCAAGGAGATAAATGCATTCCTATGTTTACTGCAGCATTCACAATAGCCAAGATACAGAAACAATGAATGAATGGATAAAAAAGATGGGGTATATATACACAATGGAATTTTATTCAGCTGTTAGAAAGGAGACTATCTTGCCATTTGCAACAAGATGCATGGACCCTGAGCACATTATGCTAAGTGAGATAGGTCAGAAAAATAAAAAAATAATGCATTATCACTTATCTGTAGAATCTAAAAAACTCAAAGTCGTAAAAAACAGAGTAAAATGGTAGTTAACAGGGGATAAGGGGGTGGGGAATAAGTTTGATGTTATTTAAGAATACAAACCTGTAAGGAGTAGTAAATAAGCCATAGATATCTACTGTACAGTATAATGAATATAGGCAACAATATTGTGCTACAATTATATAATGTCAATAAATATTACAACAATCACATTATAATAAACAAATGTATCAAAGCAACACATGGCACACCTTAAATTTACATATTGTATGTCAAATTTATCCAGTAAAAAAAGAAGAAGAAAGTAATTGTTTTATTTTACTACTACTAGCTACCATCTACAGAGCACTTACGTGCCAGGCACTGTGCTTTATGTATATTATTACTAATCCTTTAGGCAATTTTATAGTGCAGGAACTAATCTATTTTAGAGATACCAAGGCTCCAATAATTTAAATAATTTATCTAGGAGCAAATGCCACTGCTGTTTGCCCCAAAGCCTGTGCTCGGTCTTCTATGTCACACTGATAAACTAGTTTAAATATAGGTATGCAGTACACTCTTACATATCACAGAACCCTTACACTAGTAAGAAGTAGGTGTCTCATAGGGGAAGAAAAGACCCAAAGGAGGTATAGAAAGGTTAAACCATACCACTCAGTTATCCTGTGTTATTAGTAAGCCTAATTCTTGAAAACTAAGGAAGAAAAGGCACATATATGGTTGACGGGCAACTCCTTCTTCATGACTGTCCTTAAATCAAGTTGTTTCTGAGATCCTAGAGTCCACCTTATTTCAGTTTTTTAACATCTGGGGTAATTTAGGGTAGAAATAGAGGACATGACAAAGGGAACCAATATTTATTGAACATTATACCAGGTCTCTGTATCTAATTTTCTCATTTAATTTTCACAAACACACTGTAAGACAGGGACTATTTCCCTCCACTGATTAGGTAAGTCTCAGAGAAACAGAGTAATTTGCTTAAGACCAAAAGCTAGTAAGTGGCAGAACAAGACTTACGAGTGAGTGGCAGAACAAATCCAAATTCAAACACTATCTACAGATTAAGTTAGTTTTATAAGCATAGAAATGCAAGGGTAGGTACTTAGATTTCCTTGACAAGTTATAAATTCAGGGGTCTTTTGTGAGATCTCTTCTTTCCCTCGGATTTCCCTTTTTGCCCTTGGTCATTCTAGCTCATTCTTCTTATCCCAGAAATGGCTTTATTAATATAAAAAACATTGTAATTTACATATTAACATGAGATGTTATCCTATGTACTTACTATGCTGCACAATTATATATATCACAGGAAATCATCAAAATAACTTTATTATAATTTTTAGCTCTGTACATTAAATGGCTCACAAATAGTATACACAGTAAGTCAAAACGTGACTGTTTCTCATTCTTTCTTATAGTACCAGAAGTCAAATAATAATATTTTACATATATACAGCCCTTTACAGTTTACCGAAAACTTTTACTTAAACACATAACAACCCTGTAAAGCAGGTAACACATTTCACAGATGAGAACCTGAGGCTCACAGAGGTTAAGTGAGTTTTGCAAGATAACATAAAAGGAAGCTGGTATCCTGACTCCAAATCACTACTTTATTAACTACAACAGAGCCACATCTTTGAATTTACAGCTTCTAAGATATACCTATAGCTACCTCTCTGTAACAGGTGACCCAGATCAATACCAAAATGGTAACTAGATTTGTCTTGTCTTGCCAGAAACTTAAGATCCTTTCTTTATGTTGGATAGTCGTTTCAATTTTATAAGTACTCTCCCTCTCATGTTACCATAAAAATGAAAAGCTGTTTACTTGTTTTCAACATTTGGAACAAACCCATAGACAAAGCACAGTAAGATTTAACTACAGTTACAAAACAGAATATGAATGTTAGAAACTTTGATAACATAAAACAAAGGATATATTTAACAAGTTGAAAGGTGGAGGAAAAGAGAAAATTTGAAAAAAGAGGCATTACAAAATAGGATTTGTCTTATTTGCTAAAATTGAAAATGGAGGTTTAAACAATATATCATTTAACAGTTACAGCCAAAGTCAAAGAAAGAGTCAAAGAATGACACGGGCATAATGGCATCTCCTAAAAAGTAGAGAAGAGAGGGAGGAAGTAGTGTAATCTTCAGTTATCATTTATCATACCAGGAAGTAAAAAAGCCTATATAGAGGAAACCATTAGAACTAAAGAAATAGTGAAAAGTGGATGCATCTAGAGAAGTAACTATGTTTTCACTACAAATCTTTCTAGACTAATAGATTTTTTAACTATTTGTATTATTTGCAAAAAATTATTTTTTTTAAGAAAAAAGGGACGGGTGGATATTAAAAAAGCAAATAAAACAATGTATGTTTCTTTCTAAAAAAATGCTATCGTTATTAGAAACGGGGAGTTGTTATTTGCACTTTTTATCACAATAGTACATAGTGCTCTAACATTTCAAACTGGGGACAGTTCCTTAGAATCAAGAATGACTTCTTTGTTGTAGAAGTCTGTAAATATTTTATTAATCAATTTTCAACAGCTCTATAAATACTCATTGTCTTTTATGACTGATGCTACTGCAGATGACAGCTATTTCCTGACCCAAACCTCTCACTGTCAGCACAATTTCATGCTGGAAATAATTTAAATGTGTTGCAATAAGCTGTATGATACCATCTAATTCCTACATCTAACTTGCCCTTCTGCAACTCACAGACAAAATCAGTACTTTCTTTCTTCTTCTAAAAGTTTTCCAGAAATATACACAAAGTATAGGAATTATGGTAAAATACAGTGCTGGAAAGGAAAGGTCTTAAGATGATAGTACAAATCCAACAAGAAAAATAGGGTGTGTAATAAAAGTATAGAGAAAATCCAAGCCCTTAGAAGAAAAAGTGAATTTTTAAGGAAGAGAGGTAAAAAGAGAATAAACACACCAGATAAAGAAAAATTACCCCTATCTGAATATATTTATGTTATCATGGATGAGTCTAGACATCAAAGATCTGTACTTATTAAAACAAAGTCAACCAAATTCACAGGAATAATTTCTAGAGAAACTTTTGGGAAGGATGCCTTTTCCTATCAAATTTACTAGTATTAAAAAGATACAAACTCCAGGAACTCTTAAATACTATTTTAAAATGAAACACATCTTGGAAGAGAAGGGGCATAAAAAGAGAACCAAATCAGTACCTCTAAGACTAGAATACACTGGTTGCTTTCTTTGTGCTTGCTCTCTCTCCCTCTCTTTTGTTCTTCCAGATCGCTGATAAGGAAAAATTCATCTGGACATGAGAACATTATTTTGGATCTACTATACCTAATTTTCATACGTTAAACATTTAACATGATAGGCTATCCTGGGGTACAATGGCAGAAAATACAACTGAAATACCAGATTCACATTATCACAGAGGTGTTCAGAGGATGAAACAAGAACCTGTGGGGTACTACACACATATAAAAGATTGTCATGCTGGGAATGGTACTGGGATGAAGAAAGATGCACACCTCGTAATTTGTTAAAGGTCATTTTATTTGTAAAAATCCATAGATATGATCATGTACCATAAACAGGAAAGATATTCTAAACTAGAGAAAAAGAAAATATACTGATATAACATTAAAAAAGATATATTTTTAAGTGTTTATTCATTTACTTTTCGATAGAGAGAGACAGAGAAAGCACAAGTGGGGGAGGAGCAGAGAGAGAGAGACAGAGAGAGAGAATCTCATGCAGGCTCCACATTCAGCATGGAGCCCAACGTAGGGCTTGATCTTCACAACCATGAGGTCACAACCTGAGCTGAAATCAAGGGTCAGTTGCTTAACCAAATGAGCCACCAAGGCACCCCAGGATAAAAAAAGATCTTGAAAAATTATATTAGGTATTACATTTTAGACATGAAAGACAAAAGTTTGCTATTAAAAAGTATGAAAGAAGTTAACACTTTCTTATGTTCAAAATCTCGTTCTCATGTTCTTGATTTTGGCTGTTATAATTTAATAAAAAAGATGTAAACTCTTAAAAATTTTCTAGTGTAATGCTATAAAAAATGCACACATAAATAATGTTTTCACATACAAACTAAAATTATATATTATAAAATCCTATTGCTTTCCAAACCCAAGCTTTCTCTTTTAAAGACTGGTGTCTGCTATCAACTATTTTTAAAAGATGCTTCCTTTCCACACACTAGTAAATTATCAGATAATTGACATTTCACAGTCAATAACACACAGTTATTAGTATCAGAAGCTGGTGATAGTGACAATGACTCAATCTGGACTTACACCTAATAAAAATCCAACCAAAAATAAACAAAAAACCTAAACCAAAATCACAGTGACAATGTCCAAGAAAAGGCACTTAAGGCACTTAAAAAGCAAGTACTTAGGGGCGCCTGGGTGGCTCAGTCAGTTAAGCATCTGACTTCGGCTCAGGTCATGATCGCACAGTTCATGGGTTCAAGCCCTGTGTCAGGCTCTGTGCTGACAGCTCAGAGCCTAGTGGAGCCTGCTTCGGATTCTGTGTCTCCCTCCCTCTCACCCCTCCCCCCCACCTCTTTCTCTCTCTCTCAAAAATAAATTAACATTAAAAAAAAATTAAAAAAAAAAAAGGAAGTACTCTATTGGGTATTTCTGAAATAATATTTGTCATAATGTCAAAAGAACATTACTTTGTAAATGATATTAACTACGTGTAAATTTCTGCCATACAAATAACCTAGAAAAATCTCAAACAACTTACACTTATACCTCAAGATACTAGAAAAAGAACAAACTAAGCCCAAAGTAAGCAGAAGGAAGGGAATAACAAAGATTGGAGTGGAAATAAATGAAATAGAGACTAGAAAGACAATAGAAAAGGTCAATGAAACTAAGAGTTGGTTTTTTGAAAAGATAAAAAGAACAAACCTTTAGGTAGACTATGAAAAAAAAGATGACTCAAATAATTACAAATGAAAGAGAAGACACTATAACTATCCTTTGTAGAAATACAAAGGGTAAGAGACTACAATGAACAATTATATGCCAACAAAGTACATAAACTAGAAGAAATGGGTAAATTTCTGGAAACATACACCTTACCAAAACTGAATCGTAAAGAAACAAAATCTGAACAGACCAAAATGTGAAACATTGAATCAGCAATCAAAAATCTCCCAGCAAATAAAAGCCCAGGACCAGATGTCTTCACTGGCAAACTCTATCAAACATTTAAAGATGAATTAATACCAATCCTTCTCAAATTTTTCCAATAACTGACCAAGAAGTAACATTTCAAATTCATTTCAAAAGGCTAGCAATACCAAAGACACTACAAGAAAAGAAAATTACTGGTCAATAACCCTGATGAACACAAATGCAAAAACCCTCAACAAAATACTAACAATCCAAATTCAAGACTATTTTATTTAAAAAAAATTTTTTTAATGTGTTATTTATTTATTTATTTCAATATATGAAATTTATTGTCAAATTGGTTTCCATACAACACCCAGTGCTCATTCCAAAAGGCGCCCTCCTCAATACCTGTGTTATTTATTTTTGAGAGACAGAGAGAGAGAGAGAGAGAGAGCGCAAGAGAGCGCTCAAGTTGGGGAGGGGCAGAGAGAGATGGAGACACAGAATCTGAAGCAGACTCCAGGCTCTGAGTTGTCAGCACAGAGCCCGACACGGGACTCAAACTTATGAACCATAAGATCATGACCTGAGCCGAAGTCAGAAGCTTAACCAACTGAGCCACCCAGGTGCGCCTTCAAGAGTACTTTAAAAGGATCATACACTATGACCAAGAGATTCATCCCTGGGACGCAAGGGTGATTTGACACATGCAAATAAATGATATACCATATTAACAGAATGAAGGACAAAAATCACGATCGTTTCAGTAGATGCAGAAAAAGCATTTGACAAAATTCAACATACTTTCATGATAAAAATTTCAATAAATTAGGCATAGAAGAAATATACCTCAACATAATAAAGGCCATACAGGACAAGCCCATTGCTAACACCATACCCAACAGTTAAAAGTTAAAATCTTTCTTCTAAAGTTAGAAACAAGAGCACCCACTCTTATCACTTCTATTATTGGCAGTCCCAGCCACCGCAATTTGGCACTAAGAAGAAATTACATGCATCCAAACAGGAAAGGAAGAAGTAGAATTATCTCTTAGTGCAGATTCCACCAAAAAGTTGTCAGAACTAACCAATAAATTCACTAAAGTTGCAGGATATAAAATCAACATACAAAAATCAGTTGCTTGTCTATACACTAACAATGAACTATTCAAAAGAGAAATCAAGAAAGCAATCCCATCACTGTGTTGCTCACCTGTAACTAATATAATATTATGTGTCAACTATACTTCAATTAAAAAATAAAAGTAAGTTTTTCTAGTATGTTTATTTCATAAATTTAAAATCACTCTATTATTTAAAAAGGAGAGAAATTCATTTACAATAGCATCGAAAATAATAAAATACTTAGGAATAAATTTAACCAAGGAGATAAAAACCTGTACACTGAAAACTATAAGACACTGATGAAAGGAACTGAAGAAGACACAAATGAAGGAAGAGAGATCCTGCGTTCTTAGATTGGAAGAATTAATGCTGTTAAATGTCTACACAACCCCAAGGGATCTATAATTCAATATCATCTTTATCAAAATTTCAATGCCATTTTTCACAGACACAGGAAAAAACTATCCTAAATTCATTTAAAGCCACGGCAATCTTAAGAAAAAATGAACAAAGCTAGATGCATCACACTTCCTAATTGCAAGGCTATAGTATTACTATTACGAGGCTATAGTAATCAAAGCAGTGTGATAATGACATTTAAAAAAAAGTACACAGACCAATGGAAGAGAACAGAGCCTAGAAATCAACTCACACACATGGTCAACTAATCTTTGACAAGGTACCAACAACATATAATAGGGAAAGGATAGTGTCCTAGTGGTGCTGAGAAAACTGGATATCCATATGGAAAAGAATGAAACTATACCCCTATCTTATATCACTCACAGAAATTAACTCAATTGTATTAAAGACTTACATTTAAGACCTAAAACCAAAAAACTCCTAGAAGAAAGCATAAGAGAGAAAGCCCTTGATCCTGATCTTGGTAATGTTCTTTGGATTTGACCCCAAAAGCAAAGGCAAAAATAAACAAGTGGGATTACATCAAAGTACAAAGCTTCTGCAGAGCAAAGTAAACCATCCACAAAATGAAAAGAGAACCCACAAAATGTGGAAAAATATTTGAAAATCATATGTATCTCAGGGGATTAAAATCCAAAAAAAGAGCTCACATAGCTCAATAGTAAAAACAATCTGATTAAAAAATGGGCAGAAGATCTGAACAGACATTTTTCTGAAGAAGACATACAGATGACTAACAGGTACATATAAAAAGTTGCTCAACATCACTACTCATCAGGGAAAATGTAAATCAAAACCACAAAGAGATATTACCTCACATCTACTAGAATTGCTATTATCTAAATGTCAAAATATAACAAGTGTTAGCAAAGACACAGAGAAAAGGAAACCTTTGTGCACTGTTGGTGGGAGGGCACACTGGTGCAGCCACTACAGAAAACTTTATAGAGGTTCCTCAAAAAATTAAAATTACAGCTACCATAATGATCCAGCCATCCCACTCATGAGTATATGTTTGAAAGAAATGAAATCAGTATCTTGAAGACAAATCTGCACTCCCATGTTCAATGCAGCATTATTCACAATAGCCAAGATATGGAAATAATCTAAGTATCTGTCAGTGGATGAATGGATTAAGAAAATGTGGTATCACACACACACACACACACACACACACACACACACACAGAGAGAGAGAGAGAGAGAGAGAGAGAGAGAGAGAGGTCTTATTCAGCCATAAAAAAGATGGAAATCCTGCCGTTTGCAACATTATGGATGAACCCAGAGGGCACTATGCTAAGTGAGATAAGTCAGACAGAGAAAGATAAATACTGCGTGGAATCACATATGGAAACAAAACAAAACAGTCAATTTCCTAGAAACAGACAGCAGAACTGTACTTGCTAGGGATTGAGGGATGAGAGAAAGAAATGGAGAGGTCAAATGGTGTAAACTTTCGGTTCTATTTAATGCACAACATGGTGACTACCTTTAATAATAAAGTTTTGTATACTTAAATTCGCTAAGAGTAGATCTTCTGTTTTCACTGTACACACACATGCACAAATACACACACAAAAAAGAGTAAACTGTGAGGTGATGGATGTGTTAATTATCTTGATTGTGTCAATTATTTCATAATGTACATGTAACAAATCACACTGTATACTTTAAATATATGAAATTCTATTTGATTAATTCTCAATAAAGCTGAAAAAAATAAATAAAAAGGTCTTTTTTTCAACTGGCAACTTTAGATGACACAATAGGGAAGACATTTAGTTTACTAGGTTAAGGAAGTTCAAAAAGGGAGGACCAAATCTATCTTGTAATATTAGTGGTTTTAACCTCTGTGTTTCATAGAAAGTAGACTTACAAAAGTCCAAGTGACAATAAATATATACTTTAATATGTATGCCAGGCCAACACATAAATTGATTTTTTTTAAAAGAAAGAATGTATATATTTTTGGTCATAAGCAAGAAGTCTCCCTGAGCATTTGAAGAGTCTTCAGAAAGAAAGAATAAACTCTCCATTTTATACAACTCATTAAAATTTATCATAATCTAGCATTTTAGTACACATAGGATACTAAAAAGATAATCCTAAACACTTCAAATTCCTAAAATATTTTCTTAAATTTAAAAAATAGAGTGAATTATGGTCAGCATAGCTTTAGTGTTAGGTGTATTTTATTTTTAATGATGCCTTCAAAATTCATTATTCATATTTGACATATATGTTAACTCGCTAGAATGTTTCATTAACCATTTCATTTCCTAAATGCATAGAATGGAACAGAGTATACTGTATCAGGAAAGCTAAAAAATGCCCACTGATTATGTCAGGACCACCAGTTTGGGCTCAAACATTTTAATGCTGGTCTCTCCACAGAATATAAGTAAATTACTGAACTGCTATAATATATCCATCTTATACCTTATATATTGCTTTCTGGCATTTGTTTTGTTTTTTTTTTTTACTGTAGTTAATCCAGACCAAAATGTAGCTAATAAATATTCTCAAAGGCATACTATAAAACTTTATCATAAAACACCTTTGTAATCATATATCAAATTATATGTACACATTCACTGTATATTTTTAAAAATTACATCTTACATGATGTAATTGATATCACCCCTACTTATGTTTGTTTTCATGGAAATTTCACATACATTCTTTCATTTGTTCTTCACAAGAAGTCAAAAGACAAGGAACCTATAATCATGCTTGTTTTACTGAGGCCTTAAATATATTTCTTATAAAAGGTATTATAATGATACCCTTTAGTATCTTATATTTGTAATTTAAAAATTGTAATTTTTTTAAAGGAAGAAGACTTTTTAAAAAATTTATTTGTTTTGAGAGAGACAAAGTGTGAGTGGGGGAGGGACAAAAAGAAAGGGAGAGAGGGAGAATCCCAAATAGGCTCTGAGCAGGTCAGTGCACAGAGCCCAATGTGCTCAATCCCACAGACTGCGAGACCATGACTTAAGCCAAAATCAAGAGTTGGATGCTTAACCAACTGAGCCACCCAGGCACCTCCAAAATAAGAATAATTATTAAATGTTATTATTAACCATTATAATGCTGCTTCAGATTTTCTTAAATGTTAAAAGTATTCCTTGGCTTACCTGCTGCATGTAACAAACTAGCTTCTACTCTGTGAGGAACTCTTGGTGGAATTTTCATAGATGCACGTATCTGGTAAAAACTAAAGAAAAATAGACAAAAAAATGATTTCAAAAAATATTTTAAAATATGCAATGCCCCAGTATCTATATATCTGTATGCATTAAACAATAAAATTGTTCTACTTATATCAGTTTCCCATAATATTTATTACTGGTGAAAAACAAGATCCACAGGTCAAATACCAGCATGAATAAAACCCAAAGGGAAACCAGCATATATAAAGATGAATGAGAGAAACAAAAGAAATATATACAGCATTTCTTACTTTAAATAAGAGAATGTCATAGCAACCAGAGGAGTTAGTAAGGCATCTAAGACTTTCACTGCTTAATTTGGTTTATAAATCTGGACTGGCCTTATACTTGTTTTGGACAATACCATCTGGCAGAGATGAAGAATGCTAGTTGCAAGCCTAGGTCTTAAAAGGTCTTCTTGCATAGATTCTCTCTTTGGACCCTGCCTCCTCTGTGAAAATAAGCTGGAGGATGAGAGATCATAAAACAGAATTGAGTCCACCCAAGTAAGGCCATTCTGTATCAGCTAGCACCCAGCCAACCTTCTAGTTGAGTGTGAACTCATAACTGAGCCCAGCAAAGTCAGCCAGGCCAGCCCAGATGACCAAAACCATTCAGCTAATCCAGAGACTTGTGAGCAAAAATAAATGTTTATTTTCATTTCAATTCAAGCTTTGTGTTTGAAGCTTTGTGTTTATTATTAGTTGCATATTGCCATAATACATATTAATACACAAATTGGTAACTTTGAAGTAGTATGTACCATAACGAAAACTTCAAATATATGGCATTGATTTGGAGACTAATGTAAGTTACAATTACAGAAGCAAGAAAAATGGGTAAACTACAGAGATTTTAAAAATGGTAACCCATGTAATATATCACAGAAACTTTTGTAAAATACACTGTCAGCAACAACTTAGAAGAAGTTGGACAATGTATCTAAGAAACTTCGGGACTTGAGCAGGCTAATTTCCAGGCAGAATGATGAAAATGTCAACTCGTTGCTCCTTGCTAAGTATCATAAGGTTTTGCAAGAAAGGGATGAGCTAAAGAAAGAACTAGTCACTTTACAAACAGGACCTAGAGGGAATATAGATGGACTAGAACTTGCTAGATTGGAAAACAAAACTCCTTAAAGATTTTCCAAATAAAATGCTGCCATGGACAAAGATCATACCAAGAATATGACTATAAATCCCTTTCTTAAGATTGCTACAGAAACTAAAACAGTGTCTAAGTAGACATTCAATTTGACAAAAGGACTTTTAGGAAATTTAAGGGCATGATCCCACAGAATTCTGATCCCCAAATAGTGATTACATCTAGTAGTCATGTCTCAAAAGACAATTGTGGGTGTGGGTTCCAGAGCTTGGAATGAACTGTATCAGTCATAGAGAAGCCTCATAAAGTTTTTAAGTAAGTTTTACTAGCCTAAGAACTATCAGCTTAGACTCCCAGGCTGGTCTCCTAAGTTGCCTAGTCAACAGAATGGAGTGGAAGTAACAAGAGTGGCAATTCAAGGGGTCCTGCATCCTCTGCTCTCCTTCTTTGACTCCTGTCTCTGCCATAAAAACAAGTTCAGCCTGTCCTGCTGAGGAGTGAGAGACCATGTAGAGTAAAGCAGAGGACAGCTGTTTTTATGTTTTCAACAAGATGGCAAAGCCAAGAGCAGCCAAAAGTAGTAAAACAAAACAAAGCAAAACAACAACAAAAACTAATAGAAAATCTCTCTCACCCAACTTCTGTTAGTCAGAGTTCCGTTACTACCACTCTTAGTACATTCCTTCAGGTTTTTTTCCCTGAGTTACTGCAAGCACTTCTAAACTGTCCCTTATGCTTCTATTTCTTCTACAACAATCAAATATATCATAATCTTCATCATGTTAGTGTTTATTGTAATAATAGTGATAATTTCATTCTTACTTGGAAACCACTGATGGCTGCCCAAATCCATACTGTCAACTCTTCTCCAGACACTAAGAGCCCTTCACAAACATAACCTTTCATTTCTTTACTATCTTTTCTTCTGCAATTCTCCTAGAGAATATCTAATTTACTAAATATTCTTTAAAATAGCATATTCATTCCTATTTCCAAGGCTTGATTCATGCTGCTCTCTCCTACCAAGAGTTTTTCACTTTATCTTATGCCTACTTTGAACCGCACTCTCCATAATGACTTTCCTAACATATTAACCCAGAAAAAATGTCTTTCTGTTCTGATTCCTAGAGCACTTTCTATATACACTTCTTGAAAGATCATCATTTTGTTTCCACTTAGCTGTTTTGTGCATATATTTTATTTTTCCCATACACTATAAGCTTTTACAAGCAAAAATGAGATCTTACACATTTTCATAAAAGTCCTTTCAAGGCTCAGTACAAAATCATAAATGCACATTACATATATTCAGCATTATCATTAAATTCATATGAATATTTCTTAAACATCTACTTTAAAATAAAATTTTTCTAAGAAAATAATTATTTGAATACAGTTCATTGTTTTCCTTATATATACTGGAATATAAGTATGTAATTAAATTTAAATGGAAACGGTACACCTTTTCCTATCCAAGATATATAATCTTCATGATTAAAATACACACCCTCTCTGAAATAAATCCACATTGTAGAACTTGTTTAGCTCCACAGAGAATTCTACCATTGCTTGAACTTCAGTCATTTTCAATTTATACTCAGAAGACAAATCTGGTGACAGCACCTTGGTAAGAGAAGGCAGAAAAAAAATCACGAGAAGCACAACAAAATGCCAACTTAAGAAAACCATTAATATTTAAACATATTTCAGAGTATGATATATACGCAGAAAATAAAAATGAAGCAATGAAGCAAATTAGTTCAGTGTACCTAACTTAGTCTATCCCAACTAAAGAGCACCAGAATCAACTAAATATACTTACTAATAATTTATGTACTAAATAGCAATAATCTATAATTTCAGGTATGTTCTAACAGAATGCATTTTCTAAGATTTGTTTCCCTTTGTGACATCTATGTGATAATAAATAATATAGCAAACTGCTAAAAGAAACTCTGGACTTTATCTATTACAGATAAAATAGTAAAGAAAAAAGTAAACAACCTAATTATTCACATTGCACATAAAGGCAACCCCAGAGTCAAAAAGAGAATTAGCATTCTTTAATTTCCATTAAAATTCATGAAGGGTTTTTTCTGTTACATGAAGTTCTTAAATTACTATTCATTTTTAAATTTCAAAAAAAAAATTTCCCTCATTACAAAAGTCTGAAGTATTCATTTAAGAGGTTTAAAAATATATACACAAGCAAAAATAAAAACATTCACGATTCTATCCACTAAAATGTATACTTGGGTATATATTCTTCATATGTGTGTGCATTTGTAAAATTTCTATAAAAATGGGATCAAACCTCATGCATATTTTATAATCTGTTTATTTTATTTAATTTTTTGATGAACACCTATGTCAATAAACATAATTTTATATATTATTTTCAATTGTTTACTATTATAATTTAAACCATCTCCTATTATTGGGTATTTCAGTGGTTTCCATCTTTTCACTATTTCAAAAAAGTACTGTAACAATCATCTTTATCAATAATACATGCTTTAAAACACAATTCAGAGTTAAGAAAGTGTTGAAAGACAATTCTCCAGTCTCCTGTTTCTGCATGTTTTGCAAGGAGACACTGACTGTCTCTGTTCCATGCTACTTTTCAGGGATGTATGTTTATCGAACAGTCTTAGAAGTCAGAGATAGTGTCTCATACTGGAACAAAGAGCAAATCTGTTTATTCCATTAGTAGAGATAGTCTCCCCCTGAGGCACAAGTCAGACAGACTTACTATCCATTATAAAAGATTTGGGTCCCCTTAGCTTGGGGTTCCTCTCCTATAATACAAACTACTCACATGCAGGTGTGGCCTGGTACTATAGCTACTGCTACTGCTACTGCTGTGAATACAACTCATCCTTTTCTTAGATCTAGGAGTCTCCTGTCTTCTGCTCACATCCATGGCATTGTGGCAGGCCAACTTGTTAGCTTGCAAATGGGATAAAATCTCAGACCCTTCATAGTTTTTGAAATAGTTCTTCAGAGAAATTTGATAAATATTCTGATCTCTTAAATAAAAAAGTAACATATTCTTACCTCTGTTGGTTAAAGCTTCATTTTAACATTATTAAATAACCAAACTTGTACTTCCAGTTACTGATTCTTATTGAAAATATATTGTTCCCCCTGTGAGAAAGAAAGAAAATAACATTTTAAACATTTTGTTCTATTTTACACATAAAGAAGTCCATTTTAAGGAAACATATGCTTCATTACTTAACAATCTCAATTTATCTAAAAGATCTGTATCTTGCATAAGGCTTAAAAATAAGTTTTAGAGATTTTTCATTCACAGTTTCACTGATATCAATATTAACTATTATATCTTTGTTAAGGATTCACTGTGTATACTTCAAAGGGCAATAATACATAAGAATACTTTCTTAGTTCAGTGGCTCAAAAACAATCTTCATGAATCTTCAAAATATTATAAGCTTATTAATTTTTTAGATATAAAACTTACCATTTTAAAATAACTCCTTGGGTAGAGTAAGTAATTTCTGAAATTATAAATATATGAAATGTGCATGTGTGCACATGTATGTATGTACACACACACACACACACACACACACACACACACACTTGAACTATTTTAAACATTTTGACAAAAAAGAATGCCTGGATATGCTATGGATAGTTTTGTTCACACCCCAAATATTTATAGCCTAAAAAATAAACCACTTGCCCTTGGTAAAATTACCTTAGATACTAAAAATATTAGAATAAAGATCACATTCACTCTTCTTCACAGATTTCTTTTCTCTATCATAAACATATAGACTTTACCACTTTCAATAACTGCTATTTTGTTAGTAATTTATAACTAACATACATTAATATATTAGTTTCAGGTGTACAACATAGTGATTTGCTATTTTTATACCTTATGACCACTTCAATAGTTTTGGTTACCATCTGTCACTATATAAATTATTACATTATTATTGGCTAAATTCCCTATGTTGTACATTACATCTCTGTGATTTATTTATTTTATAACTGGGAATTTATACCTCTTAATTCCCTTCACCTATTTTGCCCATTCCCCTACCTCCATCCCCTCTGACAACTACCAGTTTGTTCTCTGTATCTATGAATCTGCTTCTGTTGTGTTCATTTCTTTTGTTTTAGATACCACATATAAGTGAAATCACATGGTATCTATCTTTGTCTGCCTTTTTTCACTTTTTAAAACACCTTCTAGGTCCCATCATATTGCTACAAATGGCAAGATTTCATTCTTTTTTATGGTTAAGTAATATTCCATTGTATTAATACAGCACATCTTATTTATTCATCTCTTGATGGATATATAGATTCCTTCCATATTTTAACTGTTATAAATAATGCTACAATGAATATAGGGGTGCATACATCTTTTGGAAAGAGTGTTTTCATTTTCTTTGGATAAATACCCAGAAGTAGAATGAATTACTGGATTGTATGGTATTTCTATTTTTAA
The DNA here is from genome assembly GCF_023721935.1 of Panthera uncia. Lineage (NCBI taxonomy): Eukaryota > Metazoa > Chordata > Mammalia > Carnivora > Felidae > Panthera > Panthera uncia. The sequence continues at coordinate 33,643,351 of NW_026057580.1, read as the reverse complement.
TACTTTGAGAAACATCCATACTGTCCTCTATGGTGGCTGCACCAATTTACATTACAACCAACAGTGCATGAGGGTTTCCTTTTCTCCACTTCCTCACCAATACTTGTTATGTCTCATCTTTTTGATACTAGTCATTCTGTCTGTTGTGAGGTGGTATCTCATTGTGGTTTTGATTTGCACTTCCCTGATGACTAGTGATGTTGAGCATCTTTTTATGTGTCTGTTGGCCATCTGTATGTCTTCCTTGGAAAAATGTCTATTCAGGTCCTCTGTCCATTTTTTAATCGGGTTGTTTGGGGGTTTTACTGCTATCAAGTTGTAGGAGTTCTTTATATATTTTGGCTATCAACTCCTTTATCAGATACATCTTTGCAACTATCTTTTCCCATTCAGTAGGCTGCATTTTTGTTTGGTTGATGGTATCCTTCACTGTGCAAAAGCCTCTCAGTGTGATATAATCTCATTTGTTTATTTTTCCTGTTGTTGCCATTGCCTGAGGAGACATATATATATATATATATAAAATACTGCCAAGCTCAATGCCAAAAAGCTTACTGCCTATGTTTTCTTTTAGAAGTTTTTTGGATGTAGGTTTTACATTTAAGTCTTTAATCCTCTTGGATTTTTTTTTAATCTGGTATAAAAAAATGGTCCAGTTTCATTATTTGGCATGTTTCTGTCCAGTTTTCTTAGCACCATTTATTGAATAGATTTCCTCATAGTATTTCTGCCTCCTGTCACAGATTAACTGAGCCTATAAGCTGGGTTTATTTCTGGGCTCTCTACTCTGTTACATAGATCTATATGTCTGTTTTTGTGCTAGTACCATACTGTTTTGATTACTATAGCTTTGTAGTATAATTTGAAATCAGGGAGCAATACCTCCAGCTTTGTTTTTTCTTCTCAAGACTGCTTTGATATTTAAGGTCTTTTGTTGTTCCATACAAATTTTAGGATTATTTGTTCTAGTTCTGTGAAAAATGTCAATGGTATTTTGACAGGGATTGAACTGAGTCTCTAGATTGCTTTGGGTACTATGGACATTTTAACAATATTAATTTTTCTAATCTATAAGCATGATATATCTTTCCATTTATGTCATCTTCAATTTCTTTCTTCTATGTCTTAACAGTTTTCAGAGTACAGGTCTTTCACCTCCTCGGTTAAATTTATTCCTAGGTATTTTATTCTTCTTGATGCAATTGTTTCCCTTTTTCAAAGATGGGAGCATCTTCTTGATAGTGATCTAGTTTTGACCATGCAAATCAGGACAAAACCCCAAAGAATGGTAAAACAAAAAGATGGAAAGATTCTGGACTCTTGAATAGCTTCACAGAGCACAGATGTCCTACCTAGATAGGACTGCTATCAACTGCTCAGCCTTTTATGTCTTATAACTCTTTGTTACAGCAACAACAACTAACCTATACTCTAATATGCCACCCACTGCAAGCTATTTGCAAAAGAAGCAGCCAGATGATCCTTTATATACTGCATAACATATATATTTAATACTATACAGTTATACATAATTTGTAGTATGTTTTAATGTTATATAATAATATATATTATTTGAAAATAATCTAAATTATATCTCTTTCCTCTCTTCCAAACCTTCAGTGGTTTCCCACAATACTCAGTAAAATTCCCTTATGACAGCCTATATGTTGGCTTCATATAATCTGTATCTTCTATAACTTCTCTGACCTTATCTCCTACCACTCCGCCCACTAGTTTCCTTGCTATTCCTCAAACACACCAAATATATTCCTACTCCAGGACATTTCCATTTGTTCTCTGGAACACTCTTCCCTCCCAATATTTTAATGAATCACTCTTCCACCTCTTTCCAGTCTTGAACTCAAATAGCCCTTTCCTGGGCACACGATCTAAAATAGTAACTCTCAAAAAAAAATAAAATAAATAGTAACTCTCCTGGTACATCCTTTTTCCTCCCTTATGTTTTTTTGTTTTCCCTCAAACTTATCTCCATCTAACAAATGAAAGGCTTTAATTTATTAGTTTTTATTATTTTTCCCCACTAACAGGTAAGCTTTATAATGGCAGGAATTCTTTTTTTTTTTAATCTTTATTTTTTTTGAGAGAGAAAAAGGCAGAGAGAGAGAGCACCTGCCACTAGGGGAGAGGCAGAGAGAGAGGGGACAGAGAATCTGAAGTTGGCTCCACGCTGACAGCAGAGAGCCCAATGCAGGGCCCAAACTCATGAACCACGAGATCATGACCTGAACAAAAGTTGGACGTGTTACTGACTGAGCTACCCAGGTGTCCCTAAGCCACCCAGACACCCCTAAAGGCAGGATTTCTGACTACTCTGTTCACAGCTGTCTCCCCACTGCCTGACACCCAGTAGGCACTCAATTTAATATTTAACAAAGATTTAATAAATTAACATGGACTCTTCCATAAATATTAAATGTAACTATTTTTCTATTTAAACCCAACCAACTTGAAGAAAGGAATTATTACACTGATATAAGGAAAACAAGAGACATGCATGAATAAACTTTTATGATAAAATTCCTTTACTAGCATATGTTCTAGGTCTGTTTGTAACTTCTTTCACTCTTCCTCTCGTATTCTGCTGTTTTTTGTTCTATTGTTACTGTCTCATTTTTCTCAAATCCATGTCTTTTTATTGATTATTCTCTAAGCAGAAATATATAATACATGTACAGGTATAGACAGAGTGATGCTGATAAATCTGATTTTCATTCCCCCTCAAAAAAGGAGTAAACAATTATTTTTATGTTTAAGTATTGGTAGAAGAAAAATTTCAAAGAAGGACTAAAGGAAAAGGAGAATAGGCAAAAAGAGAAGGACAAGAAAAACTCAGAGGACTCTCACAGTCAAAGGGGATCTGTGTGATTCTCTTCTCATAAACTCATAAACTTCCCTTTTCCCATTACAGGGAGCAACTGCCACATAGGTATAGCCAATTCTTGCTGGCCCAGAGATGTCAGCAGTTCTAAGTTTTCAAGGAGAAATTGGAAAAATTTTTTTTCTAAAGATGAAATCTACTGAACTTCAGATGTTGCCAAACAGCTAAAAAATAAACTAAAACAAACAAACAATACCTATGTAGTTCAAATCAAATTCATCTACAGGGCAAATGCATTTAGAGTTTGCAATCTCTCACTAACACAGATTCTTAGGTATTCTGCTCCTCAGGAAAAGGATCTTTCATGAAACAGAAAAATCCTGGTCTGTCCTCTCTTAAGAATGAAAGAAGGTGAAGAAAGAACATCTTTCCTTTTACCCAGATGATGTCTGGGAACTCTGCTCCACAGTCAGTTTGCTGGCTTAGAATCAGTCACTTTAATCTGAGCACTTGGAGCTATGGGGATGAGCTGATTTACCTGAGACTAAATTGTTCTTTCTGTTTCCTGGACCTGGCAAAGTAGCTAAACAGAATAATTTGAGAGGTCTGTTGAAGTAGGATTCCTTCCTGGGCCATTACCTAGGTCCCTAAGAGAATTTAGCTGACTAAACTACAAACTCCAATCCAAAGAAGGCACCGGGGACCTCAAACAGAAACTGACTCTGATACTAAATGGGAAATTTATACTGAAAGGCTCTTATACTGACAGGGAGAACAATCTGACAATCACCTTATAGTACCTCAGGAAAAGATAGCTTACTTCCAAAGAAACAAAGTCACCTGTTAACCTGCAAGAGAAGTTCTTGGCCCTCTAGAGCTGCTCTGTCCAACACAGTGGCCCCTAGACACACCTGGCTATTGAACAATTAAAATGTGACTACGGTGACCGAAGAACTGAATTTTTAATTTTAAAGTAATTTAAATTTTATTTATTTTTTTTAGTAATTTAAATTTTAATCCAAACACTAACACAGTATAAATTTTTCCACTGAACATAACTTTATCATTTTGATAGGACTATGTTTTATTTTAACTGTTAAAAATGTAGTACACTACTTGATATGCTCTAAGCATAAAGTACACACTAGATTTCGAAGACTTAGTACAGAAAAAGAACATAAATATCTCATTAATATGTTTATATATTTATCACATCTTGAAATAATATTTTAGATATGTTGGGTTAAATAAAATATATTATAAAAATTAATTTTCCCAGCTTATTTTATTTTTTAAAATGTAGCTACTAGAAAGTTTTAAATTACATATACAAAGGTCTATTGAATATGTTAGTCTAGGAATACCAAGCCATCTCTTTAACTGATGGAATGTGTAGTAACTGCCCCAGAAATAGCACTAGGTGCATAAAAACCATGCATATTTTCTAAGACTATAGAGATGTTCACTCCCATCAGATCAGCTGAGAGACCTCCAATATCCACAAAGGGGAGTCCAGATATGGATATCTAGAAAAATGTGGGAGATGCTCATACATCATCTATACTAATCCTAAAGCAAAAGCTAACCACTAACCATTTTGAACACAGTCTGAATTCATAAGCATTATCAGAAGTCTATAAGGATGTGGAAATATCTGAAACTAAGAGGCACAGCTTAGAGGTTCCTTAAGATGAACTGGAGACCACAAGGGATGACCAGATCCTCTCACAGAAATAAAAAAACTAACAGACTTGACTCAAACTGCAGACCCAAAATATATGCCCTAAAGATGGATGTTCTTTCTCCTAAGGAAGAGAGTAAAGGAGTTGAAAAATTAGAACTCTGAGACACTCCCTTTGCCAACGCAAGGAATAAAGGAATCACTTCTATCAATTACAGAGCCAACAACTCCAGCTTCCAGATTCTATCCCCAAGTTAGCAGCCATGGCACAAATGGGTTCAGCGATGACAGGCTGAATAATGATGCCTAATCTTAGGTAGAAGATACTAAAGACACAACATAAGGCAAAAATCACTTATGGGCCAACTTACTCTTAAAATTCCCCTAGAAAGGCTCCACGTTGACAATCAATATACCATTTACCAGTGAGTAAAACACGTTTCACTTTGTTTTCCAGCTTTAGGAGAAAATTCACTGTTTCTTCAGCTGAACACTAAACACAGTAACCTTGCATTTAGGGGCCATATTGTACAAAAAATAAACACATCTTTAAATGTTTATATTCAATATAGAGAGAAACTCCAAATATGACAGACATATAGGAACTGATACCAAATGAAGGAACAACACATTCAAGCCCAAATAGATGAGGGGTTTACACTTTGAGAGAGATGTAGGGCGTGAGACTGACATTTGGGATCTGGGACCAACAGAGGAAAGCATCTATACGTACAGTTCAATTCAAATATGTTAAATACGAATATGATGGGAACAAAGAAGGAGGTTAACTCAATCCATTTGTTACTAGCTAGTCAGCTTTGGATTCATTTTCTTGGGCCTTCTCCTAATGAATAAGCAGGAAGCTCAAAATAGGAGCACCTTCAGAAGCCTTCAAAATGCTGTTCTCCTAACTTTGTGAAAAAAGTACTCTTATAACAGTCAAGTGCTACAGCAAACTGAGAAAAGTCTGAAGATGTGTACTTTGGGCGTGGGAGTGTGCTGAGCTGCCACCTTTTCTAAATCTCAGTCACCTAGAGCATTGTAGAACTCCAATCCACATAGGCTCAGGCCCCTACAGTCTTTGAGCTAATCCTGACAAAGTCAGACTACACAACAGCAAACTGAGAACAATCAACCAGTGATATCTGGATTAGTCGTGCATCCCTAACCCTGCCATCTGGTATAATTCTGGCCACCGAAATTGGTTAAGTCTACATTGGTTGGTTCAGTCTAAATATCTAAACATCTGAATATGTTATTTCTTGATTTACATTTAGTTCTCTTTCTGTTTGGCTGAAGCCCCGACACCCTGCTCAGCTTTGTAAGCTCCCTCTTGCAGGGGCTAAACATGCTAAGTCACTGTATTATATCCTGCTCTAAAATGGCCAAGCCACCTGTCACTTGCCTGACTCTGAAGTTCATACCATTCAGATGGCTTTTAACTCTCTTTTTGCCTTCACAATATTTCACATTCACAACACACTTTCATCAGTAACATCTCTCATTTCAAAAACTGATTCACAGTGAAGATGAGCTTATCTACTAAGGAAGATGTAAATTAAGGAAGATCACTGGTCTAGAAACTTTTGCTGCTAGTGATTACTCATCACAATGAATTCCTGAGAATCAGCCATATGCTATACTGCCCAAATTACATAAATATTTAAGAAGAGAAAAGAGTACTAAATTCTTCTCTTTTAGAGACAGGGGAAGAGGAGACCTTCCAAAGGGAAAATAATGAGAACAGCTTGATAGACAAAGTATATTTGAAATAGCTGTATGTTTCTCTACTGATATCAGATATAAACCCAACAGCACTATCAAATTGAAACCAAATACAAACATTCAGAACTTTTTGGAGTACCTACTATTATACCAGTAACTTTAACTATGTGATTTCATTTAATTCTCATAAAAATCTGAAAAGAGCTATCATTACTCCACTTTACAGGTAAGGGAACTAAAGAGCAAAACGTGTATATAACTTATCCAAGATTACAGTTAAGAAATAATGGAAAAACGACAAAACCTTCAAATGTGCCAAAATACATGGCCTAAATTTAAACTTACATAATTGTAAAGTCCACACCTGACCTGTTTTGGAAATAGATTGAATAATCGTCAAGCCATGAGATAAATATGCCCCCACTAAAAGAAAAACTGAAATCAGAATGCAGAATTAATGAAAAAAATAATCCTTGATAAATTAACCACATTTATTTTTCCATGTAATTAGCATTTTTCTCTAATTATGAAATCTTCAAATGTCTCACATCCCACGCCTAGAAACACAAAATCTGAAGTTGTAAAGGCACTGTTATCTTCTAATTTCTTTAAAATTTGGTTTTGAACAGTTATTATCTAATAAAAGAGAAATACATGATTACTAATCTTAGAACTGGCACTTAGATTAAGAAGAAAGCATTCTCAAAACAAAATACTGTTCACTTTGGCGGTGCGTGGGTGGCTTAGTAGGTTAAGTATCTGAGTCTAAATTTCAGCTCAGGTCATGATCACCATTCGTGAGACTGAGCCCCATGTCAGGCTCTGTGCTGACAGTGCAGAGCCTGCTTAGGATTCTCTTTCTCTCTCTCTCTCTCTTTCTGCCCCTCCCCCAGCTCATGCACATGCTCTCTCTCTCAATCAAAATAAATAAATAAGCATTAAAAAAAAAACATTCTTCACTTTGGATAACTGTATTAATGTGATAGAAAATCCATACAAAGAATTTTTTTTAAACACTGAAAGAATGTTGGTAACTTCTGAGAGTATTCCCATGGTTGACTTACTAAATGAGAATGACATAAACAGACAAATAACTTCTATTGCTCATTATGGGACACTTAATGAAAGCTACCTCTGACATTATATCAACAATGAGAAAACAGATTTAATTTATTAAACCCAGCTCACATAAACTTTTCAGGGACACATCAATGACATAAAACAAATCTGCCAGTAACTTAATACAGAATTCCTTTGAATGTAGTATGTTATTATTTACTTAAAAAAAAACAAGAATAGCCCAAATGACCAAAAACTAGTTACCTCTTTTAACATGAAGAGAAATTCACAAAGAACCACAGCCATTATCTACTACCTAGTTCAGGGAGCTGCCCAGCATCCCTTAAAATATTTCATCATATTGGTTATCTCAACAGACAACAAAGCTCAGAACCAGAACAAAAATAAGTATAATGCTCTCTTCGAAAAATATTATTTTTTAAAAAAAATTTTGGGGACGCCTGGGTGGTTCAGTCAGTTAAGTGTATGACTTTGGCTTAGGTCATGATCTCATGGTCCATGAGTTCAAGTCCCACATTGGGTTCTGTGCTGACAGCTCAGAGCCTGGAGCCTGCTTCAGATTCTGTGCCTCCCTCTCTGTTCCTCCCCCACATGTGCTCTGTCTGTCTCTCAAAAATGAATAACTATAAAAAACAATTAAAAAAATTTTTTTAAATATTTATTTATTTTGAGAGAGAGACAGAGTGTGAATGGGGGAGGGGAAGAGAGACAGGGAGACACCAAATCCAAAGCAGGCTCCAGGCTCCTAGCACAGAGCCTGACACAGGGCTCAAATTCATGAATGGTGAGATCATGACCTGAGCTGAAGTTGGATGCTTAACCTACTGAGCCACCCAGGAACCCCTCTTTGAAAAATATTCTAAGAAACAAACAATGCTTTCATAAAAGTCTGTGCTTTCTTGCTTTCTTTAGTCTAGCAGTAACTTTGATGTCAGAGAGATGTGGATTCTAATCCAGACTTACTAAATCTTACTTTACTCAAATGGGGAAATATTTGTAACTTCTAGGTCAAAAGGTAAGAATTAAAAAGATTTTATACACACACACACACACAAAGCCATAAGCATGGTACTTGGTACATGGTGCTCAATAAATAGCTGATACTATGATTTTATTTTATGTCAACTTTTTTTCCTTTATTAGGTTTTTATTTTAATTCCAGTATAGTTAAAATACAGTATTATATCAGCTTTAGGTGTACAATAAAGTGATTCAACAATTCCTTACATCTCACTATGTTAATTTTTTTTAAGTAGGCTTCATGTCCAGCACATAGCCCAAAATGCGGAACTTGAATTCATGACCCTGAGATCAAGACTTGTGCTGAGATCTAGAGTCAGATGCTTAACTGATAAGGTGCCCCTTATCTCAATTTTTAAAATAAGATTTCATTTAGAGAAACAATGTAACTCAACTAAATAGGTTTTTATTACCAGTTTCAATTTCGTGGTTTAAAAATATTGTGATTTAGGAGGTGCCTAGGTGGCTCAGTAGGTTAAGCGATCGGCTCTTGGTTTCAGCTTAGGTATGATCTTGCAGTTTGTGAGATAGAGCCCCATGTCGGGCTCTGCTCTGACTGCATACAGCCTGCTTAGGATTCCCTCTCTCCCTCTCTCTCTACGCCTCCCCTGCTTGTGCTTGCACTCTCTCTCTCAAAATAAATAAACTTAAAAATATATATTGTCATTTACAGGCCATCAGACCTTAAAGGGAAAAGAGTTGGCTTCCACTAAGATCTTAGGTGTTGAGAAAAACCAGGGGAAAAAAGAAGGAAACGTGACTATTACAACTCTCTATTCAAAAATTTTTTCTACTGATTTCACTCCCTAAAGACATTTCTTTGGTTCCCCCTAACTGGAGGGCTATTTCAGAACTCTTCTACAAAACTAGGGCCCTTGGCAAGCATTATATTATATAATTATCATACTTTGAAATAAAATTACTAATTTTATAGGACTAGTGACACCTATACTCTAATCTTACCCTCCTGAGGAAAAGAATGAATTTTCAGTAAGCCTGAGGACAAATAAGGGTGGTTTTAACATATGGGGTCCTCAATTCCAGAAGACAAAGGTGATGGCAAAGGAAATATAGGCTTCTAAGGTCTGAAACTGTGACTGTCAATAAGCCCTGACCTTGCTGTTTAGACATTTACAGTGAGCAGTACTTCCAGTTGCAGGCCATGACTTACTGGCAACTTGAAGACATCAAGCAGCAGATGTCAGAGATACCAATGACCTAAAAACAATCTTGAATGAAGCAGCTGCATCCCATAAGACAACTTCAAGGGGATTTCAAAAAGGAATACTTCTATTTTTGATTATATTAAGAACTGTAGCAAAAGGACATTTCATAAAACTTGACAGAAATGTTCCAAAATACTATTAATTATAGACTTCTATATTGATAATATAATGTAGAAATACTTTCTGTATTATGGATGGTGTAAAGAGACTTAATCCTATAAAAGGAAATATGCTATATTTTCTCAGGATATTATTTTGGTTGAGAGATAGCTCATAAAGATTATTTCATCAAAATAAGAAGGCGTTATTCAAGCAGGAGAGACCTGGTATAATCTGGGATAATATGCCTGGCATCTCCATATTCCTGTTAAGAAAAAAGAGGCTAATTTTTATTAAATTTAGCACATTACTGATAACTAAGCATGCACTTATTTAAAAATGCTTATCTTTAAAAATAAAATGGTGAAACCCATTATGGAGCTGTTTCACTCTTCCTTCTGAAAAATCTAGACCTAACAACCAGTGCTTTGTAACTTTTCTAAAAAATCATTGAGTTCTTTAAGCTTTTATTTTTGTATCTCCATTCTGCTTATTCTTATTCTTTTCCAGACTTTCTTCCTGACAAACAACTCAAGGAAAAGAAAAATAAAAACACATTCCTCGAGGTGCCTGGGTGGCTCGGTCGGTTGAGCATCCAACTTCGGCTCAGGTCATGACCTCACAGTTCATGAGTTCGAGCCCTGCATCAGGCTCTGTGCTGACAGCTCAGAGCCTAGAGCCTGCTTCCTATTCTGTGTCTCCCTCTCTCTCTATCCCTCCCCCACTCATGCTCTGTGTGTCTTTCTCTCTCTCTCAAAAATAAAGACATTAAAAAATTAAAAAAAACACATTCCTCATTTCAAATCTATGTGCACCCACCTCTAGCCATTCACTTAAATACACACAGATACATACCACAACATTCACTTTTAAGCAGTTTTTCCTCAATACCCAGAATCAAAGTGAAGGAAATTCTTGCCCTTTCTAATTCCTAAACAACCCCCACTGTCAAGGGTGTATTTCTACAATAAACAAAACTAAAATATAAGACAACAGAAAATTATGTAGGTAACCAAAGTTACATGAATAACTCCTACATTTTTCAGTGTCAAATCCTGACAAAGGGCATTTTAATTCTATATACTGAATGCAACAGTATCTGTTTCATTGTAATATGAACATTAGTATAAGCTAGTATATAGTTCACCAGCACTCTACTAGATTTTTCACAGAGGTCTAAAATTAAATTAAAAAATTGAAATTCCAATTTGATCTGGAATTTAAGCATTCAATTATTCTCTTACACAGTCTAAAAGAGATGGAAATAAAGTATTTATATAGCAAGTTTTGCCTGTGGTGGCCCTAAGTATCTTTAAATAAGGCTTTCTTTGCCACTGAAAGATCACTGAGTGGCCACCTTTTTTACCCACTTATTACAGGTAGAAACACCTACCTATAGAGGTTAAGTGGCTTCTACAAATTAATGTCATGAGTCATCATAATAGTTTAGATCTTCTTAATGTTTATTTACTTTTGAGAGAGACAGAGAGAGAGAGAGAGAGAGAGAGCAAGCACGCAACTGGGGGACAGACAGAGAGAGGGAGACACCGAATCTGAAACATGCTCCAGGCTCTGAGCTGTCAGCACAGAGCCCGACCTGGGGCTGGAACTCATGAACTGTGAAATCATGACCTGAGCTGAAGTTAGGCACTTAACCGACTGAGCCACCAGATGCCCCTAGTTTAGATCTTCTGACTTCAAGTCCTGTGCCTGTTGTCCACCATAATTTTTTTTTAATTTCTAAGAGCACAGAATCAACACACTAAAAAAAAAAAAAAAAAAAAACCAACAAGAATTTGTAGGCATTTACTTTTTTCATGAATTGCTACCTAAAAATAAAAAAGATTTGTCTTTGAAAGATGGAAAGCTTCCTTCAGAAGCAGCAGTTATCTCTATTTGCATTGGAAAAATCACTTTAAAAAAGTCTTAAAAGTTGAGGAGTTCATCACTTCTTACCACACACAATAATTGCTGGTTCTTCCAACAGAGGTGTGGCTTAATGACACTGGATCCTAAATTGTATTTCCCTCCACTTTTATTTCTAGTATCACTTTGAATAAGAAACTACATTTTTTTGCCTCGGTGTCTCCCTTCTGTACAACAGAAACAGAAAAATTTAAGTCCTACCTGACATAGACAATGTAAGGAAGAATTTACTGTTTGTGGACTGCTTTGAGATTCCAGAATGAAATACATAATCCAGTTGATCTTCAACCCTAGAATAAAGGCAAACTTCACTGAAAGTAACTGCTTCAGCAGATGCCTTCAAAATAAAATACTACACCATTACTTAAACAGAGCGGTTTTATGTAAATTAAATGGTGGGGGCTCCAACACTGGTTAGAAAGGTCTTTTGCCCAATTCAAAAATTTAATACTTCTATTCTCACATATTTTTCATTCAGTAGGCACATTACACCTATTCTTAAATTAGTAGAAATTATATGCATTTATTAAAGAGAAGAGAGACCCTCAAGAAAATGATGCAATCAGTTGCAATAGTAAATATATAAAATAGCAAATTAACGAATTCTCTAAAATAAAATTTGTTAAATTTCATTTAAGGTCAGCTCTTGGACAACTGTATTTACTGAAGGGCAACAAAATTTCCAAATTTTAACCTTATGTTTGTAGATCAGCCTTTAACAAATCTTAACCCTTTATACTTTCATCAAGTCTATATTAAACTTACTTCTTCTGACATATAAACGTAATTCTTAGAAATTAAAGGTTCAATCAGTAAATATAAGACGTTTATTGCTACTGTCACTCTTTTGATGATATTCCCAGTGAGGGAAGAAAAGAGATAAAAGAGATTTTATTAAATTGGAAGCTGAATTAAGAATACTGAGAGGATACCTAGCTTAGGTAGAAAGCACAAGAGACAACTAACTCTTCAGAGATATAATGAAAAGTAAAACAGACTGAAGAGGCTATGAAAAAGCAAAAAACAAAAACAAAACAAAACCTCAAAACACCAAAAGCAGTTTGAGAGAGCGAGAGAGAGAGAGAGAGAGAGAGAGAAACACCCAAAATTAGATAACAGAAATAAAGGAATAAAGGAAAAGGACGGGAGGACGCGAGCCATCAGACGGAAACCGATGAAACAGGGTACCAAAAAGAGCTAAAGATTATGGGAGTAAGGGCCTGCGAAGGTAAGGTGGGGCACCGAAGGAACTCCAGCGCAAAACGACATTAAAGCAAACACACAATCGTAAACTCACAAAAGAGAACGAAGATGTGCCGACAGGAGAAAAATCAGAAGAGAGCCAAGGAAGAAATCATAGAGGCAAACTTGGTCGGTGAGGGTAAGAAGAGTCAAGAAGAAGAGCCAGACTAGGGATGCACAGCGAGATGGAAGCAATCGAGGGGAGCAAAAGGATACACTGCCTCAACGGAGACCAGCCGAGCGAAAGGGCACGTGGGAGGAGGGGATGAAAGAGCAGAACTACGAAAGAGGGGTAAAGGGAGGACAGAGCGGCGAGGATGGAGCAGACGGCGAAGGGCAGGCGAGGTCTGGGAACTGGAGTGAGGTTCAGGAAGAGCCGGCCGAAGAACATGCCGCAGGGGCAGGGGCGGCAGGGAGCACCCGGTGAGCGCCGTGGCTCCTCGCCACCCGGAGGGCACTCTGCACAGCCGTCCCCACCGACCTTCAGCGGGCCCAGGGCTGGGCTCCGACCGGCAGCCGCCGGACGAGGGGCCGCAGAGGGCGAGCGGGGACAAGGAGAAGGAGGCCGCTTCCTGCCGGGCCCGTGGGAAAGAGGGAGGGAGGGGTCCTGGGTGTAGGGAACCCGGGGAGACGGTGAAGACAGAGGCTTACCTTTCGCCGGGTTCGGCCTCCTCCACTGCTTGTCGGACGGAGGAACTCGTTGTCCTGCTGGAAAAAGACGGCCCTACCCGGGTCAGCACCATCCCGCCCCGGGCCCCCTCACATCGCCGCAGTAACCGCAACCACCGCAGCGAAGGAGCCGGTTCGTCACCGCCGCTCGGCTACCGGCCCACCACGGCCAGTGAGCATGCGCAGTCGCCCCAGTCTCGAGGGATTCCCGGCCAGCCAGAGCTACCTGCGATCAACAGGTCTCCGGCCCTGCGGCCCCGCCCCCGGCCTTCTCTCGCCTCCCCGTTCCTCCCTGGTCCCTCCCCTCTCTGAGGCTAGGCCCCGCCCCTTGCAAACACTTAGCCCCGCCCCTCTCCCGCGTCCCAAGCCTCTCAAGCGCCAGTGCCAACAGATTTCGGGATTTATCCACTCTATTCGGCTCTCTATCCCAAGCTATCGCGAGAACGGGAGTTTTGCGTCAATAAAATGCGCGAACGCCTGTGGTAGTGTCTGACTAGGGGTTTAAAGAAACAAGGCGAGAGTCTGTGTTTCATGCTGAAGAGGAGGGTATAGGAGGATCGCAAAAGGAGGGAGTGCTAAGACTTCAGCTCTATTTCTCACGTTGATTTTTATTCGCTCTTCCTGACCTTTTGGCTGCCGTCCTGGATAAAGAGCCTAGTCCCTGCGCTACTCCCCTTGCGCAGTATGAAAGGAAGCTGCAGGAAATCCACGCTGGCTCAAAACTGCTGGCTTTTAGGGACTTCTTGCATTTTTGGAGAGATCGTGGATGCTGCTATGGTTACTGCTAGGTTACTGATGCCCACAAAGGCGGGGAGAGGGGGCGATGAAGTGAAGTCTTTAGCTTTGAAATTCCATTAAAAGAAGCCTATGATTTGGTTAGCCCGTGAAGGATAATCTTGTGATTTACTTTCTCATCCCAGTTTCTGAATGTAATCCAGGCGAATTTTTTGTAGCTGTGTTACTAAAGCAAAGTTAATGAAAAAAAGGAAATTGTGGCTGTGGTGTGTGTTAAAAGTGAATTTGGAGGATGAATAGTGTTGATGGGTGTAGAACAATGAGCGTACTTAATGGCACTGAACTGTAGTTATAAAAAGGTTAAAATGGTAAATTTTGTAGGTATGTTTTAATAAGAATGAATTCAAAAGAAAAGGGTTTGTGCACTTATTTGGGAATACAGATCTTCCTTCAGTTATGACAGAGTTATGACCTTATAAACCCATCATATATTGAGAATATTGTGAGTTGGGGGTGCCTGGGTGGCTCAGTTGATGAAGCATCCCACTCTCCATTTTAGGTCAGGTCATGATCTCAATGGTGTCTGCGTTCGAGGCCCTCTGTCAGGTTCTGCTCCGACAACACAGAGCCTGTTCGGAATTCTCTCCCCCTCTCTGCCCCTACCCCACTGGTAGTGCACTCTCTCTTTGAAAATAAATACTTAAAAAAAATTGGGGTGCCTAGGTGGCTCAGTCAGTTAAGCATCTGACCTCAACTCAGGTCATGGGCTCAAGTCATGATCTTGCTGTTTATGGGTTTGAGTCCCTTGTTGGGCTCTGTGCTGACAGCTCGGAGCCTAGGGCCTGCTTGGGATTGTGTGTCTCCCTTTCTCTGCCCCAACCCTACTTGCGCGCTCTCTCTCTCTCTCTCAAAAAAAAAAATAATAAGAAAAGAAAAAAAAAATTTAAAAAATATTGAGTTGAAAATGTATGAAATACATCTAACTTACAAAGCATACACAGCCTAGTCTAGCCTCCCTTGAATGTGCTCAGAATACCTACATTAGCCTGCAGTTGGGCAAAACCATGTAACACAAAGCCTATTTTATACTAAAATGTTGAATGTGTCATATAATTTCTTGAATACTGTACTGAAATTGAAAAACAGAATGATTCTAAGTGGATTGGTTGTTTATCTTCAGGATTGCATGGTTGACTGGGAGCTATGGCTCACTACCACTGCTCAGTATTGTGACAGTATACTGCATTTTGCCAAAAAAATTATTTTTTCAAAATTTGAAATTTGTTTTCTACTGAATTCTTACCACTTTCTCACCATAGTAAAGTTGTAACTGGTAAGTCAAGCCATCATAAGTAAGGGACCATCTGTAATGATGCCTTGTAGCCCAGGCCATTTGAGGGATAGGTTCTGAATATAATTTATTTTCTGGTTTTTCTTCATCTTAGTATGTATTTCTAACATGATTCTGTGTGCCCTGTTATCCTATTATTACCAGTCTATTGCATTTGCATGAATGGTCTGCTTTCCTGGTTCCTAATCTCTTTTTTTAAATAGCCAAATACCATTTTAATATCCTTTCTCATAAGGGCCTTTATTGTTTATTTTGTGATTTGAATTTATAGGCTCAAAACTGAAAGGCTTTTTTATTCCTTTAGTTCTTCCTCTCTTAGAAAAAATATATTAAATATTCCATTATTTGCATTTACACATCTATGCCCTCCCTAAAATACACCCTGTGTAAGATCCCTTCTCTGTTACGTGTTCTTTTTATTCAAATCACATTTTTAAATCATCTATGTGCCAGACAGTGTACTAATTTTGGAGGGTACCAACGTGAATAAAAGAGAACTTGGTTGGAGTATTTGCATAATTACTTTACAACGTAATGTGTATAGTGCAGAAATAGGTGCACAAGGAGGAGCTCCTCTGGAGCTCAGAGGAAGGGCATGAACCCAATTTACGCTGGAAGAGGTCATGAGTCAGGAAAGACTTCCAAGAGAAAATGATGCCAGAGAGTTAATAAAGTGGGATACGTGTGTATATGTGTGGAGGTGGAGAGATAGAAAGAGAAAGAAATTGCTTAGACAGAACTATGTAATAAGAAAATGATCTTTGCACAGAACTAAATCTAAGCATAATCTGATGGCCACAACTTGGGGATGTGAGGTTAGAGAAGCAGGCAAAGATCAGATCATGGTGAGCCATTGAAGGATTTCAAGGAAAGATCTATTCAACTGGTATTTTTTATTATCTATTCAGAGTGTGTCAAGCACTGTACTAGCTAATAGGGTACAATGAGGATCGAGTCAGTCCCAATGCTCAGGGAATTTACAATCTGGTATGGGCAGACATGCTCCTCAGATGCCAATAAACTGTACTAAAGAGGTTGTTTGGGAACCCAGGAGAGGAAGAGCACTTAACTAATCTAGAAATTTAGACAAGACTTCATGGAAATTATTCACCAATAGAAGAATATAAAATAATCTATTAAAGACAATTAGAAAAATTATGTTATCTCTATTAGAGAATGCATTGATCTAATTGTCAGATTACCTGGGTTAAAGTTCTAGATTCTTTAGTATACTGTGTAATCTTGGTCCCAGTTTTCTCATATAATAAGAGAATCCGATTATAGTGTCTAAGGTCCTTTAGAAACCTTATGATTCTAAATTTACTTCCCATTTATCTCCCCAGGTTTTGAGTCAGAATTTATGCTAATTAACATTTTTTGTGTCACATTTAATGTACATTAAGCTGAGTCTTACAAGTCTTGAATACTCAAAGAATGGAAGGTTTGGAATACTTTCCATCCTATAGTTGATTTATATAATTTAACTTTGGCACAGAACATTTTTTTTTTTACATTTATGTCTTTTTGAGAGACAGAGAGAGACAGAGCACAAGTAGGGAAGGGACAGAGAGAGAAGGAGACACAGAATCTGAAGCAGGCTCCAGGCTCCGAGTTGTCAGCACTGAGCCACCCAGGCGCCCCTGGTACAGAACATCTTTGAATCTTCAGTAAACCTTTCTAACTGGAGTATTCTCTTTAACCGAAGATCAGGTTATCTCTCCCCTATAAAATTGCACAATATCGGCTCAGGTAAAGATTGAGACATTAGAAGAAATGAATATTGTAAACTTGAAAATAGCCTCATGGAACTATGTCTGTATTTGTCTGTTGCTAGACATTAATTCATTAAGCAGGTAAGCTTGCTTTTTCCTTCCTGGGATTTATGGTCTTTAAAATATTCTTGTTGCTTTCAGTAGGTCACTATCAACTTAAAGAATTTTAATTAGGGGCGCCTGGGTGGCTTGGTCAGTTAAGCGTCCGACTTCGGCTCAGGTCATGATCTCGCGGTCCGTCAGTTCGAGCCCTGCGTCGGGCTCTGTGCTGACAGCTCAGAGCCTGGAGCCTGTTTCAGATTCTGTGTCTCCCTCTCTTTCTGCCCCTCCCCTGTTCATGCTCTGTCTCTCTCTGTCTCAAAAATAAATAAACGTTAAAAAAAATTAAAAAAATTTTTTAATTAAAAAAATATAGTCAAAATTATTCCATCTTTTTCCAGGAATATGGTTCTTTTGGGGATTTTATACAGGGAATTCTAACTTCCTTTATATATATATATGTATATATATATATATATATACATATATATATATATATTTATGTTTGGTAAGAATTTGAGTATTCTCTAATAAATAGAATATTTATTATTCTATTTATAATATAAGATATTAATATATAATTATATATATATAAATATATATAATATACAATATACAATAACTAATATAATATACTAACCCCCCTTTTGGGGCAGTCTTTTCTCTGTATATAGATTTAATCATGTGCAACTTGAGGGAGTGGCAACAGTACTCAAGGGTAATTTTTAAAGTTATAGAATTTTAACAATATGAAATGGGGCAAAACAAAGTTTTATTACAGAGCTTCCTTCATGGTTATGAACAGCTACAAACTAGAAAGACAAATGTATTAGTTCATAACTTAATATTGTAACATTATTTCATGACTTAATAGCCATGATCTTTCTGGAAGAACCACCATATAAAACTCAATTACCAATTTTTTCTTCCTGTAACGTAATAGCAAACCATCAAAAAAAAGAAGTTTCTTCTTCTCTTTTTAAATATATTTTTTTTATTTTTAAAGTTTTTTTGAGAGAGACAGAGACAGTGTGAGTGGGGGAGGGGAAGAGAGAGAGGGGGAGAGGGAATCCCAAGCAGGCTCTGCCGGGTGCACAGCCGGTGCAGAACCCAATGCGGGGCTCAAACCCATGAAACCACAAGATCATGACCTGAGCGGAAAACAAGAGTTGGATGCTTAACTGAGTGAGCCACCCAGGTGCCCCCCCCCTTTTTTTTTAACTTATAATGTTGGTTGCTCCTGAGAGGGAAACTTGGAGCCTGGAGTGCTTGGTGAATGGAGGAAAGAAGCCTTTTTATTGTATATTCTTCTGAGTTAGAAGTGAATATATTCAAGGAAAAAATATTTGGGTCTATAAATAGTTTTTAAAATGCTTATACAGTAGTTTTTAACAATGATATTACAGAAAAAAAACTGATAGCCACATATTATACTGCAGAAAAGCTTTTGCTATACAGTGTGAAAGGAGCGGTCAAGCAGTGACTTTGGAGTTGCAACTCAGATTATCTGGATTTCCAGACAGAGTGTCTGCTTGGATCATTCAGAGAGAATCTGTCAGACAGAAGACATTCCTCCCACTACCATCCCACGGAATCATTCCTGTGAAGCATAATTATCTAGTATCAAGTAACAGTAATGAAATGATTTCTGAATTATTCTCCTCCTTATATGCTTGAAGCTTACCTTGTTTTCTTTAAAAATAATATTTATATTAGTTACTATTTGATCTGTGATAGCAAACATATTAGGGCAAGAATCTCAATCTTCTAATGACTCAGGCATTCTTATCTTGAATACTGATCTTTAAGCCAACTCCAGTCAGATAACCTCTGCTTCATATCAGACCTTGTCACATATCAGACATCATCACACATATTGCTGACTTCTCTTACTCAACATATCTCAAACTAGACTCATCCTGCTCCGCTTTCCCCAATCACACATAGCTCCATTTTTCTCCCAACCTTCTAGTTTCTATTACCCTCCTCCTCACTGCATTTACTTAAGCCCAGGGCCTCACAGCCATATTAGTAACTTCACAGATTAAGCACATAGTCAAAACTTCAAAATGTCTTTCTAATATAAATTACCTTACACATTTGCATAACTTCCTTTTCTAGCTTCCTGATCTGTAAGGTATCATAATAAAAAGCTGCTTCATGAGGATGTTGTGAAATTGATTATTACAAAGATCTTTTACACACACACACAAAAGGTACCCATTTCTGATTGTCCCTGTCACTGGCAGGAGTAACGAGAAGTAATGATAGATTGATAGATCAATTTATAACAAGAAGCATCCAAAATCAGTGTTTAAACCCTCTTAATAAACAAAATATACAACTCTAATCTCCTATGTCAATTTGCAGACCTCCACAGGGAATGCAAAATTAACTCATATGTTTTAAAATCTCTTCAGCAGAAAAACTCTCCACTTCTTAGATTTTACATTGGGAATATTGATGGGAATGCAGCAGATGGGTTGGGGGGACTATAATAAATCATTTTTCTATATTAAAGTTATCATTATGCTTTATTTCTTTCATGGTCAACTACCAAATTTATTTATCTTTAAATTTATTTAAATATGTAGCAGTTGCCAAATTTATCTTGGGTACAGAAAAAGGAAAGCTTTGTATTTGGAAATATGAATCTCATTCATTATTTCCATTATGTCTTTAAAAGCTACCTAAACCATTCCCCACACCCCACCACCCCCAAAGTATTTAGAAACAAATGCAACCTAAAGTGATCTGGGAGCTGAGTAAATGGTTAGCTTATGGGTGATTCTATTTATAGAAACTTCTTGAAGAAAATATATGCTCACGGGTTTACGTTACTCTCAGTCTGGGTTTGAGGTTTTCTTTGTGAAAGAAATTTTAATTACAAATTTAATTTATTTTGTAGATATAATGCATTGTGGTTACTATTTTTCTTGAATGAGCTCTGATAGTTTGTGTCTTTCAGGAAAAATTTGTCCATTTCATTAAGTTATCACATTTTTTGGCATAATGTTTTTTATACTACTCCCTTATGATCTTTTTAGATAAATGTAGAGCCTTTAGTGATGTTACCCCTCTCATTCTTGATACTGCTATAATTGTCTTCTCTTTTTCCCTGATCAGTTTGACTTGAAGTTTGTCAATTTTATTAATCTTTACCAAGAATCAGCTTTGTTTTCACTGATATTATCTATTGTTCTTCTGTTTTCTACATCATTAATTTCCACTCTGGTCTTTATTATTTCCTTTTTTTTTTCTTGCTTTGGGTTTTGTTGTTCTTGTTTTAATTTCTTAACTCAGGCTGTTGATTGACACATTTATTCTTTTCTATATAAGTGTTGGTAGTATACTTGAAATTTTTTTTTAAGTACTGCCTTAGCCAAATCCTACAAACCTTGTCATGTTTGTTTTCATTTTCATTCTGTTCAAAATACTGTCTAATTTCTAATTTCATGAGCCCCATGACATATTTAAAAGTATGATATTTAGTTTTAAAATATTTGAGGATATTTTAGAGATATTTCTCTTATTGATTTATAATTGTATTTGTGCTCAGAGAATATATTTTGTATTACTTGAGTCCTTTAAAATTTGTTGGCATTTTTTAAATGGTTCAGAATACGGGTGATTTTCATAAATATTCTGTGCACATTTGAAAACAAAAGGTATTCTTCTGTTAAGTGCAATATTCTAGAAATGTCACTTATGTCAGGTTGATTGGTAGTATTGTTAAAATATTCTATACCCTTACTGATTTCTATGTGTTCTATCAATTATTGAGAGTTGGGTGTTGAAATTTCTGATTATAATTATGGATTTGATATTTCATCCTATATTGATATATAAACATATATACACTTAATAAAAGGTCTCAAAAACTATCATGTATTTTGAGTCCTTTTATTAAGTGTATATATGTTTAGGATCATTATGTCTTTTTAAGGAAATTTATCCCTTTATCATTATGAAATGGCCCTCATTTATCCTGGTGATTTTTTTTTTTTTTTTTTTGCTGTGAAATCTACTTTGTCTCATATTAATACCAACATTCCAATTTTCTTTCTTTTAACTCATGATGGTAAATCGTTTTTCATCATTTTACTTTTAACCTATATGTGTCTTTATATTTAACGTGGGCTTCTTGAAGGCATGCATCATATAGATATGCCTTGCTTTTTTAATCCAAACTGACAATCTGTCTTTTAATTGGAATGTTTAGATCATTTGCATTTAGTGTAGTTACTGACATGGTTGGGTTTAAATCTACTATCTTGCTGTTGGTGTTTTATTTGTGCCTTCTGTTCTTTGTCCTTTTTTCTTATTTTTTGTCTTATTTTGTATTAATTTTTTTTAAAGATTACATTTTATCTTTTTTTTGGCTTATTAGCTACTGCTCTTTATTTATAATATTTCAGAGTTTAAGGGTTATCATATACATTTTTAGGTTATTACCATTTACTTTTAAGGGATATTATACCACTTTGCATGTAGTGTAAAAACTTTGCAAAGCCTCTCAGGCTTTGGGTTATTGTCATACATTTTACATTTTACATGTATTTCTACATGTGTTATAAACCTTATAATGAATTATTATTTTGTTTTAGACAGTCAATTATTTTTTAATTTAAATAATTAGAGAGATCTTTTGTATTTACCCACATAGTTGTCATTTCTAGCGCTCTTCAAGTTTTTGTGTTGATCTAAATTTTCATCTGTTATCATTCCTAGTTCTTCTTCTAACATTTCTTTTAATGCAGGTATGCTGGTGATGCATACTTTCTGCTTTGTATGTCTGAAAACATCTTCACTTCATTTTGTTTATTCATACGTATGGAATTGTAGACTGACATTTTTTTCCTCTTAGTGTTTTAAGTTGCTGCTATACTGTCTTCTCACTTGCATTATTTCCAACAAGAAATCTGCAGTTATCCTTATTGGTGTTCCTGATTGTGTCATATGCCTTCCCCT
This sequence comes from Panthera uncia, assembly GCF_023721935.1. Lineage (NCBI taxonomy): Eukaryota > Metazoa > Chordata > Mammalia > Carnivora > Felidae > Panthera > Panthera uncia. The sequence continues at coordinate 33,620,976 of NW_026057580.1, read as the reverse complement.
GCTCCCATCCTTTCTTCATTCCTGATTTTAAGCAATTTGATCATGACGTGTTTTGGTGTAATTTTCTTCATTTTTTTTTTGTTTTTGTGCTTCAGGTTTGTTGTGTTCATGGATCTATGAATTTACATTTTTCATCAAATTTTTGAGTACTTTTGACCATTATTCAAATAGTCTTCTCTACCATTCTTTCCTTTCTGAGGGGAACCATCATTACACATATTTTAGATGTCTTACAGTAGTCCCACAGCTTATTTGTGTTCTTTTTAAATTTTTCTTCAGTTTTCCCCCCTCTTTGTTTCATTTTGGATAGTTCCTATTGCTATGTCTTCAAGTTCAGCAATATTTCCTTCTATATGTCTACTCTGCTGTTAATCATTTCCAGTGTATTTTTCATTTCACACATTGTGGTTTTCTAATGTAGGATAGGGAAATTATTTGGCATAATTTTTATATTGTTCATATCTTTATTTAACATGTTCAATATTTCCTCTAGTTTCTTGAGTATATGAATTCAGTTATGCCTTAATGTCCTAATAATCTGTGTCTTGTTATCTGTATCATCTCTGGGTCAATTTCAATGGATTGATTTTTCTCCTTATGATGGATTGTGTTTTTCTGATTGTTTTAATTCCTGATAATTTTTTATTTGATTGCCAACATTGTAAATTTTACTTTGTTGGGCTTCAAATAGTTTTGTGTTCCTGTAAATATTCTTGAGCTTGTCTTGGAGTGTAACTAAGTTATTTGAAGCCAGTTTGATCCTTTCAAGTTTTGCTTTTATGCTTTGTTGGGGGATATAAGAGCAGAATTTAGTTTATGACTAATTTTTCCCCAATATGAGGCACAGCCCTTATGAGTACTCTACGATGTTTTATCATAGAGGGCTCTGCCCTCATGAATAGGATTGGTGCCCTTTTAAAAGTAGCCCCCAAAACCTCCTTTTCTCTTTCTGCAATGGGCAGATGTAGTGAAAAAGTGCCATCTGTGAACGAAGATGTAGGTCCTCACCAGGCAATGAATGTGCTGGCACCTTGATCTTGGACTTCTAGCCTTTAGAACTATGAGAAATAAATTTATGTTGTTTATAAGCCATCTAGTCTATAGTATATTTTGTAACAGCCCAAATAGACTAAGACAAGAATGTTGATGCCACAGGGTTTTCTAGTGTCTTAGCATAAAGGGGGTCTTCAGTTTCCTAGATAATTTTTGCTTTAGATTGTCCTTACCACAGCATTGGGATAGGAAAGTAGAAGAGATTAAAGATTGAAGATATTCTTTCTGAAAATCTCCTTTCTCTTAAGATACTTTCATAAACTGGAAAAGGTTTGCACTGGATTACATCTAAATGCAGAAAATACCTACTGCATAAATATTGAGTTTTGTCCAGGAGGACTATTCTTCTACCTGTCAATTTGGTAAAACAAAAAGACTATTGCTACATTACATCTTCAGATTTGAAAAACTGTGTGAATCTGGGCTAGCCATGTAACCACCCTAGCCCTCAGTTTCTACTTCTGTACTGTGAGCAAGATGCTAATGTCCTACGCTTCAAAATCCATGATTCTCCTGTGTCAATAACATTGTCAGTTGTACTCCACTTACTGCTTTCATTCCTTTCATTAGGCTTTGATGTTTTCTTAGGATATTTCTTTAAGTAGAACGGGGATAGGGTAGATTTGGGGCCTACTTTGATCTGTTCAGTTACTTATAAATCCTCGGTTTGGAATCTGATTTATTTTTTCTGGCCAAAGTGATTGTATTTACAGGGCAATCACAAATGCTTCCTATGTACTTTTCTGGCATAGGAAGATATTCATCTTACATTGAGGGTTTTTTTTGGTATATATGTTAGTATAAACGTTCCTTTAAGATAGAATACATATTTTTCTCTTCTTTCTATCTTGGTATCGTGCCTTGTACAAAGAAGACTTCAATAAATGTTGTACTTTATGTTTATGCTTTCACATACCTTATCTTATTCAATGAAACAATTTATTCACAATGCATGGTAAGATAATATTAATTTAGAATTCTGGGCCTCTAAGAAAAAAATTCAAATAGAACTCACCTTTTGTTAATCCTTAAAGAGTTAATCCATTATTTTTAGACTTGCTAGACACAGTAAAATAATAGGGTAATAAAATTAATGCTGCTTGAAATTAGTTAATGAATCCTTTGTAAACAAACTAATAGTCTATCTTTCTTACATTCAGGGTGAGTATAAAATTCAATGTTAGATGATTTTTAATTTAATTTTATTTTAATTTTTTTAACGTTTATTTATTATTGAGAGACAGAGAGACACAGAGTGTGAGCAGGGGAGGGGTAGAGAGAGGAGGAGACACAGAATCCAAAACAGGCTCCAGGGTCTGAGCTGTCAGAACAGAGCCCGACGCGGGGGCTCCAACTCACAAACTGTGAGATCATGACCTGAGCGAAGTCAGTCACCCAACCAACTGAGCCACCCAGGCGCCCCAATGATTTTTAATTTTAAATGAAGATATTATTTAGCTCATCATTTTCTCTATTTCTACAAGACAAATGAAGGAGCTTTAATATTCCTGAGCTGATATGTTCAAGGTCTCTTAGATACAGTAATTTTTCTAAAATTGTATTTTATTTCACTGATAATAACAAGGCCCCAAATTAGCCCTCCTTCTTTTCTTCTTCTTTCCCCTCTCCCTCCTTCTTCCTCTCCCCTTTCCCCTCCCCCTCCCCCTTTACCCCCTCCTCCTCCTCCTCCTCCTTCTTCTTCTTCGTTCTTCTAGCTTACTCTGAATGTCTTCTGCTTCAGTTTATGTTCATTCAAACCATTCTCCCTACTGCTGAGTGATTTTCCTAAAATGCAAATTTTATTATGTTATCATGCTTATGATTAAAATTCTTTGGTAGCTATCTAGGGTCAAGTGCAGATTTCTTAGCAAGGCTTATAAAGGCTTATAAACTCTGCATCAGGGATGGGAATAATAGCAGCAGAAGGAGCAAAAGGGCAGGTGGAGAAAATGGAATCAGAAAGAGCGTTTAAATAGGGTGGCTCGAGGCAGCTTTTGAGAGATGAAAACTACAACTTGTTATCAAGTAGAGACTGAGGTTGTTACTTAGACAAGAGTATTTCCAAATACCAAGAATAGGATGAGGATAAAAGACAAAAAGGAGTTGAATATGGAAAGTAGGACTCCCTTTTTATGGAGTGACATATGTGTGTGAGGGAAATGGGCAGGTAATTTATCATTTTAGTTTATAGGTTGCTGGACTCTCAGACCACACCATTACCAGATAGAGAAAGAACATCTCTTGGAGATCATTGATTCTAGGTCAGATTCAGTGACTGTATGGGCTTTTGAACTGTTTCTCTTGGGAAGAAGATACATAACTCCATGTTGGAAGAAGAGTGAAAGGCTATATGATGACCAGGAGGATAAACTTGGCAGAAGCTGGCTAGCTATGCAAACCTGTTTCTCCCTTCTCCTGGCACACAAATAGAACACATTCCAGACTTCTTTGCAGTTAGAAGCAACCATGTGAGTCAGCCCTAATTAGCAGGATGCTAGTGGAAGTGATGGGTGCCACTTCTTGACATAATGCATGTCACAAATATCTCATGTATGATCTTCTCTTGCTCCCTGTTTGCTGATTAGATGTCAGTTCTCAAGGTAGCCTCTGAGGTCATGTAATGAAGTTGGCAGGGGCTCCATTAGCCTAAATCTCTGAATGATCACGTGGACAGTACATCTACACACTACCCTCCTAAAACCACCTTTCTTCACCTGCTTTGACATTGCCCGTGTTTGGACATCTTAGGAATAAGAAATAAACATATTTTATTGAACCACAGAGATTTTAGGGTTTATCTCTTGCAGCAACTAGTGTTCCCTTAACTAATACAACAGATAATATTTTTAAAATCATGTTCGGGAAATATCCATCTACTTCTAGTTTACTGTGGATGTTTAAAAAAATCAAGAATTAGTGTTAAATTTATTAGCTACCCCCCTCTTTTTCTTTTCAAGTTTTTATTTAGATTTATTAGGTACCTCTTTTTTTTCTTTTTCAAGTTTATTAACATACAGTGTGATATTAGTTTAGGTGTAGAATTTAGTGATTCAACACTTACATATAACACCCAGTGATCATCACAATAAGTGCCCTCTTTAATACCCATCAACCATTTACCCTATTCCCCTGCCCACCTCCCCTCCAGAACCCCTCAGTTTGTTCTCTATAGTTAAGAATTTGTTTCCTGGTTTGTCTCTCTTTTTTTTCCCCTGTGTTCATCTGTTTTGTTTCTTAAATTCCACATATGAGGGGTGCCTGAGTTAAGCGTTCAACTCAATTTCAATTCAGGTCAAGGTCTCATGGTTGTGAGATTGAGCCCCACGGTGGGCTTCATGCTAAGCATGGAGCCTACTTGGGATTCTCTCTCTCTCTCTCTCTCTGCCCCAACCCCTCCCTCTCTCTCTCTCTCTCAAAATAAATACATAAACATTAAAAAAGAAAAATTCTACCTATGAGCGAAATCATATGGTATTTGTCTTTCTCTGAATGACTTATTTTGCTTAGCATAATACTTTCTAGCTCCATCCATGTCATCGCAAATGACAAGATTTCATTCTTTTCTATGGTTGAGAAAGATTCCATTGTGTGTGTATATGTGTGTGTGCATGTGTATATTTATATATATTAGGTACTCTTTTCCTTCCATTTCATGAGAGTAAAATTTCTTTGGTGGGGGTTGATTTTTTTCAATGTACTTTTTAATTAAATTTGCCATAATTTTATTTAACATTTGTCTCCATCTATATTCATAAATATATTGTTTTTAATTTATTTTCTTTTAAATTTCTCTTAGTGTCTCCCTTCTTCCCCTATGCCCTTTCCTGCCTTCTCTTTGTATTTTTCATCTGTTGGTATTAGGTTTGTACTAAATTTGTAAAATTAATTTGGAAGCTTTGTTGTTGTTTTTGTTGTTATATTGCATGGGATTTTAAAAGAATTTACAAATCATCTGTCCCTAGCGTCTTTTTATATTTTCTTATTACTTAAGATAGGTTTTTGCCTCATATATATTCTTTTTTTTAATTATTTTTGGTTATGCCTGTGATGTAGACACAAAGTCAGAGCACAGGTTACCTGGGGAATAGTCAAGGAAAGGATTATGGCCAGAATACAGAATGAGGAAGTTCTGCATAAGTAATGATCTGGTTTTTATGAACATATTTCTATGTAAAATATTTTAAACATACATAAAAATATAGAGAGAAGTATAAAGAAGAACACCTGAGCCTTACAACCCACCTGTGTCAAATCTCTGTTTATTTTGTCTTTTTTTTCCCCCTTTGTGGTTTTCAGTGGGATCACTGCTTTTGAAAGTGAATCTTGATGCTGTTTATAGTAGGAATTTTAGCCATTTTTTATAGTTATTTTTCATTGTTGTACAATGTTTACTTTGAAAACTTCATCATCTTGTGATTTTTAAAAATAAAAATTGTAAAATTTTTATATCAAAACAAGTTATAAACATAATACAAACTAATTATAAGACTAATTATAACATAATATAAACTAATTATAATATAACTGCATGCTAGTTACATTAGTTTTATTTGGTTACTATATGGGCAATATAATATACTTGTCAATAATTCTGGCTCTTGGGGTGCCTGGATGGCTCAGTTGGTTGAATGTCCAACTTCTGCTCAGGTCATGCTCTCACAGCTTGTGAGTTTGAGCCTCTCATCAGGCTCTGTGCTGACAGCTCAGAGCCTGGAGCCTGCTTCAGATATTTTGTGTGTGTGTCTCTCTGCCTCTCTCCCACTTGCTCTGTCTCTCTCTCAAAAATAAATAAAAATATTTTAAAAATTAAAAAAAGTAATTCTGGCTCTTAAAAAGAAACAAACAAAACTTTGGCTTAATTTTTGGCTCAACTGTGGACTTCTGGGCAAGTTACTGTCTTAAGTTTTTTCATTTTTGAAATGATGAAATAATGGCTATTTTATGGACTTATGGTAAGCTTTTTGTGAGCAAAAAAAAAGCATGTAAGGAGCTTGGTTGGCTCAGCACCAACTTCATGGTAAGAATTCAATACAAAATTAACTCATTTGATTTCAGGAGAGTTTTTCCCTAAAAAAATTAAATTTCCTTTATGTCCTTGCATTTAGGAAATGAAATATTGCTTATGGTGTTTTATGAACTAAGAGTGTACTCAGCTCCCAAGTAGATTAGAACTGATTGTATTTGATCTCATGAAAATGGAGGTGCCCAACTTGCTATGTCCCCTCAAGGCCTCACCTACCTACCCTCCACCCCTTCAGGCTCTCCTTTGTATCAAGTGTATGTTTGGTTGGAGGGAGGAGTGGCACAGAAGTTGTATCATTTGCCATTGTCACACCACAGGCTGCTATACAGAAAACATACCAGTGAATCTAATCTCTTCTCTTAGTGGAAAGAAGGGTATATGCTCCCAGTGCTGTTTTTCTTCTAGGTGGAGGAGGAACTTCTCAGTTTGGGGCCATATTTGATCATCATTGACTCTCACTTCCAATTTCCCACTTCCATACTCCCTAAGTTAGGATGCAGCTCTGTGCTTTACAACAGCTCATAGCCTCATCAAAGTCGAAACGAACAAAGATTTACTGATCTTTATAACAAGCAAGGGAATGCCGTTTAAAAGAAAACAAAAAATGATTCTGTTGACAACGCACCTTTTCGTCTGTCAAACTCGGTGGTTGTGCACTAATGGAGATGGGATGGCAAACTTTCCGGGGCATTCAGCCTTCAGCAGCAGTACTTAGGGAGATTACTGGTTTGCTGAAATATGAATATAAAACACCTCACTCATCAAATTATTTCCTAGAATAGTTTGCTGGGTGGAGGCTCACCAAGTTAATAACTGAACCCAACCCACGAGTTTATTGGCAAAGGACATACTTATGCTTAATGACTTTGTATCCACCCAGAAAGATAAAGAAGCTTTGATATTCTGCTCAGTTGACTGGGAAGAGGAACATGACTCATTAGGGTATTAAACCAATCTTTTGGAGACAGCCTGGGGCAGATGATGAATCAAAAAATAGAACTTTTAAAAGAAAGAAAATCTTGTGCAAGAGAAACATAGGGCAGCATGAATAATCTTTGCATTATTAACATGTGAGTCAAGAGTTACGCTAGCTTAGAAAAAAACTAAACACCTCTGCTGTAGAACATTTCCTATCTAACTATACTGTTAAATGATCTAAGGTATGTAAAAGATCTATCCCAGTGTCTGGCTGGCAATTAGTGTTACTCAATATTTGTTTCTTCCCTTCATCTCTGGTTTTGCCTTTTTTTTTTTTTTGAAAAAGAGTATTTTGAGAGAGTATTTCTATAGTTTCATGTAAGTTCATATTTATAAGGTATTAGTGTTTAAAGTCTAGCTCTCTCTGTTGGTTTTATTATTGACAATAATCAAAGATGACAGCAAATTTAGTCATCTGTTTTAAATTTCTACCATATGGTTCAGAAGTTATTTGGGGGAACATTTTGGAATGAAGACTGTTATCTCACTTTGGTATACTTACTATGATTTTGCCCAGAAAAACCCTGTACGTATAGCCAGAATATGAATTTTAAAGTATCACTGGTAACTCCATGTAACTACTCATTTTTGAGTGCTAAACTACCAGATTTGATATTTTAAATTTGGAACCAATCTTTCCAGTTCTTTCTCTGAGGAAATAAATTCTTTGAAATACTAGCAAATTAGAGCACCTTTTTAGCTCTTCCACAATAAATTATTCAGCAGGCTTAGAAAAAATGATGACACAAGTACTATTAAAAATCATTGCATTCTGAATCAGGGTGACAAACACTCTCACACATAAAACCAAATGTATATAAGGAATGAACAATCTAAAATAATCGAGTGCCTCTTTTTCAACCCCACCCAGTTACCCAGCTGGTGTTTACTTAATGTGTGCAGGTAGCGGTTCTATATTTTTGGGACTTCATTAAACTTAAATGTATGAAATAGACTCAAAAATTTTTTTTCTCTATAACATTTAATTATATGTCTCTCACTTAATGATGTTTTACTAAAGTTGATCTTTTCTAGAATATGCTAATATTGCTATCTTCTAGAGCAAAATGTAAGTAAAAATAATCACAAGGATTTGCCTGACTTAATATATATAAAATTTTGATGGGTTGGATATTATCTCTTTCTAGAATCCGCTTTCCTGTTTCAACTCACTCCCCTTCCCCATGCCCCTCTTCTCCAACACACACCTTTTTGGGCATGTTTCACTTTAACAGATACAACTTTGTTGTTGGGCCAGTCTGTCTATAGACAGGATATAACTTGTAGGAAGGATGACTGGTGTGCCAGGAGGAGTGAGGCTATCAAGCTGAGGGGCAAGTCTACCTGTTTTCTTTGCTTCTTTACCCAGTATCTACAGAGTAAGCCACTGTAACTCAACAGTGTGAGGAATTGTGACTGATGTCCAGCTCTTTGTAAGAAAAGTGCACGTATATAGAAGTGTATGTGTGTGTACTTACTTGTGGGTGTGGGCGTGTGTATGTGTGTGTGTGTGTGTGTGTGTGTATGCAGGAAAGAACTAGCATTGTGAAATATCCTTAAGCACCCTTGGTCAGCCTGCCTCTTTTTGAAAAACAACAATAAAAACAAACTACTTTAAAAAATCTCATGACAGGAAATAACACACTGGAAACCAGAGAATTGTGATGTGGAAAACTCTAAGAACTCAGAACAATAGAAACTAAATAATTTATTAAAATAGCATGTATAATGGAAGTTGAGAATAAGTAGGAAGGGAGCTTTAGGAATCAGCTTAGTTTACTAGGCATCTAATAAGGTCATGAAAGCAAATATGAGTCAACTATTTCCCAGGTTTTCATAAGCATCATTAGATTTTTAGTGATCTCATCCTCAAATATAATTGTAAACTATATTTTTTTTGCAATGCAACTTTCTTAAATTCAAATGATACTAGTAAAGAATTGACAAAGAACTGATTGCATAGGTTTCAGAAAAACAAAAGTATTGGTAATTAGAAAAAAAATCTAAGTAGTAAAGATGAATGGGTTATTGTAGAATATAAAATGCATCTATGTCATATTTTACATTAGTTCAGTTAGAAAGTTGTTACTAGGGGCGCCTGGGTGGCGCAGTCGGTTAAGCGTCCGACTTCAGCCAGGTCACGATCTCGCGGTCCATGAGTTCGAGCCCCGCGTCAGGCTCTGGGCTGATGGCTCGGAGCCTGGAGCCTGTTTCCGATTCTGTGTCTCCCTCTCTCTCTGCCCCTCCCCCGTTCATGCTCTGTCTCTCTCTGTCCCAAAAATAAATAAAAAACGTTGAAAAAAAAAAAAAAGAAAGTTGTTACTATTATTGGGGTGCCTGGGTGGCTCCATCGGTTAAAGGGTCTGATTCTTGGTCTTGGCTCAGGTCATGATCTCACAGTTTTGTGGGTTCGAACCCCACAAAATGGGGTGACATCATGGAGCCTGCTTGAGATTGTCTCTCTCCCTCCCTTTCTGCTCCTCTCCCACTGACTCTCTCTCAAAATAAATAAATAAATAAACTTAAAAAAAAAAAAAAGAAAGTCATTATTATTTATTCTACTATTATGGGTAGAAATGCCATGTATGTGGCTAGTTATTAGAGAGCCATTGGTTTTTTTTGTGTGTGTGATATGGTATATACCAAGAATACACTTCTGAAAATCATTTATATCCACATCTGACCTAGATGATTATGGAAAGAGAATAGTGGAAGTAGTAATACACATATATACCACACAAACAATACCATAATGAAAAGTGTTAAGGAATAAAGTTCTTTATCAGTTCTAATTGTTTTATTATCTTCACAGTCTATCTGATTTTAAGAACTGCATTTCCCTTTTCTTCCTTTAGACACAGAGCACCTCTGTTGTCTTATCATGAGCTCTTTCTCACATGGCCTTTAGCTTTTTAACGTTTGTTCGTTGACCTGCTTTGTTTTGAGATAGAAAGTCAAAGAAGGGGGAAAGTGGGTTACTAATTATCATTACCTTTTCAGAGTTAGTGCAAGTGCATGAGAAACTAAAGCCCTATGGCAGCTCCTCATAGACTCATTGTTTAGAGTTTGTTTATTCTGAAGAATTTGCCTTGTAATTTTGGTTCATAACATGCACCTTACTATTTTTATATTAATTTTTTCCTTGTCACTATTCTGCATTCTCTTTTTTATGTTTGCCTCAGTTTGATTAATTACCCTTCAATACGTTGCCTTGTCCCTCATTGATTGACCTTTTCTTCAACATATTTTTTATATTGACAACTGACCCTTTGGAAAAAAGGCAAGAACAGATTCTACTTGTTGCCAAGCTTCCCTAACAATCTTACACCATGATGCTGTTTTGTGAATAAAGTTTGAGGTAGTTAATAAATTATATCTTGAAATGATCAAAGAAGGGATTGCCTATTTACACTCAAAACAATTTGCTACAAACTACTGAATGCTAAAATTGAACTAAAAATGCATTTATCTACATGAACTGCTTGAAGTAATTGATTCTAAAATGCCTGTTTTTCTGGAGGTACAATTTCAAACCATAATCAGATGGAGGATAAAAAAATTTCCCAGACTTTTATACTAAGTATGAAAAGTCAGGTATGAGACTGATGTTTCTCTGACTAAGCCTTGTGCTTTATAGAACTTGCTATATAAAATGGAATCTTTCAGATAGCTGAAAGGGTATTAAAACAATAATATTTCAACTATGCCTTCCTTTTCCAATAACCGGCTTGCACGTTAATCAGCATATTTAAACTTCCTTCTTATTAGTTTTTAAAAATTCTAGGAAATACTGTTCATTTATGCTATGAGAGATTTTATTATAGGATTAAAGTCCTTTCCATAGATAATAGGCTCTTGAAGCAGGGTACAGGTATTCTATACCATAAGCCAACACTATCCTGCCAGGTGAATCTTGAAATGGAACAAATTTAATTATTTCCTACTTTGTTTTATGGCAAAAGCAGCCATGTTACAAACCTTGCAGGCCACATCTTACCTCAAATTCTCCATCCTGGATCTATCTAACCATCTTGTTTCTGTGTTCAGAACACTGGAAAAGCTTCGGGGGGAAAAATCCTGTGAATTTTTTTTTCGATATGCAATACTCTAATTCATGCTTTTCACTCAGTGTCTGCTGTGTCCTCACTGTGGTCTTCTCTTAGGGGAGGGGGAGGGGCATCTCTGGCCACTCTCCTATCATCACTTATTCTTAACCTTGCTCTGCACCACCTTCCTGTATTTGGCTACAGATGGACTTGCTCTTACTTTACAGACAAAACCAAAGCACTGGTGAGGAACCCTTCAGCTTTACTAACTGTCACCTACAAACTTATCTGCTTCCACATACATCATTACAGTTTTCTTTCTCTTACAGTAGAAAGAGTATCCTCCTATTGACGAAAGCTAGGCTGCTCATCCATGCTCCTGCCCACAGGCTCTCCGAAGTCCTCATGCCTTTTGCTCAATCGTTTATTCTTCCCCTCCTCTTTATTTTCCACTGGTCGCTTGTCATGGACCTCAGTTCTCTGCTCCGCCATAATGAGGATATTCTACAGGTTCAGCTCTCCTCCTTTTCTTCTCTCATTTTGTGCATCAGAAAGGAGATCTTACCCACATCCATGTCTTCAAGCTCACATTAAAGATATCAACATCTGCCTTTAGCCCTGACTGCTCTCCTGAGCTCTTGATATCCACAGAACACCTTGACCTAAATGCCAAAAGACAGCTCAATATTAAAATGTTCAGAATGGATCCTTTCTAAGAAAACTTGTATAATCTTTTCTGTGTTCTCCTTGTGGATGATTGGGATGGTACTATGATTGTCTAATCTTGAAACTTAGGCATATCTTTATCTTCTCTCTCTCTGACTCTCCCACCTTCAGAAAATTACCAATCTCTATTGAATTTAATAATAATTAATAGTACTTAATATGGGCCAGTCATTTTGCTAAGAGTGTCCTCTTTTTTTCTATTTTTTTAAAATTTCTAATTCACATTTTTCTAATGTGTCCTCTCATTTAATCTTCAGAGTTACCCTATTATAGGTGGCTACTATTATCTCCATTTTAAAGGTCAGGAAACTGAGGCACAGAGAGGCAAAATAACTTGCTGAGGTCACAGGATAATACAAGAAATAAAGCTGGGATCTAAACTCAGGAAGTTTTATTATAGAGCTGGCCTTTTAACAACCATACTATGCTGATCTCTAGCATGTCAAGATCCTAAATACCTCCTGAATTCATTTACTTCTCTTCTTTCTTATTTTAGCTGATGTGGTTCATGCACTTCTTATTTCTTGCCTGTGTAACTTTCTACAACTCCCTACCCCAGATCCCTTTTCTAGGATATGTCTGATTAATAAACCCTAATCAAATTTTCTGGGGTATTGGCTAAGCCAAGTCTTTGTAAAACAGAAATTCAAATCTTTACTTCAGGGATATTTATTCAATTACAGGCATACCTCAGAGAAATTACACGTTCAGTTCCAGACCATCACATAAAGCCATAAAAGTTGTGTTTACACTGTACTGTAGTCCACTAGGTGTGCAATAGCATTATTGCACTAAACAAACAGTGCACATACCTTAATTAAAAATACTTTATTGTTGGGGCACCTGGGTGGCTCAGTCAGTTAGGCATCCAACTCTTGGTTTCGGCTTAGGTCATGGTCTCATGGTTTCATGAGTTCAAGCTCCTTGACGGGATCTGTGCACTGAGTTCCCTCTCTCTGTTCCTCCCCACTTGTGCTGTTTATGTCTCTCTCAAAATAAATAAATAAACTTAAAAAATACTTTATTGCTGAAAAATGACAACCATCTTCTGAGCTGTTTCAGTAAGTTGCAATTAGTGATCACGGGTCACTGTAACAAATATAAGAATGAAAAAGTTTGATATATTTAGAGAATCACCAAAATGTGATGCAGGGAGGAGAGCAGATACTGGTGGGAAAATGGCACTGACAGACTTGCTCAACTCAGGGTTGCCAGAACACTTTTTTTTTTTGTTGTTGTTGTTTTTACTATGCACTACATTAATTCAGTGCATAGCCTTCTAGAAGGGGTAGATGAACATAACTGAGTTATTTTTCATCAATCAGGAAAATGCTTCCTTAATCAATGTTCTCCAAACCCTTTGACACATAGTAATGATAAACTCCACACATGAGCCTCTTTCCATTAAACTCTACTCATATGAATAATGGGCAACGCTTTTTCCCTTGTCCCCTTTAGTGAGCCTTGGATATGCGCAGTGGCTATGCTGGGGATGATCAAGCACACAGCCATGATGCCAATCTTGGCAGAATGTGGAACCGCACTGCATTATGGTGGCCAAGGCCTAACCCTTCTATCCTAGCCCTTTAAAGGTGACCCAGCCTCTGCGTTGCCAGAGGCCTTTAATTTGTAAAAAATGCAATATCTGCAAAGCACATATTAAGGTGAAGCTCAATAAAACAAGGCATACCCATATGTATTTGAATTTTTTAGCATTCCATGTGTTCTCTTTCAGAACAGTGATTATTTGTATGTTGTCCATATTTGTCATCTTCTTTCTTATAATTTTATGTCTTTGTTCTTTTCTATTTCATTTTGATATTTCCTCAAGCATGTCTTCTTTGTCCCTGACTATATTTTTATCCATATCTATTTTACCTTTTGTTGATTCTAACGACAAGTTCACCTCTGTAATAGTTGCATTTTATTCTTTTATTCATCCCTGACCTGAACTCCATAAATACACTTCTCAGCTCTGTTCTCTCTTCATCTCTTTTTTGATCTCTTGTTAGTCTTTCAGGCTCTTTTTTTTTTAAGAAGGGCAAATTTTAGGAAGTCACCACTGGTCAGCCTGCCTCTCTTTGAAAAACAACAATAAAAAATAAACTACTTTGAATAATATCATAACAGGAAGTAACACACTGGAAACTGAAGAACTGCGGATGGGAAAATCTAAGAACTTTGAACAATATAAGCTAAATATACATTCCAAGATTCTTTGAATCTTGGGAGAACTATTTGTTTGACATTGACCTTTTTTCCTAGGCAAGTTCCTGAAATTCTGTGTTCTTTATTTGACTTTTGTTTCTTTTCTCTGTATTTTTTCTTCAGTATCTATGTTTCTACCAGGGAAATGGATGTTTCGGAAAGAATGAAAGATAAAAACAGGTGATAGTTCCTAAAATTAAAAAAATAATTGTATATAACAAGCATCGAGGGAGAATTTTGTAAATTCCTTAATCTTCCCCTTTAACATACCAAGAGCTGAATCTGGATAATTTGGCACATAGGTTTCTCATGTAGTATAGAAAGGATACCTCTTAGCCAATGATAGTGAAAATTTTTATGATCTATAAGCAGGAAGCTTGCTTTCTGATAGTAGAAGCAATATATGGTATAGGGAACATCAAAAAGATTGCCTGTTTTCCAGCATGGAAAGAAGGTGAGAGAGGGGAGGCGGGAGGGAAGAGATTAGTGAAACATGTGTCCTAATTTTGCATGCATTAATTACATGAGAGTAATAATAAGGGTGAGGGGGTATGGGCTCTTGCTTTTGTCTCCTACTTAGGATTATGAGAGAAGCTTACCTTCCAGACTCCCCTGTGGCAATCTGCACCATCAACTTAAACACAACGGGATCATGTATTTAGAGGCTCTTAAGTTTAGTTTCCCTATTGACTTAATTTGTGGCCCTCCAGAGGCTGACCCAAGGAAAGGATTTGGGTACAGGAGGCTTTACATGAGATGTATTTCTAGGAAACACCAATAGGTTACTGGAGAAATTAAATGAAAGAGAAGAAAGCCAATAAAAGTGTTGTGTGAGCAGTACTCAGTAGTCTTCTTCCTTTATAGGGAAAGCCCCAGTTCTCCCCTCTCTTGTGTATCTCTTTACTACTCATGCAAAACACTTCACTTATGATACTTCTGGTCTCCAAATGTGTGGGAGGTTTTCCAGGCACCAAACAATTCCCCATGACATCAACTGGGTATCCTACAATTTAGCTAATTTCTGACACTCTCTACCTGGAGACAGCGTCAGAGCCCACAGGTTAAGGGCTCAGTCCCACAGTACTACTGTCACTTTACTTTAGATGCCAGTTACAAGTCGTAGGTCCCCAGATTACCCACAACTTCTGTCTGATTTGGATACAAATTGGGGATTCCCATGACCCCCTCCTCAGGTTCAATTAATTTGCTAGAGTGGCTCACAGAGCTCAGGTAAACACTTGCTTACATATGCCAGTTTATTAAAGGATATGATAAAGGATACAGATGAACAGCAAGAGGGAGAGGTGCACAAGATGAGATCGGAGGGTCCTGAGCACAGGAGGTTCTGTTTCAGGGAGTTGTGGTGTTTTACCCTCCCAGTGTAGATGTGTTCACTCACCGGGAAGCTCCCTGATCCTCTCACTATTGGGATTTTGTGGAGGCTTCCCTACATAGGTATTCCCTACATAGGCATGATCAATCATTAACTCCATTTCTAGTCCCTCTCTCTCCTCAAGAGAATAGGAGGTGGGACTGAAAATTCCAAGCTTCTAATCATGGCTTATTCTTTCCAGTGACCAGCCTTCATTTAGGAGCTATCCAGGAGCCCAGAGTCACCTCATTAGAACAAAGGCACCCCTAGCACCCAGGAAATGACAAAGGTTTTTAGGAGCTCTGTTCAGGAAGTGGAGTCAAAGACCAAATATTAGAACAAAAATGTTGCTAGTGCTCTCAGCACTTAGGAAATTACACAAATTTTGGGAGTGTTGTGACAGGAATTGGGGAGCAGAGGCCAGTACACATTTTGTTCTATTATCTCACAGTTGTGCTATCAAACAAGTTCCCGCTGTGGACAGAGTCTAATCCTGCTGGGGGACACTGGGGAATAATTTAGAGCTCATACCTCAGGTTATCCCACATGTAAGCTTAAGGAGCTAAAGTATCTATCTACTGTCTACCAGACAGTCATTGGTTGAGGGCTGCTTCCAAAGGGCATTAATTCCTCGGCATGTGCAAACTATAGTGTGAGTTCACACTGCTGGCCATAGAAAACCTTTAGTCAGGGAAATGAAGGCATTGGGATATGAAAGTCAGGTTGGTGTACACAGAAATGATAAGTGTGAGGGAATATTGGCTGGGCCTGACAGCATCAGACATACCTGTTTTTTCATTCCAGGTGGCATGGATGCTGACTCTACATGGCATCCTGGTGGCAGGGCTCTATGACCCCAAAGCTGAGGCAGGGAGGGGACCAAGTGGAGACATGGGAGCCTGCAGCCAGGAGGGGCTGAGAGGAGGTTATGTCGGCACTGCCTAAGCTGGAAGAACAAAGTAGGAATTTAGAAGGCATACAGTGTTATTCCACAGGTCAATTATGTTGGACATATGTTATTTGTTTCTGTCTATAACAATTCTGACCTTTTCAAAGCTTCCAGCCTCTTTTTAAAAAAAGTTTATTTATTTTGAGAGAGAGAGAGAGAGAGAGAGCACACATGCTGGGGAGGGGCAGAGAGAGATGGAGAGCAAGAATCTCAAGCAGGCTTCACAATCTCAGCACAGAGCCCAGTGCGGGGGCTTGACCCCACGACCTGTGACATTATGGCCCGAGCCAAAACCAAGAGTCAGACACTTAATGGACTGAGCCACCCTAGCACCTCTCTAACTTCTGATTAGTAGAAAAAAATTGTTAAGCTTATGACATTTAAAACTTTCTCTAGCTCTATAGCCTCAACAGTCCTTCTGGGTCAAGTTCAGTCTCAAGGAGGATATGCTCAAGTTCTGAGGTATCTTCTGTTCTCACATCTCCTACCTGTGGCTCCTCCACAGGGAAGTGGAAAGAGAAGTGTGTCTTACCTGACCTTCTAATGGTGGAAGAGTCGAAGTTCTCAGGTGTGATATTCTCTGTGTCTTCTGGTTTCTAGGGTGTAAAAAGGATAATTTTATTCATGTGAGATTTAGGTAGAAGGTTTATTTCATTTAGCCACAATCCCAGTTATAATAATTCTTGACTGGTTTTGCCCACACTAGTGCATATATTTGTTATCTGCTCATTTTTCTCTTCCCTCTTATCTGGCAACAAAGTCCCTAATCCTCTGGACACAGAAATGGTCATGTGACCTAATCAGAGTGCATCACCTACTGGTCACAGTGATTATTAATTTAAGGTATGGGCTTGTAACTCAGGCTGATCCAGTCAGAGATTTTTGTCAGGATTTTCAACCTGGAGCTGAGAAGAAATTGGAAGGAAGTGAATCTGGATCTACAGAAACAATGTCCCTTCCTTTCCTTCCCCTCCCCCATGGGTTTCTGTTAAGTTTCTCAGGATCCACATAAGAGTGAAACCATATGGTATCTGTCTTTCTCTGTATGGCTTATTTCACTTAGCATAACACTCTCCAGTTCCATCCATGTTGCTACAAAGGGCCATATTTCATTCTTTCTCATTCCCACGTAGTACTCCATTGTATATATAAACCACAATTTCTTTATCCATTCATCAGTGGATGAACATTTAGGCTCTTTCCATAATTTGGCTATTGTTGAGAGTGCTGCTATAAACATTGGGGTACAAGTGTCCCTATGCATCAGTAACAATGTCCCTTCCTTGGTGGAGAAATGTTCTGAGAGAAATGAGAATAACATATTCACTGAGAAGTGGAAATGAGAGTTAGAGGAGTCCTGTTGAAATCCAAATTTCTGCTTCCAATCACATGCAAAGCCAACTCTACCTTTACCGTTCTTACAGTTTGGTTATGTGAGCCAGTTAATTTCTCCTTTTAGGGTTTGCTTCTAATACTTGTAACCACAAGAATCTACAAGGGAAAGTTAATATTGTTGCTTTGTTTGTAAATGAATAGATTTAATGAAAAGTAAACTCCAACCCTCAAGAATGTAAACTTGTACAACCACTTTGGAAAAACATTTTGGTATATCTGCTGAACTTAAAGATATGCATACCTATGATCTAGGAATTCCACTCCTAGATAGTCACTCATAAGAAACTTTTGCACCTGGGCACCAAGAACATGTCTAAGAATGTTTATAGCATTGTTGTTGTTGTTGTTGTTGTTTTGTAATAGGAAAAAAAAGAAAAACTCAAACTGGAAACAAACCAAATGCCTTCTGTATGAATATAAGAATGGGTACTTTATGGTATATATTCATACAATTGAATATAAAACATTGAAAATAAAGTACATATATATTTATTGACATGGTAAATCTAAAAAATATAATGCTGAATAAATAAAATTTATTGAGTTTTCATCCTACCACATGATTCTATTTATATAATGCTTAAAACATGTATAGCTAAACAGTATGCATAATTGTATATACAGCATACATGTGGCAAAAAAAAAAAACCTGCAGAGAGAAGCATGGAGTGATATTCGTAAAATTCAGAATAGTTTTTATCTTTTATGGGGGAGAAAGGGAAACAAAGATTTTGTTGTATTCTATTTCTTAAGTTTTGTGGTGGGCACATGGTTATTCATTATCATTCTTTAAGTTGTGCATATAAATTGTACTGTTTTGTTTGTATGATAAATTTCATTAAAGCAAATCCAGTTAATTGATTTTGAAGTAGCATATTATTAAGTTAGGTCCATTTTCTGGCTCCAAATAATAAACCACAGGAAATTAGAAACATTTAAATTCAGTTGCGTGGAAGCAGTTGTCACTAACTCTGAGACCAAGTTGGTTTTATTTCAAGTTTCTAGCTATTATGTAACTTAAAACAAATGATAAAACAAACATGGGTATCTCATCCCAAACAGTTTTATCTAGATGTCAGATAGTATTAGTCAATTTAAATAATGAAATGATAAACCATGGCCATTGACCATATTTTCATCTTCTAATGTTCTGGTTAAAGTCTTAGTTTAGTTTCTGAAAACATCCTGCATTTATTTTGCTGTAGATGTGTTTAGCCAAAGTCGCAAAATGACAACTTTTGTCCTTGTGAATCTCAGAAAATTAGTCATCTTACCCTTTAGGACATATATTATTTCTCCATGTGGAGTTGGGAACCATAGAAACTATGGCTGAAAGCATTGTTGGAATAAGCAAACGTGACTATTTTTAAGACTATGAAGATTTTGAATACAGTCAGCACTCATGAGTAAGTCATATGGAATTAGATTGGCTATATGTTTAGTGTTGAATGGATCCTGGCAACCTGTGTTCAAATGCCTTCCAGTTAAACATCACAACACCTCCAGGGTGAGTCCTCTGGGTCAGGACACAGATAAATATTTACATGAACCTGCTGCACAGCTGTACTCTATTATTTTAGTAGCTCATGTGGAGAGACAACTCAAATGTCTAATAAGAATGTCTAGTGTCTCCTTTTAGCTTTACCTGCTAAATTTGCCTCTTTAAAAACCTTAAAAATTTTTTATTGTGACATATAACATACATACATAGAAATACATAAAACACAAAAGTAAATAATTATGTTTAAGGGGATACTAATGTAAACGCCACCTAGGTCAAAAAAATAGAACATGGCCATCACTCTAGAAATCCCTCATGCATCTTTCCTCATGGCAACTCCCTCTGCACCTTTTAGAGGGAAGCACTACCCTGGTGTTTTCATTAATTCCTTGCTTTGCTTTGTAGTTTTGCCTCCTAACTATGCATTCCCTGAAATATAGTTTAGTCAATGCCTGTTTGTTTTTAATGTTTACAATCATAGCGTTTATGTTACTGCCTCTGGCTTCTTTTGTTTGACATTGTATTCCATTGGTTCCATCCCTGTTATTATACATAAGTGTTCTCTTAAATCTCCTAAATCTTTCTTATATCTTTGATCTGTCATGTTTTGTAAGTTCTACAGCACTCTAGCGATGGGAAGTATCAACAATTCTACTTTGGTATGTATGTAATGGTAATCTCTCTGATTCTTCCACCATACAATATTTTTAAAATTTTGTAACATTTACTGAGTATCTACCATGTGCTAGGACAGCATGAAACCCTATTCATGTAATGTTGCTGTACTCAGGATAATTCTGAATAGTGCGTAGATTTAGCATAGTACATATTTTCACAGAATAAACTGAAATTTAGAAAGATAAGCTAAATTCAAGGTGTAGACTCTCTGATATTCACTTATCAGATTTAGTTACACTTAATTATCAGTTATCAAATATTTTTATTATACATTTATTGAGATGGCAAATATAAAAAATATGCTGAATAAAGAAAATTTATTGATGATTTTAGTCACATTGAGTAAAATAAGTAAACTTGCCATTTCATAGTAGTCTTTGTCTATCTCACCAAGCTCTTGACATTTTGTCTTAATGTTCCATTGGTGCTTGTACAGTTTGTACTCCCCTTATGGTAACAGCCTTTCTTCTACTATTCATTACAAAAATTCATTACTATACATTGACAACTTCCTTCTGGTCTATGGCACCTGTAGGTACTGCTGTCTGTGAACTTCTCTTCATAGGAGGACTAGAGAGATGACAGCTCCTGTTATAGGAATCCAGGGAGAGGGCAGTCCAAATAGGCAGGGTCACAGGGTGGTAAGAGCACAGAGCTGGGAGTTAGCCATTTCAGTTCTACACTTGTCATTATCTAGCTATGTGGCCTTGGGTAAGTTATTTAGCCTCTCAGGCTCAGTTTCATCATGTATAAGTGAGGGAGTGGGTCAGTAATTTTCAAACTGTAATTCAAGAACCATCCTGAGTTCTCATTTTAAATGCAGATTTTCAGGCCTCCTGGAAATTTCCCAGTGTGAGAGTCTGTATGTTTAACAAGCTCCCTGAGTGATTCTGATGCTCACCATGAGTGAGGGCCAAGTGAGACAATTTTCTTATTTTATTTTATTTTTTTAATTTTACTTTGCTTTATTTTATTTTATTTTTGCAGAAACTACTCAGACAGTGTCTCTTCCCTCTTGCTCCCCCAAAGGAGGAGAAGAACGATTATCAATGACCAAGGGCAGCTGCGAAGACAACACCCAGAGTGAGCTTCACAGGAAGGAACACTGCACCCTCTCCTCATAGTTTCAGGTACTCTACATGTTCGGAGAAACTTCTCTAGTAACAAACGATAGAAATGATCCCTGAAGGTATAGTCTTGACAAGTGTCTGATTTTAAAATCCTGGGATAGAATTTGAACTTTTGGTACCTTAGTATCTTTCATCAGATACTTATTTCAAAGAGTTCTGTTTTCTTTTGTTAATAAAAATAAACATAAAGCCATTAAAATTTAAGATGCTAAGTAAATACTGACTATCATTGCATGGAGTAAACAACAATAACACAGTCTAAGGTACTAGTTATCAAAACAGCTTGGGACTATTTGGTGTTCATACACTGAATAAAAATATTAGTGCCTCAATAGAATTGTATCCATATCATTAAGAGGTATTAATACAGTGTTGCAGGAAAAAGCAGCATCGCCTGTCTACAAGACACAGCAGGATCAATATGATTGACAAGGAATACAGAGTTCCATGCAGTCTTATTAAGAAAACAAAGTAGTTGTTTAGACTCTTAAAGTCAGCTTATTTAATTATAAAATATGCCAAATATATCACCCAACAGATTGGAGACAGTCTGTTGGCTGATTTATTTTTACTTTGATATGGCACTCCTTGCATATTTTTCAAATTCTTAAGTGACTATTCAGGAGGAAAAATCTCCTGATACCATTTAATACTTTCCTGGGGGATATTCTTTATATTCTGAGGAATTTAAGTCACCCAGCTAATTGCTTCCATTTTTTGTGTTTTCTGTTTCACGAGGAATAACCAAACTGAAATTCTGTAGCAGTTTTGACTTTTCTCACTCAACAAACTCTTCGGTGGTTCTCAAACCCATACCTGAGGCAAGCACCTCACTTATCAGTGAGAATACTCAAAAACCAGTAGGTAGGGGGTGTAAACCAAGTGAGATGAGAACAGAATCTCCAGGAATATGTGTAATTTTGAAAAGTTCCCAGGGTATTTTTCTCTAGTGTTTGAGTTCCAAATCTGGGTCCCAAACCTGTCAAATAGCAATTATTCATATATGTATTCATAAGAGGCTAAAAAGCTTTAAATACAGTACTTGTTATGGTCCTGTAAAAAACAAGACATTACAACTGGGAGTAAACAGGGAACTTAACTACCAAAAGTATATAAACTCTTGGCCAAGAATGATACTATTTTCAAAATAGTATGGTTATTGATCGCTACATTGGTATAGACATTGTTATTTTCTCAAGCTGTTTCCCTTTCTCTTTTTACCATTGCCTTCTTTCTAGCCCACTAGTAAGGTAAAATAGATAAAACTTCTTAGTAATTATTCTCACTTCCTTTTCTTCCTTGTTTTTCATGAAAGACTTGGAAATTAACTTGACCCCTGAAGAACAGGTAGATTGATTACTTGAGAAAAGGCAGATAATATATCAATTAGAAGGAAGGGTATGCTCAGTGATTAGTACATAAGAGCAGCTGAGAAGTCCTTCTTGGCTGAGGCACAGTAGGAGGATGGGTATGGGATGTATAGGGAGGACCAATCCTAGTGAAATGTCAAATGTCAGGCTGAAGTGTGAATAAGAAAGAATGAGGAACCATTGAAGATTTTAAGGAAAGAATCACATTCAGTAACTGCCATTCTAGAAGATTCATCTGGCAGCAGGATAGTGTATGGCTTGGAGAGAAGAGCAAGCGGAAGCAGGGAGAGTAGTTAGGAGGATTGAAAGCAGATCCTAGATGAGCATGTCTCCTTCACAAGTTGCCATTTTGTTTTTCTTAACTTCGAAACTTCTTGAAAGAGCTGTGTTCACCTACTGTCTTTGCAATTTTATTTCTGACTCATTACCTCACTGAAATGGTTCTGATGAAGATTACCAATGACTTGACTGCTAAATAGAAAGGTCTCTTTTCCATCATTATTTTCTTTTACCTACTCTGCAGTGTTTGGAAATGCTGACTTCTCTCTTCATCCTTAAACATTTTTCTGTTGGATTTTTATAACATTGTTCATTTTTCTCTCTCCTCATACTTTTGATTACTTTTAAGGATCTTTTAATGATTCCTTTTACTCTGTCAACACCTTATATATTGTGAGCATCTGGAATTTCATTCTTAATCTTCTTACATCTCACTTGTGAACAATCCACACCACTGCCAACTTCTAACTCATGGGCTTCTATAACTTTGCTTATTGTCTGTGGCAAATTCCAGAGTCACAGTTTATGTTCACATGGTTCTCCCAAACTACAGACCTATGTTCCATTGCCTTTTGGACATCTCCACTTGAATGACTCATAAACATTTCAAAATCAACATGTTTAAAACTAAGCTCAATATACCCCTTCCAAAGCCTACCCTTTCCATCTCCATTGCCTATTTCAGTTAATGAGTTTGCTTTCCAATTATTTGGCTAGGCTAAATCTATCCATGCTTCTCCATTAATATTCACGTGTGGCTTATTTTGTCTTGTCTTGCTGGTTCTTCATCTTCTCTGTACCCCATTGCCCCTGCCTTTATTCAGGTCCATGTAGTTTTCCACTGAGACTCTTTCTAACTCATCCCATTCCATTCAGTCTCTTTCTACTTTAGTCTAATCCTCCACACCATCATCAGCCATATTTTTCTAAAACATATCTATACACCTCTATAGTTCTCTTCTGATTAAAAATAGCTCCCACTCTCCTTGGTGTTAGGAAAGAATCCAAAATTCCCATTATGGCATTCAAGGGATATTTTGGCCCTAAACAATTTTTCCAAGATTCTCTCTCAACATTGCTCAAACACTCAGTCTCTGCTTCATTTAGGCTAAATGATGATGGGAAAACAATCCTCCATTTCCTGTCTCTGTAGTTTTGCACATTTCATTCCTTTCACATTCCTCCTGAATTCTTCACCTAAGAAACTTATTCTCTTGTCAAAGGACAACTCAAATCACCTCAGAGACTGGCTTATTAATGCTAGACCCAAGGGCAGCATTATTGTAGATTTGGAGTCCGCTCCTCAGTTTAGCAGGACAGAAATCTGAGATTTTCTGAGCATTCAGATCCAAGTAGATTGATTCATATCAGTTAGACTCATGACATTCACATAAATATAACACTGAGCCTGTTTATTAACTTACACTGAAAGCATAACTATCAGAACTTAAATTTCATAATCACTAGTATGAGAACTTGCTTCTCATAGGAAAATCTCCATGGGAAGCTACATTATAATCAGGTTGTTATTGAGCATTGAATTGGTGCAAGAAGATTAAGGTGGGTGATCATAATGGCTGTTGCCAAGACAGACTGATGCATCTGTCTGTGTTATAAGGATATATGTGCCAAGAAGCCAGACTGAATGTGGAAACATGGCCAACGTTTTGCCTATCTGGGATAATTCTAGAGACAGACTAGGAAAGCTATTGCTACCTTTTTTAGACTGCAGAGCACACTATGTTCCTTTTGGTCCCACAGCCTTTCTCTATAGCTGTGGAACTTGAACATCTCAAGCATTTTTATCTGTGATTATAAATGTAGCCCTTGTAATTGTGATGTCTCTGATGGATTCTCCTGCCTGTGCCCTGCCAAGGAACTTCCAAGAATGCTTGCTTGGGTTTATGCATAAGCCTTGATCATCCTTCTATGCCATAACCAACTGTATAACCTTTAAATCTTGGTATTTCCAAAAGGGCCATCTCCAATTTGGAGTTCTGTTTTCCATGTACGGATGGGATTATATACCTACCACCTAATAACCACAGTCATCATCCTTTCTTTCCTGTAGTATAGCATCTTAAAGGTCTCCCTTAGTCCACGCTTGCCCTCCTATAATCTATCCTCCATATAGCAGAGTATTGTTCAAAATCATGTTAGATCATGTCACTCCTTTGTCCAAATCCTTCCAATAGCTTTACACATCACCCAGAGAAAGATTTTGTCTTCCATTATTCTCTCCCTGGATGACTCACCTCCAGCCCCACTGGCCTTCCCACTCTTCTGTGAATAGACCAGGTACCTGCCCTCCTTGCACCTTGTATTTGCTCTTTCCTCAGCCTGGCTCTCTCTTCTGCTGATAGCTTCTTGGCCATCCCTGCTCATTACATTTAAAATAGAAACCCTCTTCTCTATTTCCCTTTCCTTCATTGCTCTTACACCATTTAATCCACTGTGTATTTGTTTGTCTGTCATCTGCATCTTGCTACTGGATGGTAAACTCCACAAGGGTTGAGGCTTTGTCCCTTTCATTCTCTGCTGTGTTTCCCAGGAGAACTGGGCAGTGCAGGGCCTGCCATGGAATAGGTGCCCCATGAGCATTTGTGGAATAAATGAATCCAAAGTCTTTCCCTTCACTTTTTTCATGGAGATGCAGATATTTAAAAGTAATCATAGGTATGTGTCTTTATGTTCCTCCCCCCTTATTTTTTCCAGGAGGAAAAACTTGTTAAGGCAATAGAGAAAGTATTTGTTTTTGATTTCTGTATTAATCAGAGTTCTCTAGAGAAACAGAACAAATATGATGTGTAAATATATGTATATGTATATGTATATGTATACGTACATATACATATGGAGAGAGAGACAGAGAGACAGAAACGGAGAAAGAGACAGAGAAAGATTTGAAGGAATTGGATCACATGATTGTAGGGGCTGGGGAGTCCAAATCTGCAGGATAGACCAGCAGGCTAGAAACCCAGGTAAGAGTTCATGCTGCAGCCTGAGTTCAAAGGTAGACTGCAGAATTACCTCTTCCTCTGATGAACCTCAGTCTGTTTTCTCTTAAAGGCTTCAAATGATTGGATGCCCACCCACATTATAGAGGATAATTTGCTTTACTCTAAGTCTTCTGCTATAAATGTTAATATCTAAAAAATAACTTTATAGCAATATCCAGACTGGGACTTGACCAAATATATGGATGCCACAGCATACAAAAGCACATAAAATGAACCATCACTGTTCCTCACTTCTGGTTTTTCTGGCTACTGCATTCACTTGGGATCTACTGAGAGCCATGTTTATGCAGCTAAATATTGCTGGTAATTTGTGTTGAATCTCATGGTTGCTTTTATTTTTCCACATCAGCGTAAAATTTGTTAGTTTACTAGTTTACTAGTTTATTACTAATTTGCTCCTGCCTTAGCTTATCCAGTCTTTTCTGATCAATAGCTTATTATAGTTCCCCTAGTAATGAATTTATAACTCAAAGAATCTTCTAAATTGATTTTTTTTTATGGTTAAAAAATGTTTATTTGAATCATGGAAGCACTATTTTTAAGTGGCTGAATTTAACGTAAAGGGGAATCTCCACAATTTGAAAAATAAAGTAAAAATCTATATTTGAAGAGTGGACTATAAAAATATTAACTTTCTTTTTTTTTATTTATTTTTTTATTTTTTAATATATGAAATTTACTGTCAAATTGGTTTCCATACAACACCCAGTGCTCATCCCAAAAGGTGCCCTCCTCAATACCCATCACCCACCCTGCCCTCCCTCCCACCCCCCATCAACCCTCAGTTTGTTCTCAGTTTTTAACAGTCTCTTATGCTTTGGCTCTCTCCCACTCTAACCTCTTTTTTTTTTTTTTTTCCTTCCCCTCCCCCATGGGTTTCTGTTACGTTTCTCAGGATCCACATAAGAGTGAAACCATATGGTATCTGTCTTTCTCTGTGTGGCTTATTTCACTTAGCATCACACTCTCCAGTTCCATCCATGTTGCTACAAAAGGCCATATTTCATTCTTTCTCATTGCCACGTAGTATTCCATTGTGTATATAAACCACAATTTCTTTATCCATTCATCAGTTGATGGACATTTAGGCTCTTTCCATAATTTGGCTATTGTTGAGAGTGCTGCTATAAACATTGGGGTACAAGTGCCCCTGTGCATCAGTACCCCTGTATCCCTTGGGTAAATTCCTAGCAGTGCTATTGCTGGGTCATAGGGTAGGTCTATTTTTAATTTTCTGAGGAACCTCCACACTGTTTTCCAGAGCGGCTGCACCAATTTGCATTCCCACCAACAGTGCAAGAGGGTTCCTGTTTCTCCACATCCTCTCCAGCATCTATAGTCTCCTGATTTCTTCATTTTGGCCACTCTGACTGGCGTGAGGTGGTATCTGAGTGTGGTTTTGATTTGTATTTCCCTGATAAGGAGTGACGATGAACATCTTTTCATGTGCCTGTTGGCCATCCGGATGTCTTCTTTAGAGAAGTGTCTATTCATGTTTTCTGCCCATTTCTTCACTGGGTTATTTGTTTTTCGGGTGTGGAGTTTGATGAGCTCTTTATAGATTTTGGATACTAGCCCTTTGTCCGATGTGTCATTTGCAAATATCTTTTCCCATTCCGTTGGTTGCCTTTTAGTTTTGTTGGTTGTTTCCTTTGCTGTGCAGAAGCTTTTTATCTTCATAAGGTCCCAGTAATTCACTTTTGCTTTTAATTCCCTTGCCTTTGGGGATGTGCCGAGTAAGAGATTGCTACGGCTGAGGTCAGAGAGGTCTTTTCCTGCTTTCTCCTCTAAGGTTTTGATGGTTTCCTGTCTCACATTCAGGTCCTTTATCCATTTTGAGTTTATTTTTGTGAATGGTGTGAGAAAGTGGTCTAGTTTCAGCCTTCTGCATGTTGCTGTCCAGTTCTCCCAGCACCATTTGTTAAAGAGACTGTCTTTTTTCCATTTGATGTTCTTTCCTGCTTTGTCAAAGATGAGTTGGCCATACGTTTGTGGGTCTAGTTCTGGGGTTTCTATTCTATTCCATTGGTCTATGTGTCTGTTTTTATGCCAATACCATGCTGTCTTGATGATGACAGCTTTGTAGTAGAGGCTAAAGTCTGGGATTGTGATGCCTCCTGCTTTGGTCTTCTTCTTCAAAATGACTTTGGCTATTCGGGGCCTTTTGTGGTTCCATATGAATTTTAGGATTGCTTGTTCTAGTTTCGAGAAGAATGCTGGTGCAGTTTTGATTGGGATTGCATTGAATGTGTAGATAGCTTTGGGTAGTATTGACATTTTGACAATATTTATTCTTCCAATCCATGAGCAGGGAATGTCTTTCCATTTCTTTATATCTTCTTCAATTACCTGCATAAGCTTTCTATAATTTTCAGCATACAGATCTTTTACATCTTTGGTTAGATTTATTCCTAGGTATTTTATGCTTCTTGGTGCAATTGTGAATGGGATCAGTTTCTTCATTTGTCTTTCTGTTGCTTCATTGTTAGTGTATAAGAATGCAACTGATTTCTGCACATTGATTTTGTATCCTGCAACTTTGCTGAATTCATGTATCAGTTCTAGCAGACTTTTGGTGGAGTCTATCAGATTTTCCATGTATAATATCATGTCATCTGCAAAAAGCGAAAGCTTGACTTCATCTTTGCCAATTTTGATGCCTTTGATTTCCTTTTGTTGTCTGATTGCTGAT
This sequence comes from Panthera uncia, assembly GCF_023721935.1. Lineage (NCBI taxonomy): Eukaryota > Metazoa > Chordata > Mammalia > Carnivora > Felidae > Panthera > Panthera uncia. Next base: position 33,592,556 of record NW_026057580.1, on the reverse strand, counting down.
GCTAGAACTTCCAGCACTATGTTAAACAACAGCGGTGAGAGTGGGCATCCCTGTCGTGTTCCTGATCTCAGGGAAAAAGCTCTCAGTTTTTCCCCGTTGAGGATGATGTTAGCTGTGGGCTTTTCATAAATGGCCTTTATGATCTTTAAGTATGTTCCTTCTATCCCGACTTTCTCAAGGGTTTTTATTAAGAAAGGGTGCTGGATTTTGTCAAAGGCCTTTTCTGCATCGATTGACAGGATCATATGGTTCTTCTCTTTTTTTTTGTTAATGTGATGTATCACGTTGATCAATTTGCGAATGTTGAACCAGCCCTGCATCCCAGGAATGAATCCCACTTGATCATGGTGAATAATTCTTTTTATATGCTGTTGAATTCGATTTGCTAGTATCTTATTGAGAATTTTTGCATCCAAATTCATCAGGGATATTGGCCTGTAGTTCTCTTTTTTTACTGGGTCTCTGTCTGGTTTAGGAATCAAAGTAATACTGGCTTCATAGAATGAGTCTGGAAGTTTTCCTTCCCTTTCTATTTCTTGGAATAGCTTGAGAAGGATAGGTATTATCTCTGCTTTAAATGTCTGGTAGAACTCCCCTGGGAAGCCATCTGGTCCTGGACTCTTATTTGTTGGGAGATTTTTGATAACCGATTCAATTTCTTCGCTGGTTATGGGTCTGTTCAAGCTTTCTATTTCCTCCTGATTGAGTTTTGGAAGAGTGTGGGTGTTTAGAAATTTGTCCATTTCTTCCAGGTTGTCCAATTTGCTGGCATATAATTTTTCATAGTATTCCCTGATTTTATTGGCTCTTTCTCACCAGTGTACAAACAACCTCAAGTGGGTTTGCTGTCATTTCATGTACCCATCCTCTCCTTCTCCTTTGTTTCTTTGATCAGATCCAGTGTGGCCTACTCATTTTGCCTCACCTCCCAGTCTATCTTTGCATTAAATAGGATGCATGGTGGATTATATTGTGGTAAAAGATTCTCAATGGCTTAGTGAAACAGAAATGTATATACCTTTACATCATAATCTGATGCAGGCTGGGCAGGCCACTTTTCTCCTAGTTGCAACTCAGAGACCCAGGCAACATCTAGTTCAACACTGCCGTGTTAGATTTGAGTCCTTTGTTTTCAGCCACACAGCCAAGGGAAAGAGTATACATATAGAAGATATCCTTGATTTTAACTGCCTAGACCAGAAGAGACATCTCTCATTTGCCTTTATGTTCTACTTTAAGAACTGGTCGTATTGCCCCAATTTGATGCACGAGGGATACAAAATATCTAGGAGCACATAGATATTCAATGAGCACCAATGATCTTGACCCCATTCCCATCTCTTCATATCATGTTTCTGTTCCCACCTCTCTGAAGGAGTGAAAGAGCATATCATGAACTTGACATCATCCATGTCCTTCAGGCTGCATTGGCTAGTGCTTTGGAAGGCAAGGTTATAAACACTAAATTGAATATAAGATTTGGAAATTTAAACTAGCCTAGGCTGGACTAGATTTTTAAAATATTCATAGTGACCTAAAAGCCAGAGGATCTGCCTGAGATGCTGTTAAGGTCAGGAAAAGAGATTTGACAAAACATATTTGAAGACAGTGATTGGGAAAAAATAAAATGTGTAATGTTTGCACCTTATTGGGTTCAAGACTGTCCAATATTAAGCCTAGTTGAGATAATATTAAACTTACTTGAGAAAATAATATCTTTAGATATAAAGAAAACTGACATTTTACTGTTAAATGTAAGCTATGTGAAAGAGCCAAACACTAATAATGCTATTCTTTTGTCTTTGAATAAACTTAAAGACTGCTTTTACTTCAGTTTAGATAACAGAAAAGGGAACTTAATCACATTTTAAATTAAATTCAAAGATAGATCTTCTAAAAATAATTGAAATTTGGTGAATGTCTTTCTGCTAAGAGTGCTGTGAAACTCTCATAATTAGATTAATGTGTTTAATTCCCCTAGAGTATTGCAGTGTGACTCAGCCCTAATCATAAGGCACATCACACCTAAACAAAGTAAATGCCCTTAATGTCCTTGCAGTGACCTCTTGAATGGAGTTTTCAAATTTTCATACATATTTTTAACTTCTGGAGACTTTAGTGTAAATTATGATTCAAAGATAGAGTTTAATTAATAATGTATGTCCATGGATAATTAAAAAGAACTCTTCTTTTATGGAAAAAAATACATTAGGTATGAAGAAAATGTCTCAGAAATGTTCAGAGGTTTGGAATGTGCTTTATATATGTCATCTCAACTTTACTATTTCTTAAACCATCCCACTTCAATTTGAAATCTTCTTTGTTTTTAAAGATCTGTAGGGAAAAAGATTTCAACATTGCACAGCTTAACCATCCTTCCAGTCACAACCAAACCTGTGCATTATTGATTATACTGAACATTCTTTATTGTATATTTCTTAAAGCCAAGACTATTGTATCTTACAAGTTTTCTTACTTATTACTTATTTGTATGAATTGTTTATACATCAATAATTTTAAATCCATTTTCCCTGCTGGGAGACACAACCTTTATTTGTTATGAAATAGCAAATTTCTGGGATCCCAAATAATGTTGGGATTGAAAAGATATTTATCCCATGATTTTAAAATTGCAAGGACCCTACCAGGACATGTATGGCACCACTTAATTTTACAGAGTCCAAAGAACTCTGCAATTTCACTGACTGGAGGCAGAGCTGGAACTCAACTGATTTTCAGGCCAGTGCTCTGTGCTTTATATAATAATTTCTTCATTGTGTACACCTCTTTACGTAGACTAGATGGAAAGGCTGATTTAGGGTCTCAGCAAGCAAGATTAATAGCAATAAGTAAAAAGTACTATGGACAAATTTAGAGGGGATAGACAAAATAAAATTCAAATTAGAGCACCCAAATATATAAAAAATGTATAATAAACATAAATGAACTCATTGAAAATAATACAGTATTAGTAGGGGATTTTAACAACCTATTTACGTCAATGGACAGATCATCTAAAGAGAAAATAAACAAGGAAACAATGGCTCTGAATGACACACTGGACCAGATGGACTTAACAGATATATTCAGAACATTTCATCCTAAAACAACAGAATACATATTCTTTCACATACACACAGAACATTCTCCAGAATAGACCACATATTAGGTCATAAAACATGTCTTAACAAATACAAAAGGATTGAGATAATACCATGCACCTTTTCTGACCAAAACACTATGAAACTAGAAGTCAACCATTAGAAAAAATTTGGAAAGACCACAAACACATGGATGTTAAATAACATGCCACTAACATTAAATGGGTCAGCCAGGATATAGAAGAAATTGAAAAATACATGGAAACAAATGAAAATGAAAACACAATGGTCCAAAATCTTTGGGATGTAGCAAAAGCAGTTTGAAGATGGAAGTATATAGCAATACAAGTGTACCTCAAGAAGCAAGAAAAATCTCGGGGCACCTGGGTGGCTCAGTCAGTTAAGCATCTGATTCTTGATTTCAGTTCAAGTCATGATCTCATAGTTTGTGAGACCAAGCCCTGTGTTGGGCTCTGTGCTGACAGCACGGAGCCTGCTTGGAATTCTCTCTCTCCCTCTCTCTCTCTGCCCCTCCACCCTCAAAAAATAACGAATCAATTTTTTTTTTAAAAGGCAAGGAATATCTCAAATAAACAACCTAACCTTACATGCAAGGAGCTAGAAAAAGAACAACAAATGAAGCCTAAAGCCAGTAGAAGGAAGGGAATAATAAAGATTAGACTAGAAATAAATGATAAACTAAAACAAACAAAAATCCCAATATAATAGATCAGTGAAACCAAGAGCTGATTCTTTGAAAAAATTAATAAAATTGATAAATATCAAACCATACTTATCAAAAAGAAAAATGACCTAAATAAATAAATAAATAAATGAGGAAAAATAAAAAGCCAACACCACAGAAATGCAATTATAAGAGAATATTAAGAAAAACTACATGTCAACAAATTGGACAACCTGTATGAGATGGATAAATTCCTAGAAAAGGATAAACTACCAACAATGAAACAGGAAAAGAATAGAAAACTTGAACAGACTGATAATTAGCAAAGAAATTGAATTGGTAATCAAATCAGTCACAACAAACAAACTACAGGGCCAGATGGCTTCACAGGCAAATTCTATCAAACATTTAGAGAAGAGTTAATACCTATTATACTTATACTATTCAAAAAAATAGAAAAGGAAGGAAAAGTCATTCTATGAGGCCAGAATTACCTTGATACCAAAACTAGATAAAGACACCATTAAAAACGAGAACTACAGGCCAATATCCCTGATGAAGATGGATGCAAAAATTCTCAATAAAATACTAGGCAACCAAATCCAACAATACTTTAGAAGAATCATTCACCACTATCAAGTGGGATTTATTCCTTTGTTGCAAGAGTGGTTCAATATTCACAAATCAATCAACATGACACACTGCATTAACAAAAGAAAGGATAAGAACCATATGATCATTTCAGTAGATGCAGAAAAGGCATTCCACAAAGTATAGCATCTATTCATGATAAAAACCCTCAACAAAATAGGTTTAGAGGGACATACCTCAACATAATAAAGGACATATACAAAAAACCCACAGCGAATATCACCCTTCATGGGGAAAAAGAGACATAAGGAATCAATCTTATTACAGTTGCACCAAAAACAACAAAATACCTAGGAATAAATCTAACCCAAGAGGTGAAAGACCTGTAATCTGAAAACTATCAAATAGTGATGAAAGAAATTGAAGATGACACAAGGAAATGGTAAGACATTCCATGTGCATGGATTGGAAGAACCAATATTATTAAAACATTTATACTACCCAAAGAAATCTACAGATTTAAAGCAATATCTATCAAAATATCAACAGCATTTTTCACAGGACTAGAACAAACAACTCTAAAATTTGTATGGAACCACAACACAAACCAAGGCAACCTTGAAAAAGAAAAGCAAAGCTGGAGGCATCACAATTCTAGACTTCAGATTGCATTACAGAGCTGTGGTGATCAAAACAGTATGGTTCTGGCACAAAAACAGACACATAGATCAATGGAACAGAATAAAAAAACCGGAAATGAACCCACAACTATCTGGTCAATTGATCTTTGACAGAACAGGAAAGAATATCCAATGGGAAAAAAGATGGTCTCTTCAATGAACGGTGTTGGGAAAACTGGATGGCGGCATACAGGAGAATGAAACTGGACCACTTTCTTACACCAACCACAAAAATAAATTTAAAATGAATTAAAGACAGAAATGTGAGACAGAAAACTATCAAAATCCTACAAAAGAACACAGGCATTGACATTGACATTGGCCATAGAAACTTCTTTCTAGATATGTCTCCTGAGGCAAGGGAAACAAGAGCAAAATAAACTAATATTAGGACTTTATCAAAATAAAAAGCTTCTGCACAGCAAAGGAAACAACTAAACTAAAAAGCAACCAATGGAATGGGACAAGATACTTGCAAATGACATATCTAATAAAGGGTTAGTACCCAAAATATATAAAGAACTTATAAAACTCAACATCCTCAAAATGAATAATCCAATTAATAAATGGGCAGAAGACAGGAATAGGAAAAAATATTCTTTTTTTCCAAAGAAGACATACAAATGGCAAACAGACACATGAAAAGATGTTCAACATTACTCATCATCAAGGAAATATAAATAAAAATGACAATGAGATATCACTTCATACTTGTCAGAACGGTTAAAATCATGTGTTGGTGAGGATGAGGAGAAAGGGGAACCCTCTTGCACTGTTGGTGGGGATGCAAACTGGTGCAGCCACTCTGGAAAACAATGTGGAATGTGGAGTTCCCTCAAAAAGGTAAAAATAAAACTACCCTATAATCTAGCAATTGCACTAGTAGGCATTTATCCAAGGAATACAAAAATACTAATTCAAAGGGATACATGCACTCTAATGTTTATAGAAGCATTCTCTAGTGGGGAGATGGTGGGGGATAGGTTAAATAGGTGATAGGTATTAAGAAACACACGTGCTGTGATGAACAGTAGGTGTTGTATGGAATTGTTGAGTCACTATGTTGACTATGAAACTAATATATCACCGTATGTTAACTAACTGGAATTAAAATTAAAACAAACCCAAATTATTATTTGTAATTATACACTAATTTATTTGATTGTTTAATATCTGTCTGACCTACTAAATTATAAGTTCCAAGGCAGTAGTAATTGTATTTTAAGTTATATTCTGATAACAGGCATATGGTTGTCTTTTTTAAAAGCGATATTTAATTTAGCAACTTATGATTTCTCTTTAAGTATTTTATCTAATAGTATATTACCAGTTTCACAGATGATATCTAAGCTCTAAATTAAAAAAAAATGTTTGAACACTTCTTTTTCATAAAGTACTCCTTTGAAGTAATTGCAGAACTTTATATATATTTCTAAATGTCATCAGAAAAGCCACATTTTAGTACTCTCTTGAGTTTTTGATATCATCCTAAAGGATCTTTTTACCGCGGTGCTTGTTAATTGCATCACTTTAAAGTTGACAAGTGGATCAATGAGACACCTTACAAATTGAGAGTGAATATTGATTAAACTGTCCATTGATGTTTTTCACTTATGGCTCATTCAACCTACAGTTTGTTCAATTCTGGAGTCTGAGATAACTGAAGGTATCACTACAAAGGAATTATAGGCTTTTGTCCTTGATTTGGTTTTATTCATTTTAAATTATAAATGATACATTAATGTATTATCATTTAAAAGTTCAATAAAATAGCAGTTTCAGAACAAAACCTAAAATTCTTCTTTAATAATTGTGTTAGTCTGCTCAGGCTGCCATTACAGCCTGAGTTTGGTGGCTTTAATAAGATAATTTATTTTCTCACAGTTCTAGAAGCTGGAAGTCTGAGATCAGGGTGCCTGCATGGCCAGTTTCTGATGAAAGCTTTCTTCCTGGCTTGCAGATAGCAGCCTTCTCACTGTGTGTTCACCTGGTAGACAGAGAGAGCAAGCTCCCTGGTGTGTCTTCTTATAAAAGCACTAATCCCATCATGATGGCACCACCATCATCAACTCTTCTAAACCTAATTACCCCCCAAAGGCCCCATATCCAAATACTACCACACTGGGAGTCAGGGCTTTGGCATCTAAATTTTGGGAGGACACAATTCAGTCCACAGCAATAATACTGATGAATACCTGTGTAGTGCCTGCTAATTTAAATAATGCATATTATGTGCCAAGATCTCTCCTAAGCAGTGCTTGCACACATATTTACATTTTACAGATAAGGCAACTGAGGCATCTAGAGAAAACACACAGCGAATAAATGGCAGAACCAGGACCTGAATCGGGCATTTTTAGAACAAAGTCCCTGCCCATAAATACTACACTATAAAAGTTTCTCTAAACCCTCACTTTTTTTCATAGAACCCTCCTCAGAGATGCTGCCAATAAGTGATGTGAATTCTTCTAAACCAGTTTATAGGCCATTTTGGGCTCTGGTTTTTTAGCCACTGAATTCATCAGGAGAATGATGTTGTAGCATAGAACAGGATATGCTAAATCTTCTGGACTGTTCTCCTTCCTGCACTCAATCTGCCTTCTTAATGCCTACCAGTGTTTCAGATTTCAATGAAGTGGCACCTCATCATGGAAGCCTCCCTGGTTTCTCACACCTTTTAATATTATGAGGAAGAAAATGAGATCCAGAGTGGTAAACTGATTTGTGAGAAGCCGCCTACATACTTGGTATCAGAGCTAGGGCTAGAATTCCTACTTTCCAATTTAGCTGATCACTCTCTTTCAGCACACCACTTTGAGCAAGTTCTGGAATTCAAACTCACCATTTAAAACTCAAGGGAGAAACTCATAAGAGTACTACAATCTTGTGATGTGGCTAATTTTGGAGAGGGACATTTTAGATGTTAAATCTATAAACTGATTCTTCTAAAAAGCAGCAGCAAAATAAAAGAGAACATTCTAACTTTAAGCACAAGGCACAAAATAAAATTTTCAAATTCCTTCTGTGAGAGACAAGGTTATTTAAACTAATCTTTTGATTATAAATAAAATGAGGGCATGGAGGCATTATTACTACACTACTAGAAATGCAGAGAGGATCAAATTCTTATAATAATCTTAATCTAACCATGTAAGGGAATATGTATTAGTTGCCTATTGTTACTGACAAACCACCACTAACTCAGCAGCTTAAAACAGCATAAGTATTTCTCATTTAAGTAAGTCAGATGTCTGATAGGCTCAGTTGGTTTCTCTGCTATGGGTGCCACAAGGCTGAAATCAAGTGTTGGCCAATCTAGGATTTTACCTGGAGGCTCTGAGGGAGAATCCAATTTCAGGATCATTCAGGTTGTTGGCAAAATTCAATTCTGTGTGGTTATAGCACTGAGGTCCTTATTTCCTTGTTGATTGTTGGCTAGGGGCTGTTTTCTATTTCTACTTTTTTAAAAATGTTTATTTTATTTTTGAGAGAACGTGCATGTGCACATGAACAGAGGAGGGGAAGGGGCAGAGAAATTGAGGTGGGGGTAGGGTGGGGAGAGGTTGCGGACAGAGTATCCCAAGCGGGCTCTGTGCTTGAAGTCAGGAACCATGAGATCATGACCTGAGTTGAAGTCGGATGCTTAACCAACTGAACCACCCAGATGCCCTGATTGTTCTCTGTTTTTAGACATTGGCTGCATTCCCTGGCCTGTGGCCTCTTTCTCCTTCTTGAAAGCTAGTAACAGTGGGTCCAGTCCTTCTCATACTTGTCTCTCTGACCTCTCTACTTGCCTCATCTTTCCTGCTAATATCTCTTGGATTAAGTCTTTTGCTTTCCTCTTCCACTTTTAACACTCAAGTGATTACATTGGGCCCACTGAATAATCCAGGATACTATCACTATTTTAATGTCCATAACCATAATCATATTAGCACAGTGATTGTGCCTTCCCTTCTGCCATATAAAGTAACACTGTTCTGGGAATTAGGGCATCAAAATCTTTGGGAGCTCATTATTCTGCTTACCACAGTCCACCTTTTGGCTCTCAAAGATTCATGTCCTTTTCATAAAACAAAATATGTTTATCTCATTCCAAGATCCCCAAAGATCTCATCCATTACAGCATCATTTTAAATTCGAAATTTCATCAGCTCTAAAATCCCAGATCTAATGACCCAATTCATCTAAATCAAGTATGAGTAAAATTGTGGGTATAATTCTTCTCGGAGCACAATTCCTCTCCATTTTTGGCCTTATGAAACTAAAGAAACAAATTATCTATTCCAAACATATGATGATGTGACAGGCATTATATTATAGACATGCTAGTTCAAAAAAAGAGAAAATGGAAAGATAAATGGAGCAACTGGTCCCAAGTAATTTTGAAATCCAAACATACAAACTCCATTAAATATTGAGGTCCAAGGAAAAGAATTCCCTGTGGTTCTCAGCTAAACCCTCTGGGTTCTTGGTTCCTTCATCTGAGTTATGCTTCCTCTTTCATGAAAGGTAGCACATGTTTACGATGAGTAGTTTTATCAGCCTGTTTTCTGTTGGTGGAACTGTAGGGTCCTGACAGCCTCTTATCATTTTGTGCTCTCTCTGCCACATTCAGTCCTGAATGTGTTTCCATTGTTATAATATTCTCAAGAACTTCATGAGTCTCCTATGTATGTCATGGGAATTCACTACACAGGTTTTTCTTAGATAATTTCGTCTCTAGGGTTTCTGCTGATATGGCTGAAGGGATCTATGCATCACACCTTTAGTCTCTTCAAATAGCACTTTCTGCAACTGAATATTCTGACCTTTTGAACTTCCTAAGATATTAGCAAAAGGTTTTACAGACACACCTGGCCTTTTCTTTATAATATGTCTTCCGGTCAAGTGGATCTCTTCAAAACCAACAATCGTGGGTCAAACCCTTCTTAGATGTTGAATCTCTCTCATCTTCCTTTCTGCCTCATCTCTCCTCTGCCTCTTTTGTCTTCTGCTGCATCTCTCTGACCAACTCTAGCTGGACAAATTTCTCTACTTTTAGGTGCTCCACTGACTGGACTGGGTGTACCTTCATAATCCAGGATAATCTCCCCATTTTAGGATCCATAACCTGAATCACATTTTCAGTCTCTTTTGCCATGTAACATAACACATTCACAGGTTCTGGGGATTAGTATGTGGAAATCCTTGGGGAACCATTATTCTGCCTATCATAGAATATAACTCTATCAATGCATGGCTAAGAACAAAAGAGGGGGGTGTAAACTAAAGAGAAAATAGTTTCTGGGAAAGGAAATTGGAAAGCATTCCATTGTTTATGGCTTTCCGGTTTCAGAGTAAGTATATAGGCTGGTGGCTGGGAGTACTGAGCAATTGCATAGCGGCCTGACTGACCCAGAAGGGCCTCTCTGGCTTGAACCAGAGAGATAAAGTCACGCAGCAAGGAAGTTCAAGTAGGAAAAGAATTGGCTCAATCTTTAGTCATCATGAACCAGTTTGACAGAGTGAGAGTAGAGAGATATGATGGATTTATAGACCAACATCTAACTATAGTTTATGTTAAGTGTTTTAATTTAGTTCTGAAGTGGTAAGAGTCCTAGCATGCTTGCCTCTAAAGCAGATATTATTATGAGTATCAGAGTCAGGATGGGTAATAAACCAATAACATCAAATCCCTAAAACTATTTACTTGGTGAACTCCTGTTAGGGTGTCAGATAGACCTTCACCTGGTTACAACACAGAGCCATCATAGCTATTTTCACTTACTAGAATAACAGAATGGGAATTGTATATTTGTTGTTTCTTGTGGCAATATTCATCTGGATCATATGAGTCACACTCCCTTTAACCTGGCAGCTCATTAGGAGTAGCAGATATCAACAAGTAAATCGTATTAATATAGGCTCTGGTACTTAAATAAGAGACTTCTGAGTCCTGGAAGAGTGTGCAGGAATCTATTTAAGGACTCTGCCATTTCCATCTGCTGTAATTTAAATTACATCACCAATGTGATGTTTAAACTGTCTTGTACCAGAAAATTAATCAAAGAACCTCATTCATTTCAGTTTGCTTTTCTGTGGCATTAGCTCACAAGTACAGAAATATGATGAGAAACCATATTTAGCTTAGCACTTAAATCAAGGTTACAAGACTCTCTTAAGTATATGTAGTGACTTTAGTGTGTTAATACTACTTTCCCTGCCCTGATGGCTTCTTTTCTAAATGGGATTCTTTCCAAATCCCTTCAACAGGGGGAAATAAAAGCAATTTAGAATTTGAAACAAGCCAGTATCAAATAGTTCACACAACAAGATTAATTGGGAAGCTAAATCTTAAGGTAAAATTTTATTCTGATTATCAAGGATTTAGATTTAAGTGAGAGTTATAGCTGAAAGGCTTCCATTTTTTTCTTTTCTTTTCTATCCTTTTTAATTTTTTGGTGGTGAAATAAAGACTGTGGTCTGGTAATGAAGTACCCATCCCCACTATGTGTATTGGCCATTTTTCTCATTTATGTCTTTCTTAACCATGTAGTACTTAATACTTGGTATGCTGGTCCTTATTTCTTGGAGTATTTCATTTGAACTCCACCTTAGAACACTATTTAGATCTATGTGGAAGTGACTTCTCTTAATTATGCCATGATTAACTGGGGCAGTGTGGGATGAAGAATTTGTCTTTTGGCTTACCTAGATTTATAGCTATTTAATTTTATTCCTTCTTATCATTCCCATACAGTGGTATACTTACATTTTCTATTCTATGTCACAAATAGTCTGGGCCCCACATCTGCTTTTACTCCAGGGTGAAGGAAATTAAGGCTCGTGTTTTACAGAGATTTAAGAATCATGACCACTGCTTAGAATTTTGTTGATGTCAAACAGTCTCACCTGGTGCCACTGGGCTGGAGCAGGCGCCTCTCCAGCTGTCCCTGAGTTACCTCAGGCTCACAGCTCGCATTGCCTAATGGCAGGAGCTAGAGACAATTTGAGAAAACAAGAGGGGTGATGATAGATTTTTAAAGTTATTTGTGAAATTATGTGAGAAAAGAACTTTTCTCATATGTGCCCCTACCCCCCAACCCTGACACCAAAATCTCTAGTTTTTTAAACAATTTTTAAAACTTTATTTTATTAAAAACATTTTTTAATGTTTATTTTTGAGAGAGAGAGAGAGAGAGAGAGAGGGAATGGGGGAGGGGAAGATAGAGAAGGAGACACAGAATCTGAAGCAGGCTCCAGGCTCTGAGCTGTCAGCACAGAGCCTGACACAGGGCTTGAACCCATGAGCCATGAGATCATGACCTGAGCCGAAGTCAGACACTTAACCGACTGAGCCACCCAAGTGCCCTTAAGTTTTATTTTAGAGAGAGAGTGTGTGAATGGAGAAGAGGGGCAGAGGTAGAGAGAGAATCCCAAGCAGGATCCCATGCCACACTCAGAGTAGAGCCTGATACAGGGCTCAATCCCACAACCTTGGGATCATGACCTGAGCTAAAATGAAGAGTTGGATGCTCAACTGACTGAGCTATCCAGGTGCCCCTCCAGTCAGTTTTACTAACAACATGAATGGTGGAAATTGATGAAAGGTATGTATTTTCTGTCCAAATTGATGCCTAGTGAAATAGAGGATGCAAGAATCCAAGAGTAGAGGAGGCTTCAAGAATATAATCACTCCCAAATCAGCAAAATCCTAGGAAGGGCTTTCGACTTACACAGACCACGGCAATCTCATCTAAAACTCAAGGGGTGGGGTGACCCCAATTACCATCTGCAGTATGAGGGTTAACACTATCAAGTGTTTAAATATTACTATCAAAACCTTTATCATGGATGTCAGTGCTATTTGAAAGTTCAGATCAATACAAGCATTTTTCTAAATGTGATCTTTACCCTCCTGACAGACAGTACTAGATGCTATAATCTAATCTGGGAGTCTTAGAAAAATTACCTTTGGGTCATCTTCCTGCTATCTTTAAATCTAATTCTGACCCTCATACCACTTCTTTCTTTCCTACTCTTACTCCAATCTGTACTTCAAAATTACACGAAGCCAAACTACTTTCTCTGACAGGGCTGGACTAGTCATGACAACTAACTGCTCATTAAGTGGAGGCTGCTGGTTGGACAGCCATGGTGGAGTACTAGTAACCTACAAGGACACATTACCATGTCTTTGATATCACATGGGCAGTTTCCCAAACTGTGGTCAACGTAGTCCAAAATATTCCAGGAAATCTGCAGTTCCAACACTGAAGGTGTGTTGTCTCTTCAGGATCTGTGAGCACACGTCTGGGAACAAGGGGTCTGCTATATGTTTGTTTTTGGGCAACTGTACAGTGAAAGTAGTTTAAAATATAAAGGAAGTTCTGAGTCTAATTTCTCACTGAAAGGAAAGCTTTTTGCTTCTTGCCCTGACCTACTTAAACTCTACCAAAGAGACACTGCTGGACAGACAAGAACTTTCCTTGGCTGCTGTTGAGATGCCAGAAAAATGATGAGACGAGCACACCAGGTCCATTTATAAAATAAAACTGTTTTAAGCCACAGCTAGCAGCATTCCAATTCAGATTTTTCCAGACTTCGTGTCTTACTGTAACATTTGAAGAAACATTTTAATAATGTGTTAAAAATTCCTTCAAACTCTTAAGTTTTAGATGTTTTATCATTTAAGATATAAATAGAGAGGGAGTTAATATGTAATGTGGGAGTCATTGGTTTATTTGAATACCACGTTAAAAAATCTTTTGGGATGTGTAAAGTTGTGGCTATTAATATGTTGTTTTTAGAGCTGGGTATGTCATTGATGGGCACTGCACATCTTGGAACAATTTGAAACAGGATTTCCTGCAGTGATATAATTATTCTACCTAACTTTCCTGTGCGACCAGCTGCTGCAAACAAGGAAAGAGTAATACATACTAAGCAAGACAAGGTGAATACATATTAAAAAGAAAAAAAAAATATATATATATATTTACTAATGAGGCTGTAACTAAAAAAAAAGGAAAAGTTGGCAGACTGTGTTAAGATGAATCTCATGTGGTTTTTGAATCTTTGTGGAATCCCTGGGTTTATAGTCTTAAATTTTGCTGGTGAACAAATTTTGCTGGCTCAATATTACTGGCTTACCCAATTATTAATTAATTGGCTTGTTATAACCTCTCCCTGTTTTCTCCAGTACTTCCCACGAGTTATAAAAATTTCTCATGTTAAAATATTACTTTAATAGTAATTTAACAGAGCATTTAATATGTATTGAGTACTCCCATGTGATAGGCATGTGCTAAACCCTTTAATGCATCATTTCATTTCATCCTCAAACAATCCCATGTAGCACTAGTATTAACCCTATTTTGCAATTATTCAGGTTCTGTGAGATTAGATAACTTGACCTTATGGCTAGTAAATTATGAAACTGAGATATAATAATAATTGCTAAAATTTATATAACAAGTAATATAACATATTGAATCTTCTTATCAATGACTGGGGACAGAAAAGTAATAGAGAAAAAGTAGGGAAGCCAGAGTTTGAACCTTGTCGGTTTGACTCCAACTCTGAGTATTAACTATGAGTATTAAGTTACAAAGGTATGTTGTCCAATATGGTGGCCACTAGCCACATGTCCTAATTCAAATTTAAATTGGTTAACAATTTTTTAAAAGTTCAACTTTTTAGGAGCTTTTGGGTGGCTCAGTTGGTTAAGCATCTGACATTTGATTTCAGCTTAGGTCATGATCTCATGGTTTGTGAGATCAAGCCCCATATTGGGCTCTGTGCTGATTCTCTCTCTCTCTCTCTCTCTCTCTGACCTCCCCGCCCTTCCCAAAATAAATAAATAAATCTTGAAAAAAAAGTTCAGCTTTTTAGTCACATTAGCTATATTCAAGTCCTCACTAGCTAGTGACTACCATATTGGATAGGAAGATTACAGTACTTTCATCATTGCAGAAAGTTCTATTGGACAGTGCTGATAGACTCTGTACTAATATTTCCCTGGTGAAATTTTAGTAAAATAATGTGGACCCCAGGAAGAGATTTGGGAAACACTTAAATTTTATTGCCAATGCATAAACGAATCATCATTTGGGGTAGACTAATTTTGCTGATGGGTCATCTAATTAATTTAATTTTTATTTTTCTTGTTATAAATTCCATGGGAGACAAGTCTCTTTTTTAAATTTCTTAAATGTTTCTATTTATTTTTGAGAGAGCGAGAGAGAGAGAGAGAGAGAGAGAGAGAGGCAGAGAGAGAGGGAGACACACAGAATCTGAAGCAGGCTCCAGGCTCTAAGCTGTCAGCACAGAGCCCAATGCAGGGCTTGAACTCTTGAGAGCCATGAGATCATGATCTGAGCAGAAGTTGGATGCTTAACTGACTGAGCCACCCAGGCGCCCCAGGAGAAAAGTTTCTGAACTTGTCCCTGAAACTTGGAAATTTTGATTCCCTTTTCTTGGGTTACATAACTCCCAATAACATTCCATTTGGGCATATTAAATTGGCAAAAATATTTTCAAGGAGACAAGAGAGTATTAAAAGATACACTCTAAAAATTGAATTCTTTCAATAAATAAATGTACAGATTTTTGGGTTTTGTTGGGTTTTTGCTAAGAATAATGCTGTTTAAATGAACCATCACATTCTGTTTAGTCACTTGAAACATATCTTGCCTTTTCTGAATGGCATATGTTGCTCTAGTTTAGTGCTGCTTCAAGAATAAAATAATCAAGAAGAGATGTTCTTACTTAGAATGAATATCTTTATGTTTTTATGTATTTCTAAGATGCGTTCTTCCCTGCATTTCTTATTTTTAAAATAATTAAATAAAAGGAGAACTGTAACTTACTGCCTACACACTGACATTTTGGGTACCTGTTGGATTCATTCCAATTTATGAAGGTGTTCTGAATGGCAATTTCAGAATTGATTGGATGCATTTCAGATGGAGATCTGTTTCTATGGCAACATATTGGGTTTACAGACTGAAAGACTATTGTAAACCGCATTAACTAAAATTTCATATGCACAGGATGAATCCCCTCCTTCCCTAGAAAACTCATTAAAGGAAAAAAATGGCTAGAGCAGGCCAAACCTAATCCCAGTTGCCTGTAATGAATAGTCACCACCAGTCACCAGCCTTAGAAATAATCAATTTCATAGCTCAGATGTGTTCTCTGAGGGGTGAGGGTTCCTTATCAGGCAGTACCAGAGTCCCAGTACAAGCTAGGTGAGGAGGTCTACTGGTAGGTTATCAGTGAGGGCATCTTGGCAGAGGGCATGAACTAAACATGTGTGTCAGAGGCAAGCCTATGTACTGAGTAAAAGGAGTAAGTAGACTCTACTGAAGAGGAGTAGACTCAATATGGAAAAACCCCTGGGGAGCAAAAGGAAAAAACATGGGAAAACTTGGGACTAGGGTGGTACATATAGAGCTTCTGAGGAAGAAGGTGCTGTGTGTACTAAGCTGCAACTGGAGATTTTAAAGAAAGAACCACAAGCTATATCTTAGTATAGATTTTCACTGCCGGTCAGCATTGAGAGGTAATTCTCTACAGGTTCTTAAGTTTCTGTACATCTTATGAGCAGAGGGCTCTGACTGTCTTTATTCCAGATTACCTTTTCAAGGGTGTTGGTATAGTAAACAGCCTTGGACCACTGAGATAGTGTCTCTATCTGGAGCAAGGTCAAGTTTGTTTATTCTTCAGTATAATAAATAGGTTTCCCTCCAGGGTAAGGTCTGACAGGCTTACTTCCCATTATAAATGATTTGGATTTCCTAAGCTCTCTGGCATCATGCCACACTACATGTGCAGTATCACCTGGCCTTCTTCACATCACCCTGTGGTTACTGGGGCTCAGCACAAATGCCAAACCAGCGCAAATGCTGATACTCTGGGTATAGCTATGAATAGTAAACTATCCTTTGTCTCCGACCCGGGAATCTTATGCCTTTGTCAGCATCTATGAATCTATGGTAGCCTATCTTAGTAGTTTGTAATTAGGGTAAAATTTTACACCTTCAGGGTTCTCAACAGTTAGTATGGTTTAGAAATGATTTTCATCTCTCTTAGTTGAACCCTGAAGTAGTATAAAAGAAAATATTGTCACCTAGGTACCAACAAACATGGACTTCAGCTTCCTCATGCTGTTCTTACTTAGGGGAAGTACTGGGGTGAGTAGAGCCATTGAAACTTTTGACTAGATTTCTGGTATCTCTTGCTGCCTGTTTTCCAATATCTTTGTTGTAAAGAGTGGAGAGAGATAATTTAATTATTCTTATGTGTTGGCTTTTGAATTTAGTAATAGTGTCTATATTAAAATTTTTTATTGTGTTTATACATTTATGCAGGAGCACTATATAATCATTTTGTCATTTTTTTTTTTTAATTTTTTTTTTCAACGTTTTTTATTTATTTTTGGGACAGAGAGAGACAGAGCATGAACGGGGGAGGGGCAGAGAGAGAGAAGGAGACACAGAATCGGAAACAGGCTCCAGGCTCCGAGCCATCAGCCCAGAGCCCGACGCGGGGCTCGAACTCACGGACCGCGAGATCGTGACCTGGCTGAAGTCGGACGCTTAACCGACTGCGCCACCCAGGCGCCCCTATTTTTGTCATTTTTTAAAGATGGATTAATTTTGATCATCAGCGGTCTCTATTCTCACATGGATACCAACACCTACATTGAATTGGGTTTGGGTTTTTTCCCTTTTCATTAGATTTGTCTTCTGTGAACTGCTATTCAATTCATATTATATGGCTTGCCTTGTTGTGACCCTGTGTTCGATGAGCTCCTTCCAGGAGATTGTCATGACACAACTAATATTCAGGATATGGAGAAGATATTTGTGTGACAACTGAGAAAGATTAGAATTTTAATTATAAAGTCAAAACTGTCTAAGTAACAGGAAAGAAATATTATTAGATTCTAAAATTATTTCCTGTTTTGTACTCTTGCAGAGGATCAAAAAAAATAACATGACTCACAGTTTGCTACTCGCAGGTACAAGATGCTTTTGAGAATCTTTCAACCTGGTTTTGACTCATTTTGCCATTGGTACGAATTCCAAAACACTTGATCCAGAATTTTTCCAGACCATTACCTTCCGCATCTCACACCCTTACAGCTTCACACAATGTCTAAGTTTCTGGAGAAAAAAAAAAAGGTAGATGTAAAAGTTTCAACAAAATGGGAACTATAAAAGCCAACTTTCTCACTCAACAGCTACCTTGAAATTTATTTCTGTTCTCTTCACATTCAGGCTCCTGTGTAACAATGTGACCTTTTAAAAAATTTACAAATTAATAGTTTTAATTTGCAATTTCATTCACATTACAGAAATATGAGAATTCTAATGGCATTGGCAATTAACTTGTCCATTTGTGCCCAATTTTGTCTTGCTAATGTATAACGACCTGTAGAAAAGAAAAAAGCATAGGTAAATAGGAAACATGACCCATAATTTATAATTACACATATGTATTGGATTGCATTGAATTTGTATTTAGAAACAGTGCTTAGCTTTTAACCCTTTGAGTTGAGTTTTTGTACAAAGAAGTATTTAATTATTTTAGAGGTATTTCTGTTTTTATGGATCAATTTGTATTTACCACTATTCAGAGTGTTCATCTGTTCTTCAGGAGTTCTGGGAATATAGTGAAATTTACATGTTATCTTTTCCCCATTAGTAATGAAGGAAAATCTAGCCAAAGAAGGAAGACACCTACATATTTAATAGCCAAATAAAAAGTACAATATAATATTTTCAGCTTACAGATATTAGAATCATAAAATTTGATTTGCTTCTATTTCTGGTTATTCTTTTCCATTTTTTTCTTCTGATAGTGTAGATGAAGCAGTTACAATAATTTTTAAAAATCTGGCAATAGCATTAGATTATACTAAGGTCATACAGTATATAATTTAAAATAAAAAGAACTTTTGCTCTCACTCACTCTTGATTCTTCTGTATTTTTCATCAGCTCGTTGAAGAGTTCCTAGCCCTGATTCTTCATGCCCTCCAGTATGAGTTTAAGGTGTTACAAGAGTCTGTCTTAGTCAGTTTGGGCTGCTATAACAAATTACCATAGACTGGGTGGCTTATAAACAACAGAAATCTATTTCTCTGGGAAGTCCAAGATCAAGCAGTTAGCAGATTCAGTGTCTGGTGAGGGCTGGACTCCTAGTTCACAGAATGTTTTTTCACTGTGTCCTCACATGGTGGAAGAGACAAGAGAGCTCCCAAGGTCCTCTTTTATGAGGATGCTAATACTAGCCATGGGGCCCCATGTGGCTTCAGGATTTAATCACCACTAAGGCCCAACCTCCTAATACCCTCACACTGCAGATTAAGATTTTAAAATATAAATTTTGTGGCTGAAAAACATTCAGTCCATGGCAGAGTTCATTTGATTTACACATAAAGTTCAAAGGAAGTCATTTTTGCTACCAGGGAGTCATGCACATTTCTTAGAGAATATCTAATCCATAGAGACTAAATTACATCCACTTTACTTTATCATGGCCAGTTGGTAACAGCTGCCCAAAATGAGTATTTTTGATAAAATATAACATTTTGGTGGTCTCCCATTGCCATGCCAACATAAAGATTATATAGGTTTTCCTCAGAAAAAGACCTTTATGGGGCACCTGGGTGGGTCAGTCAGTGGAGTGCCTGACTCTTGACCTCGGCTCAGGTCATGATCTCACGGTTTGTGAGATTAAGCCTTGTGTTGGGCTCTGTGTTGACAGCGTGGAGCCTGCTTGGGATTCTTTCTCTCCCTTTCTCTCTGCCCCTCCCCTGCTTGCTCTCTCTCTCAAAGTAAATAAATGTTTAAAAATTTTTTTAAAAAGAAAAAGACTTTTATAAAAAGTTCTGAAATGTGCCATGACCAGATCTTCTCTGAAAAAAGATATTCTAAAGATGGAAGGAAATGATATCCTAAAGACCTTTTAGTAAACTTCCAGATTTCAGTAGTGTTTGGTAAACCACAATATTAGAGACTTTGCATGTAATTGAGACCCTGACAATTTTAGGCTTGGTTGTTGATTCTGCCGCTTGTAAATCTGGTTGTATGACTACATCTAAGAGTGTTAAGCATTTTATTAAAGTTATCACACAACTTTAAGATGATGTGAAGAGCACACATTTTAAAAAGTCAATTAAGGGTCAGCATCAAAAAGCTGCCTCTCTGCTTCTCTGTAGAGAAATTCCCATGAGGGCCCTGCCATTACTGTCATACATTGTCAAGACTCACTCTCATTAACAGTGATGGACATCTACTCTGTTTTTTCTATGTGGCTACTAGAAGGAAATCTCCTTTGGTATGCACTTTGCCTAAGACCCAGTGTAAGACGGCAGATAATAGGACTGATATATAGGGAGAAATTAGGAATATACAAGTATACTTTTTGTTAAACAAAAAGTAGCAGACATGAGTTTCTTGAAGAATATCCTTGCAATTATGTTCGTCCAAGAATATGTGCTGATTTAACTCAAACTTAAATATATGCTGAGAACAAATCTGCATAGTTAAGATTTAAATTATAAATCAAAATTTCTTGCCTCTTTTAGACAGTTCTTAAATAGCAGCTTCATAATCTTATTTTTCTTTGTAAGCATATAGGATAAATCAAAATATAAAAATTTAGACAACAAATCATATTTACACTAGGCATTATTACTCTGAGGACAAATAATTAGGAACACAGTATTTCATACATATGAATAGAAAATTCTTTTTGCCTAAGGCAACAAGTATTTTATTTGAATACTTGGGAGGTTGTTATAAAGAATCTTATGAATTTGACTTTGGGCAATTTGTAATCCATCAATTAGCTTCTGGTTGTTTTATTTATGCCCTCTATTTTATTGAATTCATATAGATTCTGACATTTTGTTTATTATTTCCATTCTTTCTTGATATTTTATTACTTTGTTTTATTTCTTGTAAAATCTCCTCTATGTAGGTCTTCTTAAAACTTGTGGGTGTTAGATTTCTGAATGCAAGAGGCAGAGAATGATATAGACTGAGCTGTGACTTTGAAGTTGGACAGAACTAGGCCTGAATCTCAGCTCTACCACTTACTGCCAGTGAGGTTTTGGGCAGAGCACTTAATTCACCAGAGCCTCAATTTCTTTATATTATAATATTATGACAATGACAACTACCTTCCACAATAGTTGGGGGGATTCCAGATAACATATATAAAGAAAGCATGGTGGTAGCTTGTACATGGTGGCTTATGGTATCAATCTGACCCTCTTTGGCATGCACTGGTTAGCAGTATCAGGAAAGAACACCTGGTCTGAAGGATGAGTCTGATAGTTTAAAGTCTGCCCCAGACTGGATTCTGATTCTGGTTGTCTTTAGGGTAACCATCCATCCCAATTTGCTTGGGACTAAGGTGGGTGGGTGATTTCCAGGACACCAGACTTTTAGTGCTCAAATTGGGAAAGTCCTAGGCAAATTGCGACCAGTTGGTCACCCTAGATATTTGTTTATGTATTAGTGAGGATGTAATGTGCATTCTTTGTAAAGACAATGTGTGTGTGTGTGTGTGTGTGTGTGTGTGTGTGTGTCTACGACATCACCCTAAGCCTAGAGGCTTTATAAGCAAAGAGCCACTCAAACTGAGTGTCATGAGAATTGTGTTTCATTGCCCTCTGTCTGTTGCAGGAAAGAAGTCCTTGTACCTTCAGGAAAGGCTCTTGATCTAGTTGCCTAACCTTAGGACGTAACCAACCAGGAACGAAATGTAGCTGCTAACAAAGCCAAGGAATTGAGTGGCAACCACTGGTGCAGTTAGCTCATAATTAAAACTTTGAAGCATGATTTTTCTTAGTTAATGCCCTCTAAGATGGGGTGCAATGTTTTAGTTTTCACTCGTAATTGAAGAGTGAAATGTTTTATTATTTCATTTTTTGGCATACATTTTGACATACTTTTTTATTGAAGTATAATTAACATACAATGTCATATTAGTTTAAGTTGTATAACATATTGATATAACAATTTTATACATTATTCAGTGCTCAACCATGATAAGTGTAACCACCATCCATTATTACAGTATTATTGGCTGTATTCATCAGAATTATTCCACCAAGGTGGAGGCTGCCATCAACCACCTCATCAGCATGCCAACATGACTCCCACACCTACCTCTCTCTGGGCTTCTATTTCCACACCAACCCTGTGGTTTGGAGGGCATGGGCCACTTCTTCCTGGAGTGGGCAGAGAAGCAGGAGGGTGCTGAGTGTCTCTTGAGGATGCAAAACCAGCCACTCCCTCTTCCAGCAAGGGCAGGAGCCATCCCAAAATGGGTGGGGTAAATTCTTGGATGCCCAGGAACTGCCATGGTTCTGGAGAAGAACCTGAACCAGGACCTTTTGGATCTGCATGCCCTTGGTTCTGCCCCCACAGACGTCCATCTTTGTGAATTCCTGGAGAACCATTTGCCGGATGAGGCGGTGGAACTCATCAAGGAAATAGCGACCACCTGTCTCATCTCCACAGGTTGCCTGGCCCCCAGCCTGGGCTGGGCCAGTATCTCTCTAAAAGGCTCATCCTCAAACATGATTAGGAACCTCTGGAGCCCATCAACATTTGAGAGACCTCTGTGGCATCCCCTTGGTGTCAGGGCTTTTGCCTGAACCTCTCCCCACAGCCACTAGGCAGCTTTTTAATTACCTTGGAGCCCTCTCCCAAGCCTGACCAAAGGGAAACAATAAAGCTTTTCATAGCAAAAAAACCCCATTTTGTTATTTTAAATATTAACTTACTGTACTTGAACCACCTGAGCATATATCTGTTACATAATTGGAAACTAGGAATTGAAGCAAATAATGGCTTTCTGTATCCCAAAGCTCCCCATATCTTGGTGTTCAAGGCCAGAGTTATATAATCTCTTTGATCATGATTTTTAAGTACAATATCTTATCCTAGAGACTTTTGACAAAATATGCTTCTTTTGCTTTCTTGGCTCAGAGTCTTTTTAACATGCAAAGAAAATTTTTCTTCCTAAACAACTTTGCTGTCTCATTAACAAGTTTAGTGATGTCCCATGCAGCTGATAGAAAGATAACTAGGTCAGGTTTCTTGGTTAGTCCCTTGAGCAGCCCTTGAGTGCTATTTTAGCTTAATATTTTGTGCATATTTGTAGGAAAAGAAAAGATAATTTGAAAATCTTTGACTCTCTTTTAACCTCAGATACATTCTTAATTTTAATTAAAAAGAAACAAGATCTAGAATGTATTCCAAGATCCAATGAGGATACATATACGTTCCACCACCCTTAAATTTTGGACTGGCTCTATACCAGTGATTTTCAACCTGGCTACACTTTAGAATCACTAGGGATGGGGGTACAGGATGGGTGGAAATGTAGGAAAGTATTTAAGAAATACCGATGCCCGGGGGTGCCTGGGTGGTGCAGTTGGTTAAGTGTCTGACTCTTGATATCGATTCAGGTCATGATCTCACAGTTCATGGATTCGAGCCCTGCATTGGGCTTGGGATTCTCTCTCCCTCCCTCTCTCTCTCTCTCTCTCTCTCTCTGCCCCTCCCCTGCTCACGTGCACGTGCACGCACTCTCTCAAAATAAATAAATAAATAAATAAATAAATAACTTAAAAAAAATAAATACTGATGCCCAGGTGGGCACCCATCCCAGACCAATTAAATCTAAATCTCTGTGGGTAGATCCAAGCAATTCTACATTCTTTAACAACTATAATGTCTCTTATGGATCAAAAAATTCAGAGGACAAATCATTTCAGAATATCAGGCATTGTGTGACAGCTTTAATATCATCATATTGAGAGCAAAACCTACATTTTATTTTAAGGAGCTCTCTTTTCACTCCTCTCTTGGGACCCCTCTCACCCGCACGTGTGTACAGAAGGTGTGCACTTACAACATCCTACCTCTTGCGAGTGTGCTAAACATAAGTCCACACAAGGGCCTGTGTACAGAGACAAACAAGATGCTTATCTTTTGTCCTCTCACAACTGTCTTCCTCCCCCTGGACAAAGCCATATTGGACTTGCGCTGAAACTTGGGAGGAAGTGATTCTCATGAATGGAAACTGGGAATCCAGGCTTCTTTCCTTGAATTTTTAATGTAAGGTAGTGAGGAAAGTAAGGAAAACAGTTCTCAGAGGAATAAAGAGAAACATGAACTTCAGAGATGGGTTTGCTAAGAGGGAAGGGGGAGAAATACGTATCAAAATATAGAGAAAACAGCCATTTTTGCTTTCTCCTCCCCTCAATAAACAACAACAGTGACAAAAATTTTAAAAATCAACAAATTAGGGGTGGCTGGGTGGCTCAGTCAGCTAAATGTTCAATCTTGATTTGGGCTCAGGTCATGGTCTCATGGTTTGGGGGTTTGAGCCCTGTGTCGGGCTCTGTGTTGACAGCATGGAGCCTGCTCTCTTTCTCTTTCTCTTCTCTCCTCTCTTTTCCCCTTCCCCTACTCGCACATGTGTGCTTTCTCTCTCTCTCTCTCATTAAGTAAATAAACTTTAAAACACTAAAAAATCAATAATTTGAAGGAAAGCTGCATTACTTTAAGATTAAGTGTAAAAGACTGCAATTTAATTTATAACTCATCTAATGAAAATGACAAGGAAACAAAAATGAGAGTATGCTCAAATTACTACTTGGGTCTCCAGGTCTTATTACAGGAGAAAGGCTTAACAGCCAACAACAGAACAAATCTGCCACCTGGCTGGCCCCAGAAGTTTCCCTAGTTTCTAAGGTCTGTAAGCAGTGGTGGTAGGAAATAATGGGAGAGAGGCAGAGGGGAGGAAAAATAATTAAAAGCAGATCCTAAAAGTACTTAAGGACAGTAATATAGGGTAGTTAGTATTTAAAAAAACTAAATTTGGGGGCCATATTAACAAGGATCCGCATTTGGTTGGGTTTGTTTCCTCTAAAAGTAACATGCAGAAATGAGAAAGAATGAAATATGGCCCTTTGTAGCAACGTGGATGGAACTGGAGAGTGTGATGCTAAGTGAAATAAGCCATACAGAGAAAGACAGATACCATATGTTTTCACTCTTATATGGATCCTGAGAAACGTAACAGAAACCCATGGGGGAGGGGAAGAAAAAAAAAGGTTAGAGTGGGAGAGAGAGCCAAAGCATAAGAGACTCTTAAAAACTGAGAACAAACTGAGGGTTGATGGGGGGTGGGAGGGAGGGGAGGGGAGGTGATGGGCATTGAAGAGGGCATCTTTTGGGATGAGCACTGGGTGTTGTATGGAAACTAATTTGACAATAAATTTCATATATTAAAAAAATAATTAAAAAAAAGTAACATGTAGACACACACACACACACACACACACAACAGGTGCTAGATGATGGGGAAAAAAGAAAAATAAGGCACCATTCCCACTCTTGGGGAGCTAAGTCTCTTACTGGAAGGCTTATTTTTACATAGAAGAAATAAAGAATAATTTAGAGAATATAAACCATTAAAGTGAAGAGTATTTTTATAATGTTTACTTTTTAAAAAAATTTTTTTTCAATGTTTTTTATTTATTTTTGGGACAGAAAGAGACAGAGCATGAACGGGGGAGGGGCAGAGAGAGAGGGAGACACAGAATCGGAAACAGGCTCCAGGCTCCGAGCCATCAGCCCAGAGCCTGACGCGGGGCTCGAACTCACGGACCGCGAGATCGTGACCTGGCTGAAGTCGGACGCTTAACCGACTGCGCCACCCAGGCGCCCCTAATGTTTACTTTTTTAATTATAAAGGTGATAATGCCTATTGTAGAGAAGTTAGGAGTTCAAGAAAAATGTAGATAGGAAAATAATGATCACCCCTAATTCTTGAGCTTTTCGTATTCTGAGTTCTGATAGTGTCTTTTCTTTCCTCTTGTCTCTCTCTCTCTCTCTCTCTCTCTCTCTCTCCCCCCCCCTCCCTGCCTCCCTCCCTCCCTCCCTCCCTCCCTCTGCATTGGCTCCTTTTTCTCAGCCCACAAATGTGGTCAGCTTTCTTCCATTTCAGTGTCCTCATCACTACTATGGGGATAATTACACCTACCACTGATGATTGCTGTGTGATTAAATGAGGTAATCTAGGTAAATGCTTGGAATGGTACCCAGCATGTAGCAAACACCATACAATTGTTATTTTTAAGTTACTTCACTTGTTTTTGTTGTTTGTTTTTTTTAAGTAGGCTCCACGCCTAGTGAGCCTAATGTGGAGCTCAAACCCATGACCTTGAGATCAAGACCTGAGCTGAGATCAAGAGTCAGATGTTCAACCGACTGACCCACCCAGGCACCCCTTAATTATTTTAAAACAAGTAAATGAGAAAACTTTTTGCTAGATCCTATTCTCCTCTAACCACTGTCTTTGCTTTTCCCATCCCTTGACTCTCTGACCTCTGTTAATGTTACTCTCTTATCTCCCCACTGTGATTAGGTTTCTGCTGTGGACTTACAGAATTGCTAACTTGCCATCAGTCTCTTATTTTAAGGTCCTTGTGAGGTAGGAATCTGTCTTCTTCAGTGGTGATTACTATGGAGTGTTCAAAACTGTGTCCTGCAAATAAGAGGTGCTGCCTAAATATTTCTGAAAAATAATTACCTTTGCAGAATACTTTGTACTTTACAAAGTTCTTCCACATGGATTAGCTCATTGAGTCTCCTGGTGAGCCTCTAAGGGAAGTCCCCATTTGGCAGAAGATGAATAAAAGGACACATACTGGTGGAACAAGCAAGGGCTCAAGTTATAGTTGTCTGAATTTAGAGGTCTCTGCTTTCTCTACTCTACTCTCCTGCCTATGAAACTGAATGTAACATCATTTCATGCAAATAGCTTTTCCCAGGAGTGATCAGAATGGAGGACGTCTGGCTGGAGGAATAGGGAAGCTTTGTGGAAGAGGTGGGGCTTACTTGAGAAGGGCTTGGAAGCATGCCTTGGAAGAACACGCAGGATGATAGGCAGAGAGAAGGTGAATGATGTTTTGGAAAACATAGTACATGAAAAGTTTTGTATTAAAGCTAGTTTCACTATTTCATACTTGAAAAAATTTAGGTTGCAGAAAGCATTTATTTTTGAAGGATACGCGTGAATTGCAGCTAAAATTATAGTTGAATTTGTAACTCTGGACACAGCAATAGGAATGAATGTGGGGGGCTCTGGAGGCAACACAGCAAAACCCTGAGGCTTTTCATAATCTTTCGCTTTCTTTAAAAAGTCTTTTTATGGTTATTTATAGTCCAACGCAGGTCAACTAACTTGGCATTTTTTCCCCCTCTTAAATAACTGCTTACAATAACACACCAAGGGTCTATCATTTAGCCTTTGGACATAACATTGAAGTTATTTATTTCTTGCCTTCTGTGTTTATAGTGTGTATTTATGGACAACTTTATTATGGTACAAATCTGTAGCCAAATGACATTTCCCAATATTGCACCAAGAGACAGATTTCTACTGGTTACTCCTGTGATTCTGGTAATAACATTTTACACGTTCTTTTGGCTTTCAACAGTGTCCTGTCAGATAACAAAGCTTAAAAGAACATCTACGGTGATGAAAGCCTTGTGGGGCTGCAATTTCTCTACATCTGCTTCCAAAACCAACCCTATGTAGCAAGTTATGCTTGGTGAGGCCAATAATTCTAGGTCATTTATTCTTTCATTGCTTCTTTACTATTTTGTTCTGCTTGACTGAATAGGTTTTAGGAAATGCACCATGGGCATGCTGATTTCCATTTGACTTGCTCCAGCTACACTTCACATTTCCCCCTTTCTCCCTTCTGAGCTCCACTTGAGACCTCATTTCACCGTTCAGAGCAACTTCAATTTCAAATCTTTTCCCTGCACACAACACATCTCCCATTCTTGGCTCTGTGCCTTCATTCTTGCAGCCTAAAGTTATCACTTAGTATGTACCCAGGATTCTCTTGGACCTTTGTTTTTTAAAAGTAATATACATTTTATTTACTGATCAAATTTCCTCTGAGGAAAGGAAAGCATTGCTGCTTATGACATTGACCCTTCCCCGCACCTGACTTTAAGCAATTTTAGTAGCCTATTAGTAGCATTAATGAAAAAAAAAAAGAATTGTAATTTGTGTGGTAGAAAATAACTTGTGTCCTAGTACAGACATCTAGCCTCTGTTACTCTTGCTGCTGGCATCAGAGTACCTGGCATTCCTTATGTCTTCACAGTACCCCCAAAGTGAGAATCCTTTGCAGACAACAAAAAGGTTCCCCTAGAATGGTGCCACTCTGCAATTGAAGCTCTTATTTCTATGTTTCTTATAGAAATGGATTGCTGATTTGTGTGTGATTTATCACTGTGTTTCAGTGAGAAAATATTACTGTGACCGGCAGCTAAATACAAGATAGTCATAAACATCATTCGACTCATTATTTACTTCTTTACAGTTAAATGATACTAATTTTTTCGACCTCTGGGTTAACAATGACACACAAAGAGTATTTTCAAAAAGTTAAGTCATGCCTTTAACATAATTAAATACACTCCATGCATTATCATGCCTCTGAGGTTTTGCTCTCATTATTCCAATTGCCTTGTAACCCATTCTGCCTTTCTCTACCTATAAAATATGATTCATTTCTCAAGGTCAAGGTAAAATGTCACTTCCTCTGTGAGATGCTTTTGAATCCTTCTGAATAGCATCAGTTACTTTTGCCTTTCTTTCTCCAAAACACTTTAAGATTCTACTTATTTTCTTTTGGGGGTCCATTTTGGCTAAAGTGTGCTTCACAGTGTGTGTGTGTGTGTGTGTGTGTGTGTGTGTGTGTGTGTGTGTGTATCCTTCTTCCTTGAAGGCAGATGGGCATTACATGGTCCTGTAAGTTTCCTTAGCACCCCGCATTGTGATTTTCATATGGTGTTGGTTCAAGTTTTGACGCTGAATATACAAAATGATGACTAGTGGTAATAAAGGACATATGGGCAAGATTATAAATAATCAAGGTCCCTAACCTGGGAGAATTCAAAATATGAGACAAATTGTGATATGTGTAGAACCATAAGAAAATATAGAAAAGATCTTTACTACTGCTTTTTTGTAGCTTTTAGCAAAGCGACAGTAAGGCAAACATTTGGATGCAGCACCCTCAATTAGGGCACCAAGTTGGCGATTGGCACAATGGACACATTTTGTCAACTTTTGAAGAAGTTCTTCAGTTTGGAAGTTTATGAAGAGAAGAAAATAACTGTGAAGGATTAGATGCACAGTGAAATGGAAAATGTACTTAAGCACGTTGTGCTCTGTGTGTATGTGTGTGTGTGTGTGTGTGTGTGTACTCAGAAATAACAAACTATAGGAAGAACATTGGCTTTGGTGGCACATAAACCCAGTGTTAGCTTTGGCGTGTGATCTGGAGTTTCCCTTAACAAAGTTACCTAGCTTTTTTCTTCAAGGTAAATTAGAATGTTTTATTAAGTCATGTGAATTCTATATGCACAGATATGAAAAGATTGCCTAAAGCCTGTTACAAAATGGTATGTACAGAGTTACCATTTGTATTATCTGTAAATGTACACTTATTGACCATACCACATGCTCAAGTATGCACACATTATCTTTGCATGGATACATATAAGAAACTGGTCACAGAGGTTGTTTCTAGGAAGAGCGGGAATGAAGACAAAGCATATTGGAGCCTCATTTACCTCACCTGTAACATAGCAATTATCATGAGCTGGGTAGATTAAATGGGATAACTTTTAGGTATGAGGCACAGTTCCTGGCATTAAGGTATTCCTCCTTCCATTTTCTCCTATATTTCACTTCTAGAAAAAGTCCTGGGGAAACCCTTGGCCAAGACGGACTGGGATAATGCCAGCAGCCCTAATTCTGAGCCTCTGTCACCAGCTGGTACTCCCTGTCCGCTTCTTCATCCCTGCTGGTCCACCTTAGACTGACTAACTGCCTGGAATCACTGACTGTGCTATTGCTAGAGCCCTTTCAGCATGTAAGGGCTCTAAGTTCAGTCTTCAAGAACAAAGGCTCTTTATCACCTGTCCACATGTCAATTGCTATTGCTATTCCTGGCATTAATAATGGTTTCAGGGATATTTGAAATGCAGGAATGGCAGGAGGCAGGGCTCCTCTGTGGTTGCCCTTTGGTGCCTCTGGAATGTCTGTGCATGCCTGTGCTGCTTTGTGGTTAGTCAGTTGGTTATGAGTTTACAGCCCCAAGTGGCTTTGGGTGAGAAAAAGAACACCTTTCAAAAGCCATAAGTTGCTGCAAGAATCTCCTCCAGTTACTCAAACGTTTCTTTCTCTATAGTTGTTCTCTTTTAAGGTTACAGCAGTTAAAATTAAAAGCTGTAATATTGGCTTCAAGGCAAAGTTCTTACACCTGGGCTTTGCTATTTATTTTGTATATGCTATATTATTGCATTTAAATTTTGTGAAAGAAAATGTGTAAGTGCCTCAAGTGATGTGCATTTTTGAAAGTTGTAAGGCTGTATTGAATATGACCACACTGTGTATAGAAAAGAAACATCCTAAAATGTTAATAGTGGGTCATCTCACTGAGAGGTTTTTCTTCTTTTTTCTATATTTTCTGCTTCTCTATAGTGTTTACATTTTACCTCTAAAACAAAAGACCAATTATATATTATATTATATATAACTGCTTTTTTTAATTTTAGAAGTCATATATATAATGCTCTGTTATATTTAATGAGAGAAGGCATTCTTGATGCTGAGGTGAGCTTAAAGGGCTCATTAAGGGTATTTTTGGAGAAAGAATCATAAAAGTGTAGTAAAAAAACAAAAGATGTGAATATGGAAGGGAGGAGAGGGCTTTTGGCTGATTTATATATATATATATATATATATATATATATATATATGGATAGTTTTTTTCAGTAGTTGAATACTGTCTAGGAGTTTTTAGCCTCTAGCATAAGCCACATCCTTCTTTCCTAAGGGGATAGAAATAAGCCACGATTTACTGCAGCAGTGTGGCGTTAAATGGGAAAATTAAGTAGATGAGAGCAAGTTATAGTAAAAAAAAATTTTGTAGCTAAATTTTATGAGTTACAGACATCATTCTAAGCTCTAGTTTAATCCTTATAAAATATACCAAAAGGTGGGCACTTTTATTATTCATATTTACAAATGAGCTAAACCAAGTCACAGGGAGATTAATTACCTCTCCAGGGTCTCCCAGCTAGAAAGTGGTGGTACTGATTCGGAGCTAATAGTCATACTCCTAACCTTGGAGATGGCCCTGTTTTGTTAGAACAGTTATAATAACAAACAGCCTGCAGAGATACAACATAGAAGCAGCAGTTTGAAAAATGTCTGGGACATACAGGAGGAAGAGTTATTTACTAATTTCAGAGTGTGTCCTAGAGGGGCAGAGTTCACTGAGAGACTTCTCCAGGAACAAAGTAGCTAGCAGGCCATCTTCCTCCCAGTTCCCCAGTATAAACACATGGCCACCTGAGGGAACTAATGAGGTGCCAACATTCACTACCTAACTTGCTTACACCAGGCCCCGCCTCCTGGGCTTTGGCAGATCCGCCCTTCCCAGTTATGTTTCCGTCAGTCCCAGCTCTACAGGTCCCCTCTCCCAGAAGACTGGAACAAACCTCGCCAACACTGTGTCTCCCAACCTGTTTTATGGGAGCTCGGTCCTGTGGTGGCAGTGGCAGTGGCAGTGGTGGGTCCTGCAGAAGCCTGACACACACTTTGTTGAAATCACAGGCCCCACACGTGCACACTTTGTGGATCTGCCCAGGCCGCCCTGGTCCTGGAGGTGGTGGTGGCAGGTCTCATTTCATAAACAGACTAGTGCACATCTTATTAAAATTGCACACCCCACCCTGGCTGGGGACCAAACAATGCCCATAGCAGCAAAAAGAGCTATCAGTGGATTTTTAAGCAGAAACTCTGTAGGCCAGAGAGTGGCATGCTATATTCAGGGTGCTGAAAGAAAAAAATCTTCAGCCAAGAATACCTTATCTAGCAAGGCTATCATTCAGAATAGAAGGAGTGATAAAGAGTTTCTCAGACAAAGAAAAGCTAAAGGAGTTCATGACCACTAAACAAGCCCTACAAGAAATGGTAAAAAGGACTCTTTGAGTGGGAAAAGAAAGACCGTAAGTAAGGGTAAGGAAAGTAGGAAACACAAAAGCAGTAAAAATAAGTATATCTGTAAAAATCAGTTAAGGGATTCACAAAATAAAAGGATGTAAAGTACCTATACATGTGGTGGGGGGCGTAGTAAAGAATGGGCTCAAACTTACGCATATATATAGACAATATAGATTGATTAATGTAGATGATGTATACAAACCTAATAGTAACCATAAATCAAAAACTACTAATAGATACACAGAAAATAAAGAGAAAGGAACCCAAGTATATCACTAAAGAAAGCCCGTAAACCATGAAAGAGAGCAGGAAAGAAAGGATCAAAGAAGAACTAGAAAAACAACCACAAAACTTGTAAAAATATAGCAATAAATACATATCTATTAATAATTACTTTGAGTGTAAATGGACTAAACGCTCCAATCAAAAGACACAAGATGATGAAATGGATAAAAAACAAGACCCATCCATATGCTGCTGACAAGATTCTCATTTCAGACATAAAGACACATGCAGATTAAAAGTAAGGGGATGGAGAAACATTTACCATGGAAATGGATGTCAAATGTAAGCTGAGGTAGCAAAACTTACATCAGACAAAACAGACTTTAATTTTTTTTTAATGTTTATTTTTGAGACAGAGAGACAGAGCATTAGTGGGGAAGAGGCAGGAGAGAGGGAGACACAGAATCTGAAGCAGGCTCCAGGCTCTGAGCTGGCAGCACAGAGCCAGATGTGGGGCTCGAACTTGTCAACTGTAAGATCATGACCTGAGTCAAAGTCGGATGCTCAACTGACTGAGCCACGCAGGTGCCCTGTGACCAGATAGACTTTAAAACAAAGACTGTAACAAGAGACAAAAAAGATACTATATAATAATAAAGGAGTCCAACAAGAAGATACAAGTGTAAATATTTGTGCTCTCAACATGAAATAACCCAAATACAGAAAACAATTAATAACAAATATAAAGGAACTAATCAATAATACAATACAATAATAGTAGGGGACTTTAACACCTTACTTATATCAATGGAAAGATCATCCAAACAGAAAATCCAGAAGCAAACAGTGGCTTTGAATGACACACTGGACCAAATAGATTTAACAGATATATTCAGAACATTCCATCCTAAAATAGCATAATATACATTCTTTTCAAGTGCACATGGAACATTCTCCAGAATAGATCGCATATTAAGCTATAAGACAAGTCTCAACAAATTCAAAAAGATCAAAGTCATACCATGCATCTTTTATGACCATAACATTATGAAATTAGAAATCAACTACAAGAAAAAACCTGGAAGGAGCACAAATACATGCATGTTAAATAACATGCTACTAACAATGAATGGGTCAACCAGAAGCCAAAGAAGAAATAAAACATTACAGGGAGAGAAATGAAAATGAAAACACAATGGTCCAAAATCTTTTGATGCAGCAAAAGCTGTTCTAAGAGAAAAGTTTATAACAATACAGGCCTACCTCATGAAGCAAGAAAAATCTCAAATAAACAAACTAACCATACACCTAAAGGAGTGAAAAAGAAGAAAAATCAAAACCCAAAACCAGAAGAAGGGAGGAAATAGTAAAGATTAGAACAGAAGTCAATGATATAGAAACCAGAGAATAGAACAATGAACCCAGGAGCTGTTTCTCTGAAGAGATCAATAAAATTGATAAACCTCTAGTCAGACTCAGTTAAAAAAGGGGCTCAAAATCACAAATGAAAGAGGAGAAATAACAACCGACACTACAAAAATACAAATGATTGTAAGAGAATATTATGTAAAGTTATATGCCAACCAGCTAGACAACCTGGAAGAAACAGATAAATTCTTAGAAACATATAACCTCCCAAAACCAAACAGGGAAGAAATAGAAAATTTAAACAGACCAATTACCAACAATGAAATTGAATCAGTAATAAAAAAACTCCCGAACAAACAGAAGTCCAGGACCAGATAGCTTCACAGGTGAATTTTACCACACATTTAAAGAAGAATTAATACCTAATCTTCTCAAACTTTTCCAAAAACTAGAAGAGGAAGAAAAATTTCCTAATTAATTAGTGGAGTCCAGCATTAACCTGATACCAAAAGCAGATAGACACCACAAAAAAAGAGAACTACAGGCCAATATCCCTGATGAACATGGATGCAAAAATTCTCAATAAAATGCTAGCAAACTGAATCCAACAATACATTAAAAGAATCATTCACCACGATCAAGCAGGAATTGTTCGCGGGATGCAAGGGTGGTTCGATATTTGCAAATCAATCAGCATGATATATCACGTTAATAAAAGAAGGGATAAGAACCATATGATCATTTCAATATATGCAGAAAAAGCATTTAACAAAGTACAACATCCATTCATGATTAAAACCCTCAACAAAGTACGTTTAGAGGTAACATACCTCAATGTAATAAAGGCCATATATAAAAACCTCACAGCTAACATCATGTCCACCCTCACCATTTTTATTCCACATAGTACCGGAATTCCTAACCACAGCAATCAGAGAATACAAAGAAATAAAAGGCACCCAAATCAGCAAGGAAGAATTCAAACTTTCACTATTTGCAGATAACATAAAACTATATATAGAAAACCAGAAAGATTCCACTGAAAACTGCAAGAATGGATACACAACTTCAGTAAGGTTGCAGGATACAAAAGCAATGTACAGAAATCTGTTGTGTTTCTATACACCAATAATGAATTAGCAGAAAGAGAAATGAAAAAATCACTCTCATTAAATTGTACCCAAAACAATAAGACACGTAGGAATAAACCTAATCCATGAAGTGAGAGACCTGTACACTGAAAACTATATAAATGATGAAAGATGTTGAAAGAAATGAAAAAAATTGAAGATGAAACAAAGACATTCCACACTAATGGATTGGAAAAATGAACATTATTCAAATGTTTATACTACCCAAAGCAATTTACAGATTTAATGCAATCCCTACCAAGATACCAAGCTAGAAGAAACAATCTTAAAATTTGTATGGAAGCACAAAAGACCCCGAATAGCCAAAGCAATCTTGAAAAAGAACAAAACTTGAGGTTATCAAAATCCCAGATTTCAAGATATACTGCAAAGCTGTAGTAATCAAAACAGTATGGTACTGACACAAAACTAGACAGATAGATCAATAGAATGGAATAGAGAGCCCAGAAATCAACCCACGATTATATAGTCAATTAATCTTCAACAAAGGAGGTAAGACTATGCAATGGGAAAAAGACAGTCTCTTCAACAAATTGTGTTGGGAAACCTGGACAGCTATATGTAAAAGAATGAAATTGGACCACTTTCTTACACCATGTACAAAAATAAACTCAAAATGGATTAAGGACCTAAATGTGAGACTTCAAACCATAAAAATCCTAGAGGAGAGTGCAGACAGTAATTAATTTCTCTGGCATTGGTTGTAGCAACATCTTTCTAGACAGGTCTCCTGGGGCAAGGGAAATAAAAGGAAAAGTAAGCTATTGGGGTGACATCAAAATGAAAACCTGCTGCACAGCAAAGAAAACAAAAAACTCAAAGACAGCCTACTGAATGGGAGATGATATTTGCAAATAACATATCTTTTTTTTTTTTAGTTTATTTATTTTTTAGTAATCTCTACATGCAATGTGGGGCTCAAACTCATGACCCTGAGACCAAGAGTCACATGCTCCACTGACTGAGCCAGCCCGGTGCCCCAACAAGTGACATATCTGTTAAAGGGTTAGTATCCAAAATGTATAAAGCGCTCATAAAACTCAACACCAAAACACAAGTAATGCAATGAAAACAAATGTATAGAAGACATGCACAGATATTTTCCAAAGAAGACATATAGATGGCTGACAGACACATGAAAAGATGCTCAACATCACTCATCATCAGGGAAATGCAAATCAAAACTGCAACGAGATATCACTTCATACCTGTCAGAATGGCTAAAATAAAAACTCAAAAAACAACAAATTTTGGCGAGGATGTGGGGAAAAAGGAACCCTCTTGCACTGTTGGTGGGAGTACAAACTGGTGTAGCCACCGTGGAAGATAGTATGGAGGTTCCTCAAAACATTAAAAATAGAACAACCCTACGATCCAGGATTTAACACTACTGGGTATTTACCCAAAGAATACAAAAACACTAATTTAAAGGGACATATGACTCCTATGTTAACTGCAGCATTATTTACAATAGTCAAACTATGGAGGCAGCCCAAGTGTCCATGGATTGATGAATAGATAAAGAGGAGGTTGTATACACACACACACACACACACAATATTATTCAGCCATAAAAAGAATGGAATCTTGCTATTTGCAACAAAAAGGATGGATCTAGAGCATATAATGCTAAGTGAAATAAGCCAGAGAAAGAAAAAACAAAACAAAACATGGTTTCTCTCACGTGTGGAATTTAAGAAACAACACAAATGAACAAAGGGGAAAAAAAGAGACAAATAAAAAAACAGACTCTTTAACAAATAGATGGTTACAGATGGTTTGTTCTTGGAGAACAAACAGATGGTTAGAGAGAAGAGGTGGGCAGGGGGATGGGTGAGATAGGTGATGAGGAGTAAGAGTGTACTTATCATTATGACCCCTCAGTAATATATGGAACTCTTGAATCACTATATTGTACACCTGAAACTAATACAACACTCTATGCTAACTATGCTAGAATTAAAATAAAAAATTAATTGTTCATTTAGTGTCTTTCTCCTTCAATAGACTTTCTGAACAGATTGCATTGTATTTGCACATTTATTCTGAGAGCAGCCTTAAAGTGGAATCAATTACAATACTTCAGTATATACGTAGGAAAACTAATCAAGAATGGAATATTTACATAAAATCAAAGTTATCTACCTAAAGATTGGAAATCAAATTCTAGTCTGACGTCTTAGCTCAGGTTTCAAATTGCAGGATTACACTGCCACCTAGTGTAAACAAATATTTTACCAGGGTGTGAAAGCTAGTGAAAATATATACAATTTCATAGGATGCAACATGGAAACAATGTTTATTTAAGTGTTCCTTGGTAAAAGAGAAAGAGGATTTTAAGAATGAAGGATCTTTCTATATTTTATTGATAAAGGGTAACATGGATTCAGGAACACACTTTATATTTTTTGGTCAATAAATGATAATAGTGCAGAAGGAAAGGCTTGGGTTTCTGTACTACGTTCTGCCAAGTAAATTTCCTTAATATATACGCTGTAAAGAGTATAATATGTTTTCGTAAGTATGAAAGTTCCCAGTAGCTCTGTCTTATGGGTGCAACTGATATTTATTTTAAAAAATTTATTCTGCAAGTAACTACAAAAAATTACAGTCTGTAAGTCATTATCGGTTATGAAAAGGAGGGGTAGCTCAATGGAGTTGAAAACATTACCTTCATGAGAAGCTTTTCTCACTGGACCAGTAGCTCCAGCATCAACTCAGGAGCTTGTTAGGAATATAAATTCTTGGGGGCGCCTGGGTGACTCTGTCAGTTAAGGTCCGACTTCAGCTCAGGTCATGATCTTAGGGTTCGTGAGTTGGAGCCCCACATTGGGCTCTGCGCTGACAGTGTGGAGCCTGCTTGGGATTCTCTCTCTCTCTCTCTCTCTCTCTCTCTCTGCCCCTCCCCCACTTGTGCTCACTCTCTCAAAGTAAATAAAGAAACTTTAAGAAAAAAAAGAAATATAAATTCTCAGATCCATGTTAAATCTCCCGATTCAGAAGTTCTGGGGGGTGAAGCCCAGAGATATGTTTTTAAGGGGCCCTTCAAGTGATTCTGATGTCACTTTGGGAACCCCTGTTAGAAAAGGAGGGTTTACGGTAGAAAAACATGCTGAGTGATCAGTATGCGAGGTTTATTGGAAGAAGCGAAAGAAGCTTTGGACTTGAATCAGCTGCTACAAATTGAAGATCCACAAGGCAG
Source organism: Panthera uncia (assembly GCF_023721935.1). Classification (NCBI taxonomy): domain Eukaryota; kingdom Metazoa; phylum Chordata; class Mammalia; order Carnivora; family Felidae; genus Panthera; species Panthera uncia. Next base: position 33,554,432 of record NW_026057580.1, on the reverse strand, counting down.
CAAATATATCAACTTGTGCTGGAGGCACATGTGTGGTGGAGGGGCACTGATTTCTCTCTTCCTTGGGGAAGTGGAAATGTTCATATTTTAGAGAAAGCAAAAGTAATACGCCAAGAAGATTAGAGGTGAGGGTGGAGTTTATGTTAAATAACACATTCTTGTATTAATGGTCCATGGCAAAAACACATTTATTTGTGAGTGATTTCAGAGAGACATGGCTATCATCATGGGGCTCCATTCGCTTGCTATATATTATTAGACTACAATTACAAATACAGAACCAAAATAAGCAGATTAAAAATAGAGCTTTGATTGTGGTGAGATTTCTTTACAGTAAAATTTCACCCCATGCAAAACTGTGGGAGTCCTCATTTTAGCAACTCTGATTATTAATCAGTCTCTCAGCCAGATTTCTTTGATAAATTTCAAGGCTCTAGCTGTGGCTAATTTGCAGCCTCCTCACACAACTGCTATGTGTCACTAGGCATTTGAGTCTTTTATTCTTTTATTATTACTTTAAAATTTTTTTAAGTTTATTTATTTTTGAGAGAGAGAAAGAGAGAGTGAGGGGGGAGGGGCAGAGAGAGAGGGAAAGAGAATCTCAAGCAGGCTCCACACTGTCAGCATGGAGCCTGATGTGGGGCTCGAACTCACAAACCCTGAGGTCATGACCTGAGCTGAAACAAAGAGTCGGACGCTTTACCAACTGAGCCACCCAGGTGCCCCTTGAGTTTTTTATTTTTAAAGAAAAGATATATAGAAGAAAGCTTACAACTGTATACTATTAGGAAGCTAGTTTTAAAAGTGACCCTTCTTGGGGCGCCTGGGTGGCTCAGTCGGTTAAGCGTCCGACTTCAGCTCAGGTCACGATCTCACAGTCTGTGAGTTCGAGCCCCGCGTCGGGCTCTGGGCTGATGGCTCAGAGCCTGGAGCCTGCTTCTGATTCTGTGTCTCCCTCTCTCTCTGCCCCTCCCCCATTCATGCTCTGTCTCTCTCTGTCTCAAAAATAAATAAACATTAAAAAAAAAAACTTTAAAAGTGACTCTTCTTTATTTTAATATATAAAGTGAGTGTGGGACACATGGCATCTTTAAAAATCTAAGTTTATGGTAACTTCACTTCAAAAGAATACTTTCAAAAAATATTGTTGTGTTAAAACTAAGGAACCCTTCCTACTACCCTATGAATTTTTAGGGGTGTTCCAACTATTGGCACCATACCAGGAAATGAGAGGAAAGATACCTTTTGACATATCTGGTGCCTACTGTAATCTAATATAATGTTTTTAAAACCATAGGCTGCAACCCATTAGCTGGTCCTGAAGTCAATTTATTGAGTTGGTCACCATCACTAAAAAATGAAATAGAATAAAACAGAAAATAGAGTGCACCCACTATGGATAGATAGTGTCTTCTGAAACTTGTTTCAGTTGTGTATATGCATGCAGATTTGTCAAATCCATTCAATCCATCCTTCAGCAATGCCAGAACCATTTTTCTGAAGACATACCTTCTAAAAAGTCATTGTTAGCTTTATACTCTTCATCCAGCTCCCTTAACAGCCAGAATAAAGTCCAAACTGTTTCAAAGGTTTTCAAGATCTCCCTACTCAACGCATCCCCCATGGTCCTTCTACTTACCATTTCAGAAAATGACATCACCATCTACTCAGTTGTTCAAGCTTGAAAACCAAGTAGTTCTACCCACCATCCTCTCCTTCTCCAGTCTACCCTATCAGTCTTACCTCTTGATTCTCATTTAGTCTGAGTCAAAATTTGCCCTCTCAGAGGAGTCAGTCTTTCCTTAGCCCTCAATCTTGATCTGTCTCTACACCTACTCCCACCATTCTCTAATACACATTGCCCACTTTTGTGTATTTTTCATAACAGTTCCAACTCAAATTATCTTGTCTGTTCTTGTGAATGTATTTAGTATCTGTCTCCCTACCAGCTGTAAGGTTCATGGAGCAAGAACTTGGTCTTTCTTTGCTGTGCCTCTTTGTTGAGATCAGTTCAGAGCTCATGGTAGAAAAGTCACCAATAAATATTTACCAAGTGAAAGAGTTCCTGAACTAAACTCGGGGTTCCTAAACTCTCTTCTACTTTTTTTGTCATGGTACCTGCTCTTTCTTCTGTCCAGAATGTACTGTACCCACTTGTTTTCTTGGTAGGCTTCTAGTCTTCCTTTAAAATTTCACTTCCTTTATGAAAAATTCCCTGATGCTCCTGGACTGAGTTGACTTGTTCTCAGTGACACCGCAGCCTTGTTCCCTCACTATTTTGCAGATATCTTCATATTGGACTTCCCGATTAGACTGTGAGCTTCCTCAGGGCAAGGCTTTTTGTCTCCCCAACTCGTAGCACTTGGTAAGAGTGGTTGTATATTGAGTACGTATAGTCATTCAATAAGTGTTTGCTGAATAGTTGGGTACACAAATGAAAGAGAATAGATGATCAAGGAAGATGATTATTTGTGATGATGTTCCCTGATTTAAACTGTAAGTAAATAAAATCCTGGATTTATAGAAAAGGAAAGATTAGTGTGTGTGTTTGTTGTACAGAGCAGTAAAGGGGAGGGAGGGAGAGAGTAAAAATGGATGAAAGCATAATTATTCTGTACAAAATACTTCTATTTACAAAATGGATCATTTAAAAATATCAAGCTGTCTTAGTGCAGTTACAATTTTACATAGTTGATCAGATTTAATTTCCACATAGTTTCTCAGGAACATAACTGTTTGGTAAACCGAGGGAACAGTGTTAATGATGAAAAAGTTTATGTGTCTGTGATTTTAGGGTGCAACCTGACCCAGGCCAGAAGAGTGTGGGCTTTGTACTTCTCTCTGTGAGACTCTCATGTCAAGTTATGAAATATGATTAAAATAGAAAATACGGGTGGAAAAAAAAGCATCCTTAAACGTGTGTGTGTGTGTGTGTGTGTGTGTGTGTAGAAAGAGACAGAGAGAGAGAGAGAGAGAGAGAGAGAGAGAGAGAGATCTTTTTTTTATGGATTTATGTTCTTTCTTAATAGAGTAGTTGTTTGGTCTTCATCATCTTAAATAAAACTGCCAAGCTGGAATAAAGCCAAACTACTTATAAGAAAGCCTATTTTCTTCTCATTTAAGAAATATTTTATTAGAAGCCCCCCTTCATTTGCCTTGTTATTCTAGCTGTAGAGGGTTCTTCAAAGTGGGAGGAGGAGGAGACAAAAGCTGTGGTGAGATCTTAAAAACACTTAACAAAAGGATTTCTCAGACACTTAATTACATAGGAAAATCTACCTCTTTTGTTTCCCACAGTAAATAATGTTAGAGGATCTGTAGTACAAATAAAGAACCTAAGTGGATGGAAAGTGTCCCTTTGGCAAATGCCCCTTTCCTTGTGGATCTAGAGCTGCCTTACTTCGTGTGATTTGAGGGAGGTCCCCAGCTGCACATTTTCTCTTCTGAAGTCCTACCATTAGAAGTTTAGAGGTTTTGGGGGGTTAATAAACCGATCTATTTAAATAAGCCCTGGTCGACTTTCAAGAAGAAGCTAGGCTAGGGCCATTTATAATCCTATGACTCAGCCAAAGTGGCTACCCTTGGGAATCACTATTGTGATAGATGGAAGGAGAATGACAGGGGCCTATGGAGAGCCCCAAACATTGTGAGGAGATGGATGTCCCAATGCCAGTGGAGAAACAGGTCATGAGTGGAAAAGGAACGGGGGACAAATGGTGTGGATGTTCAAGTACACTTGGTTCTCAGCTCATCATGGCAAACAAAATTTCTATCAAACTGAGGAAGGAAGAAGAAGAAAGGATTTTTTTTTTAAGAAGCAACAAAAACTAAAAATAACACCATTTATTTTGCAATTAAAAAATTAAATTGATTTGAAAATTAAAGAAACTTCAAGAAAATAAAACTACTTTATGCAAGACACTGTAACTTATTAAGATCATTGGATCATCAGAGCCTGAAAGTCTGTTTTTGGATAGGACACTGATGCCACCCGGAAGCAGACCATCCTAAGTGGGTGGGGTGGTGTTCTCTCTTGAAGCACTCAGGTTCTAGAGAGAGGGTGGGTATGTGGGACATGGTGCTGATAAAAACCTTTCTCTTTAGGTCTAGGCTCCTTGTAACATGCTCTCAACTTGTTTATAGAGGATAATATGTTGTGTATTTCCAAGTACATTCTGCTCACCTCTGGTAATTATAGAGTTTAAGAAGCAATAAAAACTAGGGGGCTTGATGTTACATTTTACCAAGATTTCCAGCCATGATGTACAGAGAGCTAGCATGTACCGGGTAACTAATTTGCTGTGCAACTTTGATCAAGTTACAAGTTACTTGATTTTCTGTGCTTCAGTTGTCTTACCTGTAGAACAGGAATAATTTTCATTTTACTTTATAGTGTTAGGAGAATTAAATGTTATCATGCTTCAAGCATTTTCAACATAGGGGGGCAAACAGTGAATGAAGTGTTAGCTATAATGATAATGTTGTCGGGGAATAATGATTGTTCCCCTTAGCTAGGCATTAGACTCTGCTTTGTTATCTTGTTTAATTCTCAAAAAAATTTTCTTAGGTAACTATTTTCAACCCATTTTCACCTAAGGCAACAGAGTTACAGACAGATTAACTTGCCTCCAGACATACAACTAATAAGCTTCAGAACAAACGGAGATTCAAATCTAGGTTGGCTGTGAACCAAGGCCCCCATGAGTTCCCACATCCCTGCTTTCCAGTGAGTCCCTCTTTACCTCGGTCCTCTAAAAGCATTCACTGTATTCCTATAGCAGTTCTAAAAGCTTCCACTGTATTCCTATAGCAGCTTGCCTGAGTTTTTCTGGTGGTTTCTCCACATCCTGACTTTTTTTTTTCTTTTTAGCAAACTTTCCCTTGCTAATCCCTCCTTCAGTATAACCTTGTTAGTTTTGGGGACACACCCCTGGCTAGGCCTGGGCTTACAGGGCTGCCTCTCCCCACCCCTTCCCTCTGCTGTGGTTTAAAGTGTCACCAGATGCCTCTGGTTCACTCCCTTTGCTTTAAGCCCTTACAAGGGCAGGAGGAACCAAGGCTGGGCCCATAACCCATTAGTACTGGGGTGATAGTGAAGGGGTCTTGGGGGAGCACTGACCCCCCTGCAACCCCTTCATCACTGGGACTGTTGGCACAAAAGAAAACCAGTAGGGGAAATGAAGAACTTCTGGTAAGACCGTGACACTGGAAAGAATGGTGGGGAGACTGGGTTGGGGGCCCTTTAAACCAAGGGTCTGTGTTTCTGCAGTGGTGGTAAGATGAGAGGAAGTGAGGGGAGGTGGGAGAGGGGAGAAAGGAAAGCAAGAGAGATGCAGACAGATACAGACAGAGAGAGCCAGGGAAAGACAGATGAGAATGAGGCAGAAAAGAACAAGCATAAGAGATAGGAGAGACAGAAAGAGAAAGAGCTACTAAAGTGAAGAGGGAGGAAAACTAAGATGAAAGAAAACATAGACAAGGAAATAGGTACAGAAACAGTGAGACGGGTAGCTATGGAGAAAGTGAGAGAGAAAAAACAACAGTCTCATGATTATTTTAGTGTAGGAGCTGGAAACATGAGAATTCATTAAGTCTCTGAAGATTTCAATGTCAAATGGAAAAACTAAACTGTAATGAGATTTGATCACCTACATTACGTTTACCATATTTCAAAATATTTAAGTCTGGAGGGACTCCTGTTTGAGTCATTTTTCTTTTCTCCTCTTCAGGAAAATTCCAATTTTCTTCTTTGTCTGCAGTTTCCTGGGATCTTGGGCATCTGCAGTTGTCAAGCGTCGCCCAAGTAAGGGTCACAGTTTCTGGATTTTGAAAAAATCACTTGTTTGCAGAAATGATCAGGCAGGGCTGTGGCTGAGAGAGGACGGAATGAAGTATCCATGGCACTTCACAGCCTCACTCTTCAATCCTTCTTTAGCCATGGTTTACTCCATGGCTGGTTTTATGTGGTCAGTGATGGGTATGGAAGAGAAGCCCTGGCTGCAATCACAGTCAGCAGGAAAGCCAATCTGTGTACTCCAGTGCTTTCCACAGTGCCTACTTGGTTCATATGGTGATTGGTGATGTTGGGTGGGCAGACAGATGGATGAATGGATGGATGAATGACCCGCGGTCACGGGAGGTGTAAAGAGTGTGTTTGATGTACTGGGGTGGCTGGGCCAAAACTTGTAGCTGGAAAATGCTTTTTCTGAAGTTTAGGAAGTCACTGTTGTCAGGGTGACAACAGGGTGCTCATCAGGGTGCTGGAGTTAGTCACAAAAAGCCTTCTTAAACAAGCTTTCTCCCTGCAACCTTCTACCTGTGTAAGAAGCATCCAATTTAATTCTAGGATTTCTCATCGAATTAAGCATTTAATCATTTTCATGGTTCTTTTTTTCTCATTACACTTCCCCATTCTCAGATGCTAACAATAGCCTAGTTGGAATGCTTTTTTGATCTCTTGGAATGAATCTGTAAAATTAAAAGCATCCTATATATTTTATTTTGGATTAGTGAATCCCAAGTCTCCCCCCCAAACTCCTCCTCTATTTAACAAAGATTCTTAAGAACTCCACTCTCCAGAAGTCCCACTGAACGGGCTCAAGGCTGGCTCTGGATTCTCCTAGGAATTCTAAAATTTGTGGTGTTTAAGGAATATTTTCTAGCCCAACCCACCAGAAGTTTTCCAAACAGGCATCTGACACTGTGCCATTCAGAACATTGTGCTGCTCTGGTTCCAAAAGGAACAAATTCCTAATTTCCCCCAAAGGAATATTTTCCCAGTACAGACTACTAAAACAACTTTGCACCTTGCTTCCCTTCCAGGATGAGTTGAAGATGAATGAATTATAATCCTAGAGACAAAGTAGTTACAGCCAAATACACTATAGGCAAGGTGTTTGGTATACTATTCTCCTTTAAATAGTTTTTCAGCTCTTATTATTATTGATCTATTTTCATGATCTCTGTAGGGGTTGGGGTAAGATAACATGCTGTCTCTTTTGCAGGGTTCCCTGTTAATTCAAACTCTAATGGTGGAAATGAACTCTGTCCAAAGGTTAGGATTGGCCAAGATGATTTACCAGGCAAGTAGCCATGTATCATATTGAAAACGCATGCTTTCTACAAACCTACCTGATATATTCTTTTATTTGGGAAGGTTGTGGAAAGGAAAATATAACCGATCTCATTTTAGACTTTTTATTTTGTGTCCCCTTTCTGTAGGGTTTGACTTGATTTCTCAGTTCCAGGTAGATAAAGCAGCATCTAGAAGAGCTATTCAGAGGGTAGTGGGATCAACGGCATTACAAGTGGCTTACAAATTGGGAAATAATGTAGACTTCAGGATTCCAACAAGGTATATAAAAATATTTTATCTAATTATCTGCCTAAAATGCATTTTAAAAAATGAAAAGCTGCCCAATGTTAGAGAATCTTCAATGCTTCTTAGGTTCAATGCTTCTTAGATCATGATTTTTTTTTAAGATGAAGGAATTTATTTACCTATCTTTAGTGTCTAAATATATGAATGCGCTTCATGTTTTCAGTATGTGATTTGCTTTTCATTCCAAGGAGAAAAAAAAATCACTGGGACCATTATACATTGATTCAGGACATGTTCTTATTACTTTGCTCTCTGTTTTTGTATAATTTGTCTGGTTTTGGCTGAAAGGACCCTCTGTGAAAAGTGCCAGGGGTTAAGCATAAATTTAACTAGGAACCACGGAGTGGTTAGAAGACTCACAATGGTGCTGTTCAAGCATCCTGGTGCTGAAACTGACCACACATCTACTGCCTGGCTCCTGGCAGGAATCAAACAAAAGCAAAACTAGAATAATGACAACTGAAGCAATGGTAGTGATAATAATTTAAAAATCCTCCACTTCATTTACCTCCGTCTCTAGAGCTATATTTTTTATCCTTTAAATTATTGATAAGTGTGGTGCTTCAGTTTGTATATGTGTTGAGTGAGTCATGCCATTGTTATGAAGGAGCTTTAGGATTTTCAGTTTTATATCACCTAAATACCTTATATGTAGTTATCATAATCATTGTATGTTTCAGGTACTGCAAAAAATTGAAATTAAGATTCCTTTGATAGATGAACAAGAAAACTAAGGCTTTGATAAAAAAATTAAGCTGTAAAAGTAAACAATGATTAATTAGAACAGTAAAAGAATATTATAAAAGCTCTAAATGTTTATAATAATAAAAATTTTGTTCAAATTAGAATATTCTGATATAGTGCCAGACTGTAGATAGAAATTCATGTTTTGAACATACGAACTGCATTTTATCTTTTTTCTAAATATGAGCTATGTTTTATAAAATGACAATAGTGCATTGTATCAGCTCTTTCTATAAATTTACTAATTAACAGTAAATCTCATCCTGATCACAACCCTGTGGTAAAGACATTATTATCCACATTTTATGAGGGAGGGGAGTGAGCCCAGAAAGCTTAAGGTACTTACATGAGGTTCCAGGGGTGGGAGATGCTGGAACCACTGAAATTCAGTCAGAATGGTTCTTCAACCACTACTCCGTACTGATACTGGAAAATTACTCACAGGGCATGATAACAGATACTGACTTTTTTATTTTTGCTTGTATTTTCTTTGCATGTACACAAGTGCTAGTGTCCTTAAATATCTTTAAAAACATTTTTTCTTTCTTTAATAAAATAAACGTGATGGAAGACATCCCTCCCTGCCAATGCTGACCTAATTCTCTCCTCTGTAATTTGAAGTACAATCTGGATTGCCATTAAGTAACTTAAAGTTCAGAGACTGACCAACTTGAAGCCACATAAACTCCCACCTCCTACTCATCTTTGCTGTTGCTCTTCTCTAAGTGCTTAGAGCTGTCACTAAATATTTTTTTAAAAATTTTTAATGTTTTTTAATTTTATTTTTGAGAGAGAGAGTGACACAGAGCGTGAGCGGGGGAGGGCCAGAGAGAGGGAGACACGGAATCAGAAGGAGGCTCCAGGCTCTGAGCTGTCAGCACAGAGCCTGACCTGGGGCTCAAACCACAAACCGTGAGAACATGACCTGAGTTGAAGTTGGTCCCCCAACTGACTGAGCCACGCAGGTGCCCCTGTCACTAAATATTTTTTACAGGATATAACCAATGTCTCATATTCTCTATCTCCTTGACCCCTGCCTCCACAAAGTCTAAAAACTCTGTTTTACTGGTAAAGCTTATTAAAAGTTGAAAAAAGAATTAGGCAGGAAGTAGAAAGAAATAAAAAAGAGAAGGAGGGGAGAGCCAGAGGGCTGAGTCTCAAACAGGTAATAAAGTGTATTTGGGGGCAAATTGCTTACATGGTCTTTGTTTCAGTCCCTTCAGCATAAATTAGGAATAAAAATAACAGTGTCATAGATTTGCCATGAGGAGCAAATTGTTAATAAATGGAGAGGGTTGAATAGAGGTTGGCACACAGTGGTATTAGTTGAGTATTTATTCTAACTAGTGGAGAGCACCAGGAGAAAGTGTGTATATGGGAACCTTTTCTCTTTAGTGGATTCTTTCTTTTCAAGCTGCCCTCCTAGTCCTATTCATTCAAAAACCAGATGGCAAGAAAGGCAGGAACTGGAATTGCTCTCAGACCAGGCAGGGAGTAGACTGTCTTGGTTTAAAGGAAATTTCTACGCTGAAGAATATAGGTTCTGAGGGAATGAAAAGAAAACCTTAACAGAATTTGTGTGGGAGGGGAATAAGAGTATGACATAAAAAACTTATATGATAGGGTCACAATTTACCTTTATCTTCTCAATATTTTTGGAAGATTATGAGAATAGTTTTTTTTTGCTGCTTTTTATTCTTTATTTTATACATAATAGTATCACAGTCTCAACTCAGACTTACAAACATTTTGTGTTTGTTTACCTTAACAAACACAATTCTTACATGGGTTAAGGTCATAAACAAACGTTTCAAGGTCTAAAGCCTTCTTATCTTTTATTTAAACCCATACAGTTCTTCTTTTTAAGGTACTCTGTGCAGATTGTAACATAATAAAATAAATCATTTATAGATCCAGCTTCTTCTACATTATGTATGCTGTCAAGTTTATTTATCGATGTGCATAGCATATTTGCAAGAACAGAATCTCAGGTGTTCAAAAAAGACAATAGTACGGGCTGCTATATAAATTAGACATGTGAGGACTTTGAAAAGGTCTTAAGTATACATATACATATATATTTTATTAATTTGAACACCAAAAGGAATTTTCTCCTCTTGTCATATTGACATTTTGTATTAGCCTGTTTAAAAGATTAATAACATGATAATCTTGATTATACTTGTATACTTACATGAACACACACATATACATAATCTTTGTGTATATGAAGAAAGAGAGCTGATGGATACACTTGATTTAACAACGTGTCTATAAAAGAATTGTTCTTCTAGCAACCTTACTCACAAACTCATTTTAAAAAAAAAGTTCTTGGCATTACCTCACCAAGTCAGAGGTAAATGGGGACATTCTGTTCTAGTCTACCTTCAACATAATCTCTTTCCTCATTAAGCAGGTAAGATGAATAAAGCACAAATTGGGAGAGATCCCTCAGTCAACCTCATGATATCTTTGCAAAAAAGTCACTTAAACAAGTTATTGCAACTTGTGGAACCAAAGCAAAATAGACTTATTTTATCTAGGGACTGATAAAATTCTATAGCCTTGTTTGGTACATCTGTAAACTAATACATTGGTAAAATACATTTACAAAAATCTAGGAAAAGAATGCTTTACGGAGAGAAGAGGACAAAATATTAAGATTTATCTTCCTTCTGTGAAAGCCTCATACCTCAACAATAACTACATAGGACAAAAAAGAAAAATAAATTCTTTAAGCATCTGGTTAAATCCAGATCATTAAGTAAAAAGAATATGAAAATAACATATTCATAATTTAAATGGATACTTATCAAATTTCACCATTCTGTGAAACTTTTAAAACTTATCTCCCAACTGCAAATTAATTGAGATCAGTAAAATGAACTGTATAAACTTCTATGCAGTTTTATAATTATACAGTAGGCAATATATTATACTGTCATACTGCAGATATACATACTGCAGTATGTATATCCTGAAAAATTTATAGTGAAAGGGAAATACGTCAAATAGAATCTATATTAAAAGTAAATATCAAAATAGATATGGTAGACATGTTCATTCTGGGGAAATTCTCCTTGCACACACTTTTTATTTCCTTAGCTCCAAACTGAGTCTTTTTTAAATGTACATGTTAAAACCTCCTGTATACTTGACAAACATTTAATAAATTGAAAACTTTGCAATAAGTATAATACATATCACTAGCGATCACTTAAGAATGTGTACTAATAAAGGAATTCACCCAGTATTATAAATAAAAATTAAAGTCATTTTAGAACACAATGATTAAAAGAAGTATTTTGATGCTAAAAGGGTATTCAGATGAAAAACTTCATATTTTTGTTATTTTTATAAAACCAGCTTTAAAAAAAAAGGCGATGAAATTTGTTGATATAGTTGACCCATTTTATTGAAGGTGTGCAAAAATATGTGTAGTAAAGAGTTATGTGTTTGTTCCTGCTATTGTAAGGGATGATAAAATTTTATAAAGTCAAAGTAAAGAGAAAATCTTAGCAAGTTGAGTATTTCACCTATTGTTAAACATTCTTGCAACTGAAGAAATTTTTGGTTTAGAAATTCTTGACCCCTAACAACCTATTTTAATGCAACTGGCAAATTAAATCAACATCCACTTAGCTATTTCTTCTTGCCTTTCTCTTTTTTACTTTTCACAAGAGAGGGCTATTTAACAGGAGTCTGACCTGAAGGAAGGTGATTTGGGACTTTGAGTCCTGTCCATAACTCTTCTCAGAAATGTCAAATCTTATTATTTAGCAACCAAAATGAACAGCATCTAGTTTTCCTAGCATTCCTTCCTTACTTAGGAATTTTTCTATACTGAGGAGAAAGGTAGAAAAATACAACCTTAGGGGAGCCCAGGTGGCTCAGTTGGTTAAGTGTCTGACTCTTGGTTTCAGCTCAGGCCATGATCTCAGTTTCATGAGTTCAAGCCCAACATTAGGCTCTGTGCTGAGAGTGGGGAACCTGCTAGGGATTCTCTCTCTCTCTCTACCTCACCCTTGCTCACGCTGTCTCTGTCTCTCTCAAAATAAATAAATAAACTTAAAAAAAGAAAACTATAACCTTAAGCTTGTGAGAGATGATGCTTACATTTAATAGGTTCTAATTTTTTAAAATTGCAGGCTTCTGCTTTTAGCAGCTTGGCTTCAACAAAAGAAGATCCAGGTAGTTATTGCTGCTCCAGATCACAGTTTCCACATAGACTGGAGCTGCCTTAGGGACACTGACAGTCTTATGTTGCCATTTAAAGCAATAAAAGTAGGGTCAGGGGTGCCCCGCGTGGCTCGGTCAGTTAAGCATCCAACTTCAGCTCGGGTCATGATCTCATGGTCCATGAGTTAGAGCCCTGCGTGGGGCTCTGTGCTGACAGCTCAGAGCCTGGAGCCTGCTTCGGATACTGTGTCTCCCTCTCTCTCTGTGCACTCTGTCTCTCTATCAGCAATAAATAAACATTTTAAAAAAGCAATAAAAGGAGAAACAATACAGACTTAGTTGTCAGACTGTGGAACAACTGGGCTGGAGTAGAGAATTAAGAACTGGCCACCTTTCCCTCGTCATACATCCAGCGACAAGCAACCTGCTGCTACTTTAACGTTATGATTTGAATTCCCTGGAAAAAAGACTAATGTGCTCAGTGTGAAGGAGTTTCTCAAGTCTGCACAGTTACTGATTCTCAGAACACATATGTGGGTCTAGGATATAATTGTGGAGGGGACTTATGGGAGCAATTATGGACATAACAAATAATCCTAACAACATGCTACATTAAAATAAAAAATTTAAAAGCTGCTTTAATGAAATGGTTTTATTAACTAGTAGAGCTGTTTAGATTCCAAATGATCTCTTCTTTAATTTGTGGAAGAAATGCTGCCAGGAACCTTGCAAGAATATGTTTTTTGGCTGAGATGGAATTGCTGAACAGGAGCTCTTTAGGTAGCATAAATAGTAATACTGTTGGGGGTATGTGGCATTGGGAACCCTCCTTAGCTATGAGGAAGGGTTTGTTTTTTCTAATGTGTATTTTAGGATGGAGCATTGGTGTACATGAATGATGGAGCTTCTGTGAAGTTCATGAAAGAACAAACGGTACATAGTTTTTCACACTGTAGCCTTTCTGTAGGTCTAGAATCTAAAATAGCATAATAAGAGAATATGGTAATATGCATGGGTACAGAAAACAAGAGTTTTATTTACTGTTTTAAAATTTTGCTCAGGCATTTATATCCCAGTGGTCTGCCTGAAGAATACTCCTTTTTAACTACTTTCCGGATGACTGGAAGCACACTTGAAAAGAACTGGAGCATTTGGCAGATTCAGGATTCCTCAGGGAAGGAGCAAGTTGGTGTGAAGATTAATGGCCAAACCCAATCTGTTGCATTTTCATACAAGGGACTGGATGGAAGTCTCCAAACTGCAACCTTTTCAAATTTGCCTTCCTTGTTTGATTCCCAGTGGCATAAGATCATGATCGGTGTGGAAAGGAGTAGTGCTACTCTTTTTGTTGATTGCAACAGGATTGAATCCTTACCTATAAAGCCAAGAGGCCAAATCAGCGTCGATGGCTTTGCTGTGCTAGGAAAACTTGTGGATAATCCTCAAGTTTCTGTTCCGGTAAGTATGAAATCATACACTATGGTAGATTAAAACAAAACTAGATAGCTAAAAACTAACACTTCAGATATCTTTGACAATCATTTGAATGTCTTAAGCAATGAAAAGTTATTCGCTTTTTTAAAACGTTTACTTTTGAAAGAAAGAGAGAGAGAGAGAAAGTGTGAGCCAGGGGAGGGGCAGAGAAAGAGAGAGAGAGAGAGAGAGAGAGAGAGAGAGAATCCCAAGTAGGGCTCAGCACTGTCAATGTGGTATCTGACTCAGGGCTCAATATCACAAACTGTCAGATCCTGATCTGAGCCAAAATCAAGAGTCTGACACTTAACCGACTGAGCCACCCAGGCTCCCCGAGTTATTCATTTTTAAAATTCACTCAAGCACTTACTCAAAAAGCCTTAAGTGCCTGTTTTGAGCAGAGCACATCCCAAATGGAATGGGAAATCAGAGAAAGTCTCAAGGAATTGGTTCCTGGTCTTAAGGGGCTTCAAGTTTACTTGGATGATGTGACATGCCCCCCTGGAGCTCCCAGAATCCTTCAGAAGCAATGTAAGAGAAGCAAATACTGGTGTGGTACACCCTGTATATAAACAACTAATGAGAATATCAAAGTCAGGTTAAGATGAATGGTGGATTTAGTTAGTCAAGAATTCTGTGCTTCTTTTTAAAATTTTTTTCAAGTTTATTTATTTATTTTGAGAGAGACAGAGACAGCAAAAGTGGGGGAGGGGCAGAGAGAAAGGGAGACAGAGAATCCCAAGCCAGTTCGGGACCGTCAGCACGGAGCCTGACATGGGGTTTGAACTCATGAAACCATGAGATCATGACGTGAGCTGAAACTAAGAGTCAGACACTTAACTGACTGAGCCACCAAGGCACCCCAAGAATGTTGTGCTTCTTGAACACAATGAACCTTGAAATGGAAGGATTTGAACTGGCAAAAATGTATTCAGCTGAGGGAAAGAGCATCAAATGAAAGGGAAGTGGAGAGTAAGTGGGCCCATTCAGAGGTCCGGAGAGCAGCTGGTTTGGATGAAATTTCTATGTGAAAATGTGTGTGTGTGTGTGTGTGTGTGTGTGTGTGTGATGAGGGGAAGGGGGGTGGAAGATACTAACTGCAGGGTATGAGAGATAAGGTTAGGAAGCCGTATGGTGTCTGATCAACAAGAATAAAAAGCATATAGATGGTACAATATTTACTTAGTAAGTCTTGTATGACATAAAAGTAAAGGATTTTAGAGCTCTATTCATGATTTTACTGTAGGGTTCCATGGATATAAAGGTAAGGAATTATATAATGACAGAGTAATTATGCCAACTAATACCATACAGTTCTATCATTTTGAATTGTTAAACTTTTATTGAACAATCCTTTAAAAGGATATTTTATAATATTATTAGAGGGATTTAAAAATATATCTTAGATGATAAGTGTTCTCTGGGGGGGAGGAACTAAAGAATTTAGAGCTTAATAAATAAACTGTTGAGGCCAACATTCTCTCTCAATTGGAGCTGTTAAATTCTAGTCACAAAACTCATATCATGGCATGTAGCAGGGGTGATACAGTGATTCTGAATTGTTTCTGTGTACTTCTCCAAAGAAAAAAAGGTTATCAGGCACTCAGTAATGGAATTGTTCAAATAGCTTATTTTCAAGAGAAGAATTGTGATTAGTGTGAAGGGTAGTGTGAAATTTCTATATTCTGTGATGGACAGGAAGCAATTTGTAACTGCCATATTACCGCTCTGACTTGTAGACACTTGAGAAAGTATTTCTTCAACTAATGAGTTATCACACCTCAAGTGACTGGGTTAAAAAGCCAATGGGACCGCTATCGTGCCATCTTGAAATTTTGTGAAGCAAGATTGTTGCAGTGGCATGAGATTGGGATTAATTTGCAGGCAACTCAAATGTCTGCAACACCTGTGTCATTTCTGGACCATGGGTAAGGGTGGGGAGACCTTAAGGTGCTTCTTTACTACAATGAACATCAATCAAGTGCTTGCGAAATTGATTGATTCATTGGCCTTGAATAACATTTCATTTGTTTTTGTAGTCTCAAGTCTTTATTTAAATTTTAGTTAGTTAACATACAGTGTAAGAACCGTTTCAGGTGTAGAATTTAGTGATTCATCACCTACATATAACACCCAATGCTCATCACAACCAGTGCCCTCCTTAACGCCTATCACCCATTTAATCCATCCCTTGAAAAACATTTCAAACCATTATAATTCTGGATGCTAGGGTATTATTAAACTCTTTGATTGCCAGAGTGGCAAAGTCTCAATCTTATTCCAATACATTATAGTCTAGCCAATAATGTTATAGCTGATTGTAGTTTTTCTGCCAAGTCTAGTCTCATATCACAGTGGAGACCAGTTAGGACCAGTTATCCTCTATTTTATTCTGCCATGTGCAGGCACACAACAAAGAACTGGCGGCTGGTATTATATTTTGCTTCTGGTTCACCAAGGAGCTTTTCAAAGTCAGTACACTGTAACCAATGTTAAAAGTAATTGAAACAGGCATGAAATTTTTTTTTCCTTTACACTGAATTCTGATTTTCCCACAAGGAAAGACAAAACAGACTTGAACCTAAAGCTTCATTAAAGTTTCATATTTGGTGATCGAGTAGTGGTGGTGGTAATAATAACTAAAACAGGTCAGAGTTACAGGCCAAAAAAAAAAAAAAATCCTACTTACATCCAAGGACTGACAGTGACAATGTCAAACTCAAACTTGTCACCAAAATGTATTCCTCAATTTTTACTCTATATTAGACAAATAGAAAATTCTATGTAAGAAAAGCCCATTTATGCTTTTTAAGCACCCTGATACCCTTAATATGCCAATTTAAAGTTTCCAAAATGCTTTCATTGCCACTAACCTATTTTATCCTTGCAACAATTTTATAAGATAGCAAGCACAGATAGGATTATCTCCATTTCTCAGTTGAAGATGTGACCTCAAGTGGGCTTCTTGACTTGTAAAAAACCATGTTAGGCACAAAATATAATCTACCTATTTTCTGCTGTGCCAACTAACTTTCCTTTGAGAAAAGGAAAAATGTATAACCACATATTGTTCCTTATAAAGCATTTCCTCACTTTCATTTTAGAAAGCATTTGTGATTTGCATAGATTTTTCAGAATTTACTTTGTGGGATGAACAAATAAATGTTTCTTTCTTAAAGAAGGAGGATTGTACAGTATAAAATATGTTCTCAGACATGTACTTGTTTATTAATTTAGTAAACTTTTATCATGTGCCTATATACTGGCTATACAAACTTAAATAAATCATGGATCTTGTCTTCTTCAGTTCAGTCTCTTGAGGGTGATGGGTTGAGATAAGTAAACAATGACAGTACAACATATGATAAGGGCCATGATAGTGAATGGAGAGGCACTGGGAAAAAGCTCCTCACTCAGATTAGGCCAGGAGGCATGAGAGTAGACGTCAAGCATATTTAGTGTAGAAAGTGATATCTAGAGGAACCCTGGGGATGAATAAGTATTATCCAGGAGAAGACAGAGTCCAGTGTTGTAGGCAAAGAGGCTCTCATTTGGGAATTCTCACACTGATCAATTCTTCCCTTTTCAAATATTATTAGTCTTCCCACACTGCTCCTTACATTTTAAGACTAAGAATAGTCAAATACTCATATAAGTCCTCAGACAAAGCCCAAGTGCCCACAACTTGTCCTTAAGCCTTGGTTTTATTCTTGTTTTATGTTTTGATTTCTCACCAATTGAAATCTGAAGTTGCTGGCCATTACTGAAGATCAACAGTGACCACAGGTCCCTCAGAAGACTTAGAGAGTGATGAATAGTAGTATCCATATATTCTGGGTGGTTAAAGTATACTTATAGAGGACCCTTGTCTCCATTTGGAGAGAGCAAATATTCAATATTGATGTCTGAGAAATTTTAAATTAAAGTGAAGTGTACCCAAAACATAAGAAAACAATTAGGAACACTGTATTTTTCAATTTTTCTTCATGAAATTAGATTCATTCTGATCTTTGACACTCTGGATTAATTGAATACCTTTTTCAGGATCAACACGGGCTTTTCTTTAGTAAATACATCAAAAGCAAACATCCCTTCTAAAGTTATTTACAGATGTCAAAAGGTAGCCTTAAGAACTGCATAACAAAAAATGCAATTGGAAACAACATTTGATGGAGCACAAATGCTAAAAGACTCTTTTATATTGTACTTGCTTGTGATTTCCCTCTATCCTATCTTGTGTCTCTTTCCCTTTTCTAAATTGGAAAAGGAAACCAATTTCAAGAGGTGTTCATAAAGCTTGCAATATAGCTGCTCACGTGATCTACAACTCAAACACCTTCTCATCATTCATGGTTATTTAGTGGGCTCAGAGCATTTTATATTTTTTCCCAGTGCACTGCTGTAATACATTGTTAGTTTGATTTGAAAGCAATAAATCCCATATTTCCTATTCTCCTTTGTGCCCATATTTTAGGATGGTGCCATTTATCCCACTGCAAAGCTCAGTTTCCTGGCAGCATACCATAAAAACATGTTATTTTATGACAGGTTCTTTATTGTTTGTTGTCAGTATGATTGCCTAGGAGAGTTATTTGGTACAGCTCTATTAGAAAACAAAGTTAGCCTTTCTCCCTTTTCAGGGATGTGCACTAGGGGTTTGGGCTTAAGGAAGGATACAAGTTTATGTGGTTTCACAAATACATGATTCAAAACCTTTTTATCTTACCTATGCATATTCAAAATAAACCAAAGTGGAAAATAATCAGAAGATATGATGCCTTTCAAAGTATATTTCAAAAGTGCTGCTCTATGTTATTTTTGTTAAAATCAGAGAAAATGTGAGAGCAGATAGAAAGAACTGGCAGAACTAGTGACAGAGAAACTGTCCTTTATTCTGCTCTATACAATTAAATTATAATAACCTCCACATGCAGAAACAATGGAAGTTTCATAAATGATAACATGGGAAAATCCACTGTGAGGTTGTGGATAATATTATTTTGGTATTTAAGAAATATTGTAGGAAAGTTATGTTTTCAGTGATTTAAGAGATGCATACTATTGCATAATATCTAGACTATTAAGTTTGCTTACTAAGTTGTTTTCGACAAGTACATCTACAAATACTCTTTCACTTGTAAGTACGAAATAAATACAAAAGAAATGGTTATGTTAACAATATATATCCATAGGAAATACTTTTTATAACACTTTGGGGTGATTTGACTGGAATACTTTTGAATACTGACTGAAGACAATTTTTTGGAGATAAAAACTGCTGTATTATAAACGGTATTAACAATATCAGCTGGATTTTCCACTAGGTGGCGATGAAATGAGGAGTACACAGAAAAAAAAAATCTGCTAACATAGAAGGAGCCATAATTGGAGGAAGGGACTATGGATAACTAGAATAAAAACTAAATAATGGTCAAACTTGCTTTTAATGGAAAATTGAAAACACTAAAATTTTTTATTGGCCTCAGCTATGCCCATACTGTTGCAGTTTTTAAAAAGTCAGTGCTGTTAGTTTGTCTGTTTCCATTAAAATGTGTGTGGGCTAAGATCATGAAGAAATCTTTGTTATGTAGCCTGGGTGGTTGTAAGGCAAGAAGCTAATTCAATGTCATTTTTCCTTCTCTTTGTGTTAATGTCTGTGTTTGGTTTCTTTGGTTATAATGTAGTGTCAATAGAATCATGGACTTTCCAAGCTGGAGGAAACTTTGATTGTATCCATTGCAAATCTCTAAATTTACACATGAAGAAATTGAAACCTAGACAGAAATTGAAACCCAGACAGGGGAAAGGGTTTGCCCCCAAGCCATAATCAAATGAGAAGATAAATACTATCAATTCTTAATTCACTGTTTCTAATTCATCTTTATATATTCACTAATTAACATCTGGTAACTATTTGTTAAACATCTCTTAAGTTATAGACAGAAATTAAAGCTCCAATGGAGTTTACATTCATTTGGGGGAAGGGAGATGGACACAAGGGTATAAATGAATACATGTATAGAATGCTCAGTGTTCATAAATATTATGGACAAAAATGAAGCAGGAAATTGGATGCCTGGGGAGAAGGCCTCATTGACAAAAAAAATCTTAACAGAAACCTGAAGGGGTTGGGGGTATTAGCATATGGCCCTCTGAAAGAGGAAGGTTCTGGAAAGAGAGAATATGGAGTGAAAAGGAACTGATGTTGGTGTTGTGTGTTATGTTTGAGGAGGGCATGGAGACCAGTGTGGCTGGAATGAGACTGAGACAAGAAGGCAGTAAGCCTGGAGAGGTAACATGATGGAGTGAAGGTGGGGAAATTGCCTTAGCACTTGGCTTACATGCTGTATGAGATGGGAGGGTATCAGATGGTTTTGGATAGATAAGTAACATGTTCTCATCTTTTCAAAGTGTCTCGCTGGCTGCTATTTTGGCAATATAACGTAGGGGGAAAGAAGGACAATGCTTAGGGGCACAACAAAAGGAGACCTTTAGAGACTACTGCAATAGCTCAGGCAGGGCTGGTCTTGGTTTGGAATAGGGTAGCAGTGAAGGTGGTGCAGGGTGGTCAGATCCTGACCCTTTTATTTTTCTAAATATTATATATATATATGCACACACACACACACACACAGAGAGAGAGAGAGAGAGAGAGAGAGAGAGAGAGAGAGAGACGCAGGAGCAGAAAGAGAGGAGGACAGAGGATCTGAAGCAGGCTCTGTGTGGACAGCAGAGAGCCTGATGTGGGGCTCAAACTCAAGGACCAAATGGTGAGATCATGACCTGAGTCGAAGGCAGATGCTTAACCAATTGAGTCACCCAGGTGCCCCAGATCCTGACCCATCTTGAGGGTAAAGTAAACAGAGCTGAAGTGTAAGAGAAAGGAAAATCAAGAGTGACACCAATATTTTTGGAGTGATTAATCAGAAGTATACAGTTGCCATTTATTGAGATGGGAAAGACTATGGGAAGCACGGTTATCAGTGAGAATATCGAGAGTTGGTTGGGAACATCTAAGTTCAATCGGGATTTTGATCACTATTAGACACCTAAGAGAAGATGCAAGCAGGCAGTTAGGTATGTTCTTCTGGAGTTCAACAGGCAGGCCCAGCTGAGAATAGAACTCTAGGAGTTGTCAGCATATATGTGGTATTTATTTAAAGCCATGAAACAAGAGGAATCACTGAGAGACGAATGCTGCAGAGACGTCATAGAGCTGGACGGTGAAACAACCAACACTTAGAGGTTGCTGAGATGAGGGAGGTTCAGCCAGAGAGACCAGGAAGAGCAGTGATGTAGGAGAGGACCAGGAGATGGTGGAAAGTCAGGGACTCTGAAAGTCAAGGGAGAACAGAATTTTAAGGAGGATAGAATAGTCAACTCACTCAAGTGCTTGTAGATAGATCAAATAGGATGAGAACTGAGATTTGACCACTGCATCCAGAGACCCATGACAGTGACTTTGTGGAAAGACCCATTGGGTTGTTGGGGGTGAAAGCCCAGTTGCAAAGGGTCCAAGAGAGAATGGAAGGGAGAGGAATTGGAGGCAACAAATTTAGACAGCTCTTTTGCGTTTTAACTGGAGGGAAGCAGAAAACCAGATGGCAGCTGAAGGGGGATATGGTATGAGGGGAAGATTTGTTTTTCTTAAATGGACAGACAGCTCAGGATAACTCATCATAGTTCAGAGTTTAATACTTCTTTATGTTCTACTAAAGTAGCCTCTTTTTGGCTCCAAGGACTGGACATTTATGACCACATGAATCCCCTTGAAGCGCCCTTTTAAATTAGGCCACCTTTCTCTATCCATTTCCCTGGTGCAGAAAAATCATTGATGACAGTCCTAATTAGTTATCCAATCCTACTCAAATTCCTTAGCTTAGAATTCAACAGAGGAAAAAAAAATCTAATATCTATTGTTTGCCACAGTGAGTCTCGTCCCTTCTCTATACATCACTTCCTCCTCTTACTGTCACCTCTTCAGAACTCTGACCTGAGCTTTACCCTCCCATCTCTGCTTATGAAAATTGCAACTGCTCTTCAGGGCCTCACTCACATGTTACATGTTATATGATCCCCTTGTTGATGACCTTAGCCATGTTGCACATCAACTGCAATAGTATGTATTGTCAAAAGCAGTTCTGGCCTAGATGCTGCCCTATGTACTCAACATTTTTGTGTCTTTCACAGTATCTCTCTCAAAGCACAAGAATGTGTTATATAAAGATATGTTGGATAAAAAGATGAATAAATTACTACATGCCAGGTCTGCTAACTCTATGTTTACTGCTCTTTCCTTTCACTGTTCTGCCTTTGCCCTTGGTGTGATTCAAATGACTGTCACCTACTCATATTTAATGACAATTCCTAGCACTGTGTCTGGAACTGCATGGCCTAGTCTACAGATAGTTGGGGAAATTTCTGATTTCGAAGCAACTCAGAACCTCCTGCTTAGCAACTAGGAAGCTTCGCTTGGAGGAGGTCCCTTATGATGGTAGAAACCAAATTTTGGTCGTAAACTGAAAAGAAAAATGAGATCTCAGAAGTCAAGTATTGCTTTAAATCTTTGTTGCCATTGAGTAGACGAAAGCTTAAAGAAATATTTCTCCTGTTAAAAAAACTTTATCTTTGAAGAGCTAGTTTTTAGGTATTTTGTACTTGTAAAGTTTAATCATAATTCAGTATGTAAAAAATCAAGCCTTGTGCCATTCTCATTAATTTCAAATCAAGTTCTATAGTTTGTCATTAGAATTCTCTTAGGAGGAAAAGGTAGTTGTCTGCTATTAGTTTTTACTTAATTTTTATGAAGAGCTTAAATACGTTAGTAATCTTTCTCAACAACCTAGGAAAATAAGTAGAAATCACTAGCACTATTAAAAGAACAGAGAGTTGGGGCCAAAATTCCTTGTGTTTTTTTTTTTGTTTGTTTGTTTGTTTTTAAGTTTTTTATGCTTATTTGTTTTTGAGAGAGAGAGAAAAAGAGAGAGAGAGAGAGAGAGAGAGAGAGAGGACATGAGCAGAGGAGGGGCAGACACAGAATCAGAGGCAGGCTCCAGGCTCCAAGCTGTCAGCACAGAGCCCAATGAGGGGCTCAAACTCATGAAACGCGAGATCACGACCTGAGCCAAAGTTGGATGCATAACTGACTGAGGCACCCAGGCGTCTCCAAAATTCCTTGTTTTAACATGTTGTCTGCTGGGCACTACTCATAAGCATTTTATTTTGAGAAGGATGAATTATGGTAGGGCATTTATGTTCTGTTTAAAGGATTAAAAAAACCCACCCTTCTTATTTCTCAACTTGTATTTTTCTCAAGTCTTAAAAACTGTAAACTCATTAGGGAGAGGAGAATATCTTTGGTTTTCCCTAGAATGTTTCCCTAGTGCGTGCTTTATATTTGGACTTCAAAAATGTTGACTGAAAGACTAAATTAAAATATTCGTCACATATACTTTGTCAGTGGGTATTCAAAGACAAGAATGATTCCAGGTATGAAAATGAGAAACGTGTGGAAATCAGCATTTTAGATGTGTAATGTAAGTGACTTTTAGTAAGGAACTCTGCCAATCTTCCTTCAAAATAATTAACATGCAAATTGGAATTCATATTTCATGCCAAAAAATGGTTGTTGTAAAGATGATTATTAGTGTGTGGGTGGTGTTTATGTGGCTGCACAGATGTGTTCAGAAACCTCTGATCTATGTGGCACTCTGAACAACGCAGCCTGTATTCACAGATGAATTATCGTTCACTCCCCTATTATCCTGTGCCACAATTGCATCTTGCATATTTAAACAGGTGTACCAATTTATCCAGAGAATTACATTTTTGAGAAACCAGCTTAATGAATTACTTTGCATTTACAATAAGTAACTTTAATGAACTATCTAAACAAAGGATATACGTTTCCTGGTTAGCCATATAATTAAAGTTTCTCAGGGTGATTAAGTTATGAATTATTTTGAGAATCAAAATATCACACATATACAATGCATGCCTTATGCGAGTTACCAATTCACAAAGGACTATGTGAATAAAAGTATTTGAATGGTCTTTCTTATTTTGAGACTTAGGGAGGGGAGAGACACCTTTTCTTATTCTGGTAATATTTTTATCTAATCATTGAACAAAAAGAATTACAATCTTCTTTCCTATTTGATATTTTATTATACACATGAATATGTAACTGCATATAGCAATAATTGTCAGTTTTTGGAGAACCATTAGAAATTTGCTTCTGGATGTATTTCCATAACAAGCAAATAGGGAGAGGTCTGACTTCTTATGGAAGTTTCTTAGTCTTGTTGTGAAGTTTTCTACCAGATATTGGAAATAAGCTTACAAAGTTTTGATTTGTAGATCACTCTTCTTTTCTATTCATCTTTAAATTTTTTTTAATGTTTTTATTTATTTTTGAGACAGAGACAGAATGTGAGTGGGTTAGGGGCAGAGAGACAGGGAGACACAAAAGCAGAAGCAGGCTCCAGGCTCTGAGCTGTCAGCACAGAGCCTGATGTGGGGCTTGAACTCACGAGCTGTGAGATCATGACCTGAGCTGAAGTTGGACGCTCAACCAACTGAGCCACCCAGATGCCCCTATTCATCTTTAATATGAATGTTCAATCACCAAATTCCTTGGTTATTGGCTTAGAAAATTATGGCTTTTTCTGGAGTTGGGATATATTCTTGGGGGAGGAAAAAGAGGGGGTTGGAGAAGGCCCTTATTTTACAGCCAGGCACATTTGGAATGCTAGCTCTGTCTTTTACTAGCTGTGTGACCCGTGGCAAATGATTTAACCTCTTTGCCTCACTTTACTCATGTGTGAACGGCTTCAAAGAGTTGTTTGAGGCACAGCTAGGTATTTTAGTAGTCATTAAGGCAAATGTTGTTCCATTCTTTCTTTTATCTATTAAAATTTCTACTGCAGTTTAGAACAAAATCAAAATAAAATGATCCCAAACAGATAAGACTAATCTAATAAAAATAAAGTATTTGATTAAAGTGATTTTCTTAACTGTAAGGTAATTGTGTGGCTTGGAAAGCAGTTCCTTTGAAGGATGTCAGTAAACTATTGTTAAATAATTCATACTATGAATACACAGATATTTTTCATACTATTTGTAGAGAACTTTCCGTCTTAAAATATGCCTTGGTTTAGCTCTCACTTTCTTTTCATCCCACTTACCTCATTTTTCCAGATATCCATATTTTCTGGAGAAAAGCTATGGTAGGGTTGAGAGCAACGAGGACAGTTAGAATCATCTAACAAGAGGTGCAGGAATCTGAAAGCTTAATGTCTTACTTTTACCACTCTATAAAATGGAAAACTTCCTTTTGTTTAACTTTCCCTTCCTTATGGGTAGGAAGGATGGACTTCATCCTTCATCCTTTCCAGTTCTGATCTTCCATTCAGTATTTCAACTCTGGATGCTTCTGTAACAGTGGAAAAAAATGTATCTAATTTAATGCTAGATCCAGTAGATCTAGAGTCCATTTGGCAGGTAGGATGGAGTGTAAATCACTACTGGATGAAAGAAAAGAGATAATGTTTTAGATTTGGGACTCTGATACTTAACTAGGCATTTGCATAAAGCCAGGAGAATCAACTGACCAAGAAATATGGATCTGAGATGACTAGCAAAGAGCTTCCTCAATCTAAGAAGACGGGCCAGCATGATGCCATGATGCATGGTGGTGTACATCTTTTTTTTTTTTTTTACCTTGTCACCCGAGGCCTTCAGCTTCAGACCTGGTCACTCTTCCATTGTTCTGTTTCTCTCCTGCTCCCTTCTTATTTCTCCCTTAACACCTGCTAAAATGTAAGAACTTGTCAGGGCACATTTGACATAACACCAAATGTCTTCTATTATCTTGTTTTTCCCGAGTTCTAGATTTCCCTCTCAATTCCTCCATTTCCAGTCCTTCCAATTTCCATTTCAAGCTGTGAGTACTCCCTGGAGAATTTATTCTGTAGCATGCAAATTTTTTCTAGGACTGGATTTTCTTTCCTCTTCTTTCATCCTGGGTGCCACCTCTTTGGCTGTCTCCGTCTCTAATCTTCTCCTGTGTAAACGCTTAGCGCATGTGTGCTGTGTCACTCAGTAGGCCTGGGTTCCAGTCCACACCCTCACACAGGCTTCTGACTTGGACAGTTCTTTGTTCTTCCAAAGCCTCATGTGAATAGAAAATCTACATCTTGAGGATGTGGTAAGGACAGAAATGGAAATTCAATGCCAGAGGGCTCTTTCCTGCCTAAGGCTATGCTGGAGTAATGCTGGAGTATTGCAGAGCTACTGACATCTACATTCAATAATCTGAGAAATTTGGGAAGAGCTTCCAACCCATTTCCATCAGAAAATCTGTATTCAGGGAATAAGACTACTGGTCCACTGAGGTGAACCAGTCCAAGCTGGTCTCCACCCATTTAACAGTCGGACCACACTTACAAACTTCTCTCTCTCTTAAATGACCTGCTTGTGTCCTCCAAGAGAATGTGAACTGTATGCTGTCTTTCTCCAGTTTGAACTTCAGTGGATGCTGATCCACTGTGACCCACTACGCCCGAGGAGAGAAACCTGCCATGAACTGCCAGCTAGGATAACTGTGAGTCATTTGACCACCTGCAAAGGTCACTGCTACCCAGCCTACCTCTCACCACCTCCTCAAACACCCCACCTCCTCATTCTTTTTCTAAAGAGTTCAGGCTTTACTATACGGACCAGATACATTTCAAGGAAGCACAGGTCCCACCCACAGCCTGGCAAGTACAAACTACCTCCGGGTGTCTGGTTCTACTTTTGGTGGCTTACGACCCTCACTCCTCCTCCCCAAACACCTTTCCAACAACCCTTGAGGTCCGTTCGCTGCCCACAGTGGACCGGGAGAGACTACACTTGGGCAGACCCGCAGAGGCAGAGGCAGAGGCAGAGGCACGCGTTCAGGCCTTGCCAGTGAGGCGGCGGGGAAAGGGTTAAGGGGGACTGTTGTCATTCTATCCGTCCTCCAGCCGCAAGCTCTCCTCCAATCCCCAGGACCCTCTCCAGAGCCATTCATAAACAGGAGTAAAGTACGCCACCCGGGCCAGGCACCTTAGCAAAGACTACTCCTGGGGGCGCTTTTTTTTGTGTGTGGGGGAGAAGTGCCACTTAAGGCGTGTGACGGGTCCGGAAGCCTAGCGGGGCGGCAGGAGACACAGTCCGTGCAGGGGATTAGCAGAGGGTGGCGGGCATGGCCTGGACAGCAAGGGATCGAGGCGTCCTAGGACTGCCACTGCTGCTGTCTGGGCTCTGCTTGTGCTTGGCTCAAGTAAGTTGTGTGCGAGTTTGGGGGGTGGGGAGAGCCTTCTCACTTTCTCCCGGTTTTTTCCTCTCCAGGTCATCGAGACCACCGACCAGGTAAGCGGAGGGCGAGATGTGTTTGCAATTTTCAAGTGCACGCAGGGAAGAGTGGAGGAGCAGCCGTCGCGGGAGGTGTGGGGAAGGCGCAGAGCTTTCCCTGGGCTCTGCAGCCGCGTTCTTCCCGCAGCCTTGAGCACCTGCAGCGAGTACCCTCGGAGTCGGGGACCCTAATGACCCTCCGGTCATCTAGGAAAGGCGTCTCCTCCTCGACTGGGCCCCAACACTGCAAACAGAAGCTCTGAAGGCCATGACTTGAGACCGGGGTTTAATTGTTAGCCTGGCTGCTTCTTAATTCCCCCATTCCGCCCCTCTAGGACGCAGTCAAGGGCAGGCCTTGCTGGAGAAGGCGGGAATTCAGGCTAGCTGCGCTAAAGCTCCCTCTCCCGCTCCACCAGCCGGTGGTGGCAGCACTAAACCGCGAGTCCTGCTAGCGGTGCCCGCCGCTCTGGGATTGGAACCGAGCGGCCATGGCTGGCATCAGTCAAAATTTCAGCAATTTCCCGAAGGCTCTGGCATCTCCTCCCTCCCGCTGGGAGAGGACCAGGCGGGGGCGGGTGAGCCCAGCCGAGGTTTGAGGTTTCACTTACAAAGACCCCATTGTAACCTGTCTGGTCATTGGAGTTTAGAAAAACAAAGTTTTCCTTGATGAAAGAAGCTCCCCCCTCCCACACTTTCTTATTCTTTTAAATTAGAAGAGAAAAAAAAAATTCCCACATTCCCTAAGCTACATGCTCATACTATTTTCAGAAGCCAGTATTCCCTCTAGCACTATCAAAGCTTAGCTGTTTGCAAGCTGTTTAGCGTCAGTCTCAAAGTTGGTGTAATTTTAAAGCAAGGTGCAATGACCTTATGCAAGAACAGTGTCACTGCAGGTAAATCTGAAATGAGGCAAGGCCCTCCCTGGGTTTCAATGCTCTTTTGCCCCACTCCTCCCCAGTTTTCCTCTAGTATTCCCCCCCCCCCCCCCCCCCCCCCCCCCCCCCCCCGATTTTCACTGGAAGTAGAAAGATTTACAAAACGATCCGGTTTTGTAAACAAGGATCAAAGAAATCTATCTGAGGTGGAGCGCCTCCATTTTGGGCAGTTCATTTTGGCCAAAACACTGACTCAATTACTAATCAAATCGAGGTATTGAATGACCACCATTTTCATTACTGCATCCCTTTAAAAAAAAAAAGGCGTCAGGCCTTCCCTTCTTCAAGACCCCCTTTTGGTTTAATTTTAATGCGCACTGTTGGGGTGAGGCCCTGTGACCCCAACGCCCACTTTAGGGCCTGCATCTTGCTCTAACCACACCATTAAGCCTCACTCAGAACGTGGTGGAACCAAAGAAACCTGCGGTCGCTTGGGAATTTCATACATGTTTACCAGGTTTCAAAACTCCCTGCTCCAATGGGAAGTGTCCTTACCGCGTGGAGGTGGGGGCCTCAGAACATTGCATTCAGTTTCTCCTTGTTGCCCAACGTGCTCCATTAACCTGTATATGCTGTTTTTGTCAGAGAGGTCCCCCAGGCCAGCAGGGTCCCCCCGGGCCTCCGGGCCCCCCTGGAGTTCCGGGCATCGATGGCATCGACGTAAGTTTCTATTTCCAGTTCTCTGTTCCTCCAGTCCTGCCTTTTCCTACCCTTTCTCCAGCGGGATGGGTTTATTTTTGACAGGGCTAGATGCCCGCCACCTAAAGGCGGGATAGGACTAGAGTGAGAGCTGGGGTTGGATCCTAGAAGCCTGGAGATTTTCAGAGGGATGAGGTAGACATTCTCAGTTGTCCCCGTTGGTCAAGAATCCCCACCATTTAGCTTTACCCTGTCCCCGTCCCTGATTTGTGCGGTGAACACGCGTGGGAGTCTCCCCGCGGGCTCCCTAGCGCCTCCCACTCATGGACTACTCTTACCTTTTCTCCTACCCCTCTAGGGTGACCGAGGTCCAAAGGGTCCCCCGGGCCCCCCGGTAAGTTAATCAGCGCATTCGCGCTTCCTTTCCTTCCTTTAGACGTGGTTTGCACCACGTGAGCCCCAAGAGTCCCAACTTTGTATCTTTCTCACTCACTGCCTCGCCCGCTCCCCGCTCAGGGTCCTGCTGGAGAACCGGGCAAGCCAGGAGCTCCGGGCAAGCCAGGCACTCCGGGCGCGGACGTGAGTAGGCGTGGGTGCACGGGAGCGCGCGCAGTCCGGGACGCGCGCGCGCGCGCGCGGGGTGGGAGTGGGGGTGGGGGTGGGGGTGGAGGTGGTGCAGGGGAGGGAGGGAGCAACGTAGAGATACGCCGTAGAGATACGCCGGAGGGGTGCAGACTGCGGGAGTCCACGCGGGAACAGGGCTGCGGCCCCGAACTGGGCCTTGTACTCCATGCAGCTTCGGCAAAGGGTCCTGAGAGGGTGGAGCTACCTCGTGGCACCCTGGGTTGAGCCTGCAGCGCTGGCAGTACCTGCTCTCAGAAAACGCCCGAGGGTCCGCTTCCCTGCTCACCCGCCTGCTCGCTTAGCCCCACTTCCCGCACAGGGGGTGCTGGAGGGGGTAGAGTCTTACCCGGCTCTGCGGGGGCTTCTTTCCCAGGCACTAACTAGATTAATTTAGAAAAGGACCTGCAGGCCGGGAAGGGGTAGAGTACTCCTAAGTGCTAAGGAAGAGGAGAAAAAAGATACCTTTGAGGGGAAGTCCTGGAGTGGGAATGTGGGAGAGGGGCAGAGGCAGGGAAATGGCCAGCACACGTAGAATAGACAATTCAAAACTCGTTTTCCCTCTTTCCTTGTTTTCTTGACTGGCATCACTGACAGAACAAATAGTATAGGGTTGCTTGAAAACTGGGAACCAGCAACCTTTCTCCAATTTACCCACCTCCACACCTCTGCCTCCCCTCAACTGAGGAAAGCTCATACTGGCTTGTAGGATAAACCTAACCAGTAAATAATACTTTCTCAGACTCTCATGATTTCAGGACTCTCGGCTTCCCCTGTCTCTATGCGCTGGATTAATACTTATTGAGGTCCTACTACAGGCCAGCCCCTGACTTTAAAACTGGGATACAAAGTGAGGTAAAATAAGGTTTTCTGTTCTCAGAGAACATACAGTGGTGCATTCCTCAAGTTATCCTTCAAGTGACCGCTTTATGTTGTTTCCGAAACCCGAAGACTTTTTCTAAATCAAAGAAAGCACCTGAAAACCTATGATTATAATTCCCAAGAATTTTTGACTACAGAGTAAGACATTTTGAAGGAAAAAAGCTAGATTTTAGTGGTTATTAAGATATGCTTTCTTTATAAAAGATTACCATTATGAGGGTATTTGTCTATGTTATTTAGTACTTTAGGAAAGACTTTGTTTTACATTCCAAAGCCCTGAGTTTGAACTTTCCTGTGTGATGCATGAGGCAGTGCAAGAATCCTCCAAGAACGAATATTTGGATAACGAATTGAGTATCAAACTAATATTTGTATAATACAAATGAAATTATATAATTTGTTGGCTTTCAAGCTCTTTCCGACACACCGAATTACTTGAAACTGTCACATCATAATAGAAAAGTCTGATACATACAAGGCCACTCAATAAACCAGTAGCCCAATATGGGTTGGATTTATTTCTGCATCCCTATGAAACTTGGACCAGTCTTTTGTGTAAAAAGAAAATTTATGATTACATTATTATTATTAGTTTTGTGGTGGTTGAAGCATAAACTAATCACCTGGTCTTCTCTTGGTAATGAGTTGAAAGAATTTCAGAGAGAGGGCTAGAGTTTTCTGTGCTTCAGTTAACGGTGCTTTTGTAGCATGCTCGGCCTGCTACAAATTCTTCCTTACCTTTTACCATGAGGTCATAAAGACAATGCCTGCTTTTGCTTTGTAAAGTAATTCCTTCTCTTCAACAGAAATTTTGGGGTAAACAAGTGAAAGTGCTTCAAAATCTCTGGAAGTACCATGTAGTTAACAATGACAAGGAGTTTTATCTTCGTCTATAGCGGCAGTATCGTAGTAAGAAACTCACGTGTGTGCCAGCATTGTAGGCCTTTCCTAGAACAAAAGTTAACTATACTAAGCAAAAAGTTAACTACACTAATTGTATCTGTGTAGAACTTTTTCCCTCAAGTACAGTCACAGACATTATTCCCTTTAACCTTACGATAACCTAGAAGGCAAGTTCGGCTAATATTATTTTTCACAGATAAGAACACTGAATAATTTTGAGGACAACTAGTTTCCTCAGGGACCCAGATTTATACAGTGGTTAAGATAGTGAAAGAAACTAGATTTCTTCATTTTTAACCTTCTCTCTCCAGATAGTTTTGCCTCATGCGGATACAAAATGAAGATCTTAAATGGATGAATAATCAGAAAACTGAGAGAAAAAGAGTGATAGTGAATTTTTAGTATCTGAATTACCAGCCAAGAAAAATGATTTATAATTAATATTTTATAATTATTTGTAGACATTGGTACGGTTCTAACAGATTTTGAAATGGAGCCATAAGGGAGTTATAAGATTCTGGCTTATGCTATTCTTTGGCTCCTTTGACATGTTAAACAAGTCTTTTACCTTGAGACGACACATTGAGAATAATGAAATATCAGTAGCTGGATCAGATTGATGTTTGTTTATCCCTGAACATAGGGGAGCTAAGTAATTAGGAGAGCTTCAGTGATCTTTTCTTGTCGGGTGAACCTGAGTGTATTGGTGGGACCTTAAACCTCCAACCTCCTTGTCTTCTGCTCTTTGGCTCATTGCAAAGCTGTTCTTTTTGGTAACGTTAACAAATGGTTAATGAGATGATGTTTGGAAGAATATAGAAGGAACGTGATTTAAAGGGTAATTATCCTAAGTGAAGTGGATTTTTTGACAGAAAATGTAAAAGACTCATGGCAAATATGCTTGTAGAATTATGCCTCGAGTCTCACAAGCTGAGTAGTTAGAATGCTGGAAGGAAATGACTGTTGAAGGCTGGTGTTCTCTGCCAAGCAGTAGCATGAAAGTTCCGAACACAGTCAGCTTCAGCATCGTCCCATATAGAACTTTATCTTCATAAACATTCATATGAAAGCAACGAAAGCAATTCTTTCTGCCACTGGTAGAAATATATATATATATATAACCTTGGTTATAACCTTGCACCTAAAGGACAACTGTGTTATTATCAATAATCAATAGAGATATTCTTACAGGCTCTATTTGCTGTGACATGCTCAGTGAGCTTTGTAAAATAGTGTTTTATTCATTCTTATAGCATCTAAGATAGGCAGAAGAATAATTAGAATTAAATACAGGAATTATGGTTAAACTATGTCACTTAAAAAAATTTTTTTTAACGTTTATTGATTTTTGAGACAGAGAGACAGAGCATGAACAGGGGTGGGTCAGAGAGAGAGAGGGAGACACAGAATATGAAACAGGCTCCAGGCTCTGAGCTGTCAGCACAGAGCCTGATGCGGGGCTTGAGCCCACGAACTGCGAGATCATGACCTGAGCCGAAGTCGGATGCTTAACCGACTGAGCCACCCAGGCGCCCCTATGTCACTTTTTATAGGAAAGAGGTTAGAACATCCTCTAGTTGTATTCAACTACTATCCCTGGCAGATGTTATATGATTAGAATAGTGAGTTATTAAGGAATTATTCTGAAAGGTCAGTGTAAGTGGAAATAGTCTGACATCAAAGATCAGTTTGATCACAGAAATGTGAGGAAGCCGTGAAATACAGAGCCCAGGTTATTCTAGGATAATATCTAGAATTTTGTGTGTTCATTTGTTTGCAGAACCCTTTGTGAATCAGGTTTTAAGCTCCCAGAGGGCAGGGAACGTGTCTTATACTTCATGTAAACTCTTTACAACATCTCTTTACAACATCTATAGCAGTGCTGAGCATATAATAATGATGATAATAAACAGCTAATATTTATTCAGGGCACACCCCGCCAGGTACTATTTTAGGCATTTTGCTTATATAATTTTATTTTCAAAATTATCATATCAGATAGATATTAATATTATGCCTATTTTGCAGATCAGGAAACTGAGGTACTATACAGTTGAGCAACTTGTCATGGTTGTACAGTTAATAAGTGGCAAAGTTGGGGTTTGAACCCAAAATAAAGATGATATAGAGGGATAAGTGTAATATCCTTCCACCTAAGATGCTAATCTAAATTAAACATTAAGTACTCATGTATCGAGTATGTGTTAGATGCCAGGGGAAATGTTCCAGGATTATTATAATGGATATATAGTCCTTGTCCTTATGGAGCTTATGCTTTTCTACATAGCTGTTTCATAACAGAGTTCACTGTAGCATCTGACACCAAAACGTATTTTCAATTTAATTCAGAGACCTTCCTAGTGATAGACATATTTTATCATGTCATATGGAAGATACTTTACATAAGTGGTAACCTGGAAGCAGCCTTCATGTTGTTCAATAATTTACTTGGTTCTGCTTTATTTTTATGCAGTTGAAATTCTACCATATATAATAGCTATTGTCCACCAATCTTGTCAGTTATTCCAGTCACAGATTGAAGATTGTTAGTTGGTTGCATGTGTGGGAATTGACCAGGGTTGATTTTGGAGGGCATTCACAGGAAGTGGTAGTTAGAGGTTCTGTTAGTCAGATATGCTCTGAGGTATGTAAAGTCTGTGTGTCATATGCGACTCCAGAGAGCGCTCCTGTCTGTATGGTTGGTTTGCTGAAATACAATAGCCAACATTCCATTACTACAGGTGCTCAGCAACTAAGATGCTGGGGCTTGTTCCCAAATTACAGTGTTGTATTTAGACTAAGGTGATTGAAAGTCAAAGTTGGTGAAAAATTGTTTTATGTGTGTTTAATAATGTTCTTTGGTAAACTTCCTGTAATTAGCATTTTCAACTTTTTTTTTACTTCCATTGATTCACTCTTTGGAGTTATGAGGAAAATGGATTAATGTACAGAAATGTAAAAATGGTGGCCAATGAACTAGTTTTCAAGCATTTTAGTGATATTTATGAAATGAAAACATTTTAGTGATATTTATATAAACTATGAGGGATTAAATATGGATTTTGGTGATCCGTTTTTACGTTGGGCTTTCATATTTGCAAGGAACTCCTCCCTTGATTAATACCGTTTGAACCTTTTTCAAAATCTTGGTAATAGTTTTGTAAGATGTTTATGTATGCATGCACATATGTGTATATATGTATATCTCCATATCTCCATCCATACATATATATATATATATACACACACACACACATATTTATCTTTGGCGAGGTATATTTCAAGATCACATTATAAGTGACATCTAAAAGTGTCAAAGAGTAAAGAAAAAATTTAAAAGATGCATCCTCACTAAATATGGAAATTCATGTATACATGTAGTATTATTATACTTTATAATGTATTTTATATTGAGGGTGATGGTAAGAAAAGTACTGGTAGGGAAAATGAGAATGTTTAGAGGATATGCTTTAGTAACTGCTTTAGTATTAAATATGACCGATATAAAACATGTTTTACTGTAATTGGCTTAAATTCTATATACCAAGTGACACACATGAAAATATATACTTAATTATACCTATTATTACTAAGGAAAATAATGTAGAAACAAGCATGCTCTCAAACATTTTATTTTAAAGGTTAATGTTCTTCAATAAGCAACTGTCATTGCTGGAAGATGGCTAGAGGACTTTAGATAGCTATAAGGCAATAATGAGATTATGTTTAATTCCTATTGAAGAAACATTTTATTAACTCTCAAGACACCATTAGAGAGTTATAGAGACATATAATATTTTTATTTTATAAATGAAGTGAAGGAAGTACATAAGCATGGGTAACTGACAGAGCCAAGATCTGTTGTCCCATTAGACTTAGCTATTAGAACGCTATAATTGTTATATTGCATTTTTCCAAAGTGGAGACAAAAAATACTAAATTATTGGACTCAGTGAGAAACAATGCAATTAGAAGGAAGCTAGGAGCATGATAAAATTTATCAACAGAAATTAACAGTCAGATTTAATGTTAAACATTACCTTTGAATAAGAGTATGGGAAGGTATTTCTTTGTAAATATTTGCATCATACAAAAGTTACCATTCTGTACATAATTAATAAACAAAATGCAATTATGCACTTAGGGATTTGCCTAAGGATGCTATAATAGTTCTAACATCATCTTGCTTTGTTAGGGGTTAACAGGACCTGATGGATCCCCTGGCTCTGTGGGACCAAGAGGACAAAAAGTAAGTTAGCCACCTGTTATTAATTGCTGGTATTAGATGCTGAAGTATAATTTTATTGTAGTGTTTGCAAATCAACTGAAAGATTAGTTATGAAACAGTGGAAATACACTTGTTCAACTAAAATCATGTTTTAGTTGATTTAAGTTAAATGAAAAAACACCAAGATGGGGTATTTTAATGATTTCAAAATTCATGTAAATTACATATTTACATATTCATGCTACAAGGGGCTAAGTACAATGAAGTTATTTTTATTTTTAGGGAGAACCTGGTGTTCCGGGATCTCGTGGATTTCCTGTAAGTAATTATAAAGTGACAGAATTGAAAACCTCCTACCTTTTTCTGTCATTGTGAAATTTTTTTTTATTATATGAAATTTATTGTCAAATTAGTTTCCATACAACACCCAGTGCTCATCCCAAAAGATGCCCTCTTCAATGCCCATCACCTCCCCTCCCCTCCCTCCCACCCCCCATCAACCCTCAGTTTGTTCTCAGTTTTTAAGAGTCTCTTATGCTTTGGCTCTCTCTCCCACTCTAACCTCTTTTTTTTCTTCTTTTTCTTTTTTTTTCCTTTCCCTCCCCCATGGGTTTCTGTTAAGTTTCTCAGGATACACATAAGAGTGAAAACATATGGTATCTGTCTTTCTCTGTATGGCTTATTTCACTTAGCATCACACTCTCCAGTTCCATCCATGTTGCTACAAAGGGCCATATTTCATTCTTTCTCATTGCCACGTAGTATGTCATTGTAAAATTTTTAAATGCAGTTTTTGACATAATATGCATCACAAAGGAATTCATGACTTTTCTGCTATGGTAAGCATTCTATGAGTAGAAAAATTTTAGAGAAATTTGAACGCACACTATAAATACATGTGTCTATTTGCAGGTAGTTTTTCCCAATAGACAACTCCCCCTTTACTTCCCTTGATAGAAAACATTTCTTGCATAATAACGGCAAATCTAAATATGCAGTATTTAGACCATAATATCACACCACTTTCTTCACAACTGGTTGTATCTCTAATGAAACGTCAACCATCAGATATAATTACCAGCCTAATCCTCTGGCTAGTCTTTTCCCGCATTGCCCAATCTCACAATTTGTGTTATTTCTTTATCTGTTAGAGGGTTTGGTTCTTAGGCTGCTTTTCCTTTCCATTTTACTCTTTATTCCTCTTTTGTTCTTATCATTAATCTGTATCTCTCCTCTTTGTTTTCTATTTGCACTGTTTTCATGGCCATATTTCACTGTCTGTCAACTTTTCCATTATAAACCTACTTTCAGAAGTGAATAGCTTTGCTGGCCTTTCTCCCGTATTTTTTTACTCAGAGCTCAACATCTTATAGAGATGCCTTAAAAAAAAAATTAGTGACATTTGAAATTTGTCAAACATCTAGATCTATGATAATGAAATAATTTATTGATTACTTTGGTATTTTCAAGCATGACACATTTCCCAAATTGATTTACATATTAAAATGTTCAAATAGGAGTAATTCTTCAAATGCCTTGAAATGCCTTGGAAAAGCCCCACTTATTATTAAAACATACTGCTCATGTGAAATTCTTGCTTGTTTTGGCTGCCTAAATAATTAGAAATAATAATATCATTATCATAGGGTGTACATTGATTCTACTAAATGGTTCATATAGGGATGTTTTAGAAAAGGAAGTCTAGAATGAAAAGCTAACATGAATATAGTATTAGAGATAGCTGTGAATAGAAGTTATTCCAGCCAATGTAGGAGAGAAAGGAGTAATAAGGATTCCCAATTGGGGAATATTGAACCTGGAAAGCAAAGATAGAGAAAAAGGGATTCTAGACAGCTGATGTTCAGTTTTATGAAGTTCAACAAGCATACAGTTAGGGTTTAGCATATACTAGTCCCTGTGGTAGGAAATGAGGCTGGGAGGATGAATAAGATGTGGGGTCAGTCCTTGATTATATGCAGTTCAGTGTTGCTAAAGATAAATAAAGTACAAAGGAGAGGGAGACGAAATAACTAGCTCTAAGATCAGATTCAGGATATCAAATTAGGATCCTGTCATAAGTCATTTCAAGAGTGACACCATTTTATTCTCACTATCTACTGGA
This sequence comes from Panthera uncia, assembly GCF_023721935.1. Taxonomy (NCBI): domain Eukaryota; kingdom Metazoa; phylum Chordata; class Mammalia; order Carnivora; family Felidae; genus Panthera; species Panthera uncia. Next base: position 33,516,948 of record NW_026057580.1, on the reverse strand, counting down.
TTTGTCTAGAAACATAGTCCACCTGTCAAAAGAACGTGGTTTCTGGTCCTTTTCTCCCGCCTCCACCTGCCCCCCCCCCTTTCTGTGCTGAATGTTCGGGAATTTCCAAACATCACATTATAAATTATAAAGCACCACACTGTATTGCTTTTAAGGTAGATTTCTTATAAAACATGATGAAAAAAAATCTTTAAACTTAGATTTAAACTGATGTGCTTCTTTGTGAGTGATGCTAAATTCTCCTGAGGGCAAGCGTGGATGACTACTTTACTTTGATTTCTTACAAGAACGTTTGGAAAAAATATTATTGGTTAGCTTAGACATCAAAAGAATATTTGAGGTGCTGAAACAAACTTCTTCCGTAGGAGTAGAGCCATGTTTGCTTTTCTTTATCCAGTCGTTACTTTAGAATGAGCATCATGTTATTTAGTGACAAAGTTTATACTTTGTTTTTGAACTGAATTAATGTCTGTCTGTATTTATACTAAGTTTAAATTAATTTTTATTTTAATATTTTAGGGCCGTGGTATTCCTGGGCCCCCTGTAAGTATCATCTCTGGGTGTGTTTCTACACAGTCTATAACAATGGCCAATTTCTCAGCTCCCAAGCTTACTCTCCAACTGACAGTACCCAGTGGTATTTATAGTGTCCTACATACATGATCTTCGGTGACTACTGTGACAGCACTTCTATCCTGCTAAACAAAAAATTTTATTGATTTTAGAAATTTCTGTTCCTTTTTAATTAAAATTTAGTCAAATGAGCTATTATGTTATTGGAAACCAAAGCTAGCACAGATATATAATTCTAAATCAGTTGTTTATCATATTTGATATCATTTATGGTAGGTTGTAAAAAACATCCATAAGTCACCACATCCCTTTATTTATTTAGAATTACCTTTTTTAAAAAAATTGAAGTATAATTAACATACAGTGTTATATTAGTTTCAGTTGTACAATGTAATGATTCAACAATTCTGTAGACAACTCAGAGCTCACCACAGTAAGTGTGCTCATCATCTGTCACCAAACAATGTTATTACCATCTTATTGACTTATTGACTATGTTCTCTATGCCGTACTTTTCATCTGTGACTTATTTATTTATAACTGGAAGTTTATACTTCTTAATCCCCTTGATCTATTTCATCACCTCCCTCCTGCCCCACATCCACCTTCCCTTTGGCAACCACTAGTTGTTCTCTGTATTTAAGAGTTTGTTTTGTTGTTGTTGTTTGTTTCTTTGTTTTGTTTTTTAGATTCTACATATAAGTGAAATCATATGGTATTTGTTTTTCTATGTCTGAGTTATTTTACCTAGCATAATACTACTTACTAGGTCCATCTGTATTGTTGCAAGTGACAAGATCTTACTCTTTTTTATGGCTGAAAAATATTCCATTGTGTATATACATACAGGGTCCTCCTGGGGCAGCAGGACTCCCTGGAGAGCTTGGCCGTGTTGGACCAGTTGTGAGTACCACACTGCATTTTGATAGACATTTACTGACTTAATAGAAGATGTTACTCAGAAGGCAAATTTCCCTAACTGTATATTTTCCCCTGCAAATCCAAAAAATGGTAGATGAATTTCATTCCAGTTCATAATATTGATGGGAACCATGGATAATAATGCTACCTCATTTTTGTAGAGTGATTTTAATTTTTTTTCCAAGGCTGTCAGCTAAACTTTTCTTCCCAACTTCCAGAATTAGTGATCAAATCAGGAGATGTCACCTCCATTTTATAGACTCTCAGCCAGAATTAAGGTCCAGTGTCTTTTGTATTAGGCTCTCTGCATAAAGTGAATAGCTGAAAATTATTGCCAAGTATATTTCTGTTAGGATCATTAAATTATAATTGAACCAACAGAACTTAACATTAGGCAATAAAGAGCTGAACTTTATAGAAGAAATTGTTGGTAATAAATTCTTGATGTTACTATCCAATATTTCAAAAATGTTGAAGTAGTGACATTATGTGGAGGATAGATAATTGTAAACGCATTGAGAGTAGGAGCCATGTATTATATATTTTTTCTTGCTTCTCCATATGTCTTGCTATTTGATAAAATTATTTACTGAACAAATGAATATGAAATGGTTATAAAGTTAAAATAATTGTAAGATGCTTTTGACTTCTTATGGTAGAATATTCAGAAGGAAAACATACACAAGGAGTAAACTGTGGACGTTAGGGCGAATTGAAACCATTTTCATTTGAATGGCTTATTTGTATTTAGCCATCTTGGATCTCCTGTGCCATTTGCAAGACAGTATGGTGATAGGCCAAGTCATAGGTTGTGGGTGAACAGTACCAGGGAGAGTCTGGCATTGCAGAGATTAACCTGCCATTCCATAGCTTCAGGCTGGCTGCAAACCTTCTTTTGCCACCATTATCTGGATGGTACTAGAAGTACTGGCTGTTTCAGTTCCTCTATAAATCAACTAGAAAAATAGGTGGTGTTTCCAGTTTGTTTCCAGAATAAAGCGATCATGCTATAGAAAAGAATTGGCTTTGCTTTTCACCCCAAACTTCCTTCTGCCTTGTTTTACTACTTTGGTGAGACTGTAGCTCCTTTATTCTTCTAGTTTTGTGGAGCTAATTGGATTATGGGCCACCCATCGATTTTAGTGGCAGGTCTATGCAAGACTGAGCTCTGTAGGGGTTTCTAGTAATATTCTCTCATGCCTTACCAGTTTTATGCACTGTGTTTTGACATGTGTATAACCACTGTGTCACAATTTTCAATAACTTAGGGTGACCCTGGGAAAAGAGGACCACCTGGCCCCCCTGGCCCCCCAGGACCCAGTGTAAGTTATTTGCAGCTTGAATTTTCTTGTGTCTGAGAGTTGGAATTAAATAAACCCAAGAACCAAAAATGGAAGAACTTGTTAATCGAGTCATCATCCTAAAATTCCAAAATGGCTACCAGTTTTTTTCCCCCATTCAGAACATGGGTCTTCTTAGGACAGAAAAGTAGAGGAATAACAATAGTTTAAAAGGAGGTTTTCTCAGGGAATGGCTTACTCATATATTTGAAGTCCTTTGACTTTTGTGATTTCTCAAATGCTCAAAACTTGGATGTATAAAAGGAACATTTTCAAATGAACTAGTTTTTACAAAGGATTTATACAGTAAGCAATTTAAAAAACAGGAGTTTAAGTAGGAGATAATTCATATTTTAAATTTATATTTGGAGTACCCCATATTTTCTATTCTTTCATTTTATATCCCTTCAGTCCCCTGAAAGAAATAATATACTGAAATTTAGGGGTCTCCAAAATGAACATGCCCTACAAGTCAACATTTTTAGAATATTAGCATATTATATGCAGCTCTTTGTTCCTTATATTTTATTGAACAAATATATTTATTGTATTTTTGTTCAATGAACTTTCAATTATTAGTAGGTTTGAATTACATATTTAACTATATTCTTAACTTTAGTATTTTCTTTACTTTAGGGAACAATTGGTTTTCATGATGGAGATCCATTGGTAAGATGTTTACCTTTGAATGAAATACAGATTAAGTCAAAGACCATGTAATCTTCAGGTCAACTCTCCTTAAAATTACCTTGCTGGAATATGTTGTATTTCTGTTTTACTTTACTTGGATGGTGGAACAATCCATAGAACTAGTGGACTGGTAGTTTGTATACACTCACATTGTAACTGGTTTTCATTATAGAAATGATTTTGTTTTTCCATAATCTCTTTACTTTATGGCTTTCAACAGAGTACCCCTCAATCTTAGAAGATAGAAGCCAAACAGTTCCTTTGAGACTTGTTTTACTTACAGAGTGATATTCAGATGATGTTGGTAAACTGTACTAAGTGCAATGTTAGCCAATTTGACAAGGGTATGTGGACCTCAAGTTACAGCTATTCTAATAGAGGGGAAGGGGAAAAGGATCAGGTTGTGGTACACTAGATTGTCTGGAAACATTTTATTTCTTTATTAAATTAAATCTGAAATAAATATGGCAAACTATTAACATTTATTAAATCTGGATGGTGAATACTCTGTACTTTTCTGTGAGCTAGGAATATTTCTGATTTTAAAAATGAAATATTGAAAAAAGGGGTAGTCAGAGTTATTTAATGAATTTAATTATATTGGGATTCTGTAGCTAGAATCCCTAAAAAAATACCATTTTGTCATAAAGGGAGGCTCTAATTTATGCTCTCCTTATCTATCTCTCTCTCCCTTTGGCAGTGTCCCAATTCCTGTCCACCAGGTCGCTCAGGATATCCAGGCTTACCAGGCATGAGGGTAAGAGAACAATTTCAGTATTTTATATTCAAGAGTATTATCCATAGAAAAACTAGAGCCTTTCCTGTAAGCACTGGCCTTCCTGGTGAAAGACCACATTCTGATGGATTAGGCAAGTCTGTGTTCGCTTGTTCTGCGGCTTAGTCTATGGTCCTTCTTCAGTCCTAGGAACTGTGGCTGGTGCCCCTGGCAGGTACTCCTATGGAGACATGGGTGTTTCATCACACAGTGCTTTTGTTGTTCGGGGAGTAAATACCCATACAATGTATTGGCTTGAGAGACTCTATAACACCAAATGAATGTAGAGAAGTTTGCTTCCTATTGAGGAAGATTGGGGGTAATTGCACACATAATGTATTTGAAACTATTTTGGTTAAGAAAATATAGGGAATACTGTGCATAATAGGCAAGAAAAAAGACTTCCCAAAGATGTTTTCTCTCACTTTATATCATAGTTACTTCAAAATTTACCATAAAAATAAAAAAAAATATTAAATGTTGGGGTTAGGTGGGATTTTCTCTAGTCTATGAGTCTGAAATTATTTTGAAAATTCCAGACCAATGGAGTTGTGCTATGATCTGAAAGGCCCCAGGGCACTGCTTTTCCAGTCATCCTTTTCTCTAAGGTTAGTTTTAATGGGTTCCCACAACTGCAAAAGATTTGGTCCTGGATTGGTGTCTTATTTTTCACGAAGACCTACACTCTTGGAATGAGAGTGGCTTTGAGAGTGAAAGCTCTGATGTACTTAATTTTGGAATGTTCATTTCCCATTTGCCTCATGTTACCACCAAAAGCACACATATGCTTAGAACAGGTGGCCAGACAGGAAGAGATAGGAGATTTTCTTCTCATGCTCTGCAGCTTTCACTGACTGCCCTTTATAGCTTTCCCTTTGCATCTAAAATTGTGTACAAGAAGAGGTGGAGGTTGTGCATCTGGGGAGATCCCTTCCACCTCCATGAAGGTACAGAGGAGGCAGAAGGGTTTTCAGAGCAGCATCGAGAGAGCAGGAGATAGCCAGCTGAGCTGGGTCATCTTTGGGAAAAAGGTTACTGATGTTGGAGAAGACTTAATGCTCTTACTCCAACTATGAAAGGATGTTTAGGATAGAGGGATCTAGGGAATGGCCAGCAATACATCATGTTGCTGAACCAGAGAATAAAGCTTTTGCTATTCTAGAACAGTGTTTTTTTATTAACTAAAACTTATATTTATCATCTACAACAGTCATGTAATACACATGGCAGTATTAAGGTCATTTAAGGTAGTCATTTTCCTTGTGACGTAACCTTTTTCTGTGTAGCAGAAACTGACACAGATTTAGGGAAGCAAGATCACTTTATGAGCCTTCTGACCAGTTTCCGTAACAAACCCAATACAGTTATTTTTAAATTAATTAATTAATTAGTTAATTATGCATTTTTAGGGTCATAAAGGGGCTAAAGGAGAAATTGGTGAACCTGGAAGACAAGGTCACAAGGTAAGGAAAATGAATATATAGTGGGTAAATTGTGATTAGGAGGAAGTGATTACTTTTATTACAAGAAATTATAGGGAATAATAAAGCATATTTTATCCTTCCTTTTCAAATGATGATTGACAAGCTTTCAGTAGATGCATTAATATTCTAAGTATAATATTCTAATGTTGTTCAACTGTAAAAAACAGTAACTCACCATACATTTCATTCTTTCCTGTGTTGCTACCCCTTGCTTTTCTTTTGAAATCAATCACACTCAGCTTTTTTCCTTGATGCTTTTGATAGTCAAACATTATTCAGCTAGTTTTCCCACTCCAGTAAACAAAATTTTATGACATGTGTAAAATTTTATGATGAGTGTTGCTGACACGAGCAAACAGGAAGTTGATAGCTGATGGCTTCTCATCTTAAGTTCTGAAATAATTTGTTTCTGACTTCATTTCAATAGAATTTAGATGTTGAGTAATATGGGAGTTAGTGATAGGACTTCTGTTATTGTCTGGACAGAAACATGGCATCCACAGCACAGCCTACATTGGGGCTGGCATGCCCTGCAGAAAAACCAACATAGAAAATTAAAGTAAGGTGACTTACTTGCTTTTTTTTAATCCACTAATGTCAATTGTCTTTAAGTGTCTAAGAATTTGACTTTCTGCTTAATAAAAGTTTTGTCCCTGTTAATTGTGTAATGTTTTACAAAGTCAAACTGTTCTTATTCATGTGGGTTTTCTAGACTTTGTAGACTATGTCCTTCTACACCTTAATGGGGTGGAGGCAGAAAATTAGTCTTTTTCTTTGGAGGAGCTGGAGAGGCAATTTATTAATATCATCAGGCATTAATATCCTTGAACTCTTTAGCTAAAATCAGTCTGTTGAGCAACCTCAGATAATCAGGATAAGTAAGCCCATTTTCTGTTCCTTATTACAGTTTGGTCATTTATTTTTAAAGTCTTTTATTGCTTAGGCACTGAGTAATTAAGGCATTTTATTTATCTGGAATGTAACAGCTGGGTTAATGTCAAATTGGAGCAAGAAAAAAACTGAGTACTTCAGAAATTTTTCTGCATGCTCATTCCTCCATTAAATCTTAAAATTCACAACTAAAAAATCCAACAATTATTTATTAAGTTCCTGCTGTGTGGCAGGGCTTATTCTAAGTGCCAGGGGCATAGAAAGGAAAAAAAATATGTCCAACCACGGAGACTGGCTAAATTAAGTATGGCATGTCCATATAATAGAATATTATCTAACCACCAAAGAAAAGGCGTGTAAGAATATTACAGTGCACCAAAAGGTTTTCATGAGGTAACAATACATGTAGTAAAGCAGATATAGTAGACTTCTGTTATTTTTGATGCCATCCATACCTTCTTCCTTCTTTTGGTGGCCCCTTTTCTTTGTGGAATTTTTACAACCCTGTCCCATGGGCTTTGAGGATGGAGCTGTCAGTCAGAGTATTTTCCTCCTCTTCCCCAGAAACCAATAGTTTTGATACCTATACAAGTCAGTTATCCAGACTCTCAAAAATGGCTTGGTTTTCAATGGGGAACCTGAAAACTGTTTTGGTGTGTGAGATAACTGGCCAAAATTTTATTGGTAGGTGTTGAAAACTCCTTTAATTTATTTCACTTGTTTTGTCACTTACATCTCTCAGTGGGTGTCTTTAAAAACTTACATATAAAGATAGGATGACAATAGCTCATTAAAGAATGAACCTTGAAAGGGTAATAGATGCACTGAACTGTAAACTTAAAGTGGATTCACAACTCTGCCTTGAATTTACAAATTAGTTAATAAAGATTTTTAAATTTGTTGATAAATATAGAAATGAATAGTCAAAAATCTTTCTGTAAAATGATAATAAATTGCTGTTCCTAAATTTGTCACTTAATGTCAGGGTTATTGATTAGTTGTGTGCTATTCATCTGCTGGTGAAATATTTAAATCAACTGTATTAGTCCAAGGTTTATCAGGAATCTGTGGGAAAATATCCCAAACCTTGCTAATGGAAACTTACTGTGCACATATGAGTCACTGTTGTTTTGATAGGTAGGGAAATATAAGTAGCATTTAATTGTATGCATGTGTTGATTACCCACTCCAATAGCTAATTCACTGGCTTTCCCATTGGGACGGCCTCTCCTCGCCATCAATTATATATTCTTATGGAATATAATCTGAATATAACTATGAGACTAAAACCACTATGTAATACCCTCATAATTCTTTCAAAAATCAAGTATAAATGATCTAGGCATAACTTAGTTCTTTGTATTATATGTCCAAAGTTTCTATATTAATATTGCTATTCAATTTGCTATATTTCTGTGTGTATATGTGTGTGTGAAAATCTCTTTAAGGTATGGTCTGTAGAGCAAGAACATGGGTGAACTGAAACATGTAATAAAGAAACAACAGAAATTGATTTTTATCTAATATTATGTACATAATATTAAAAATGGAAAATTTTTCTTATGATTAATTTTACAATTTGAGATATCCATTACCACAGGAAATGTAGGGCAGTATACTTATTGTAAAAAATAAAACCTTTGTCAGAGGGAAAAGTAAATTTTTTCTCAGAGTCAATAAAGTAATCTTTCTATAAGAAACAGCAGTTGAATTTCTCTTCAGAATATACTAACATTTTAAAGTATATCAGAGGCTATAAGGTTAGTATCAAAAAGTCAAAACAATAATTAGTTAGAAAACAAAATGGAAGAAGATTCCATTGGCAATTGCTACCAAATGGTCACGATACCTTAGAACAAACTTAAATATTCAAGACTAACATGAAGAAAAGAACAAAACTTTATTGATTGAAAGAAAAAGATTTGATTAAATAGATACACTCAGTTCTAAGATAGAAAGGCTCAATATTGTAAAGATTCTAATTCTTTCCATATTAATTTCTTAATTTAATACAGCCCTAATACAAAGCAGGTAGTATTTTTGTGAAGATCTTCTGAATAATTCTAAAGTTCATCTGAAAGAGTAAGCATGTAGGAAAAACTGAAAAAGAGTATCGATGAAAAATAAAGGTAAAGGAATTCTGTCTGAGATTAAAATGTATTATGAAATTTCAATAATTAAAATGTTGTGGTATTGGCAACATCATACAACAGATCAGAAAAGCAGAATGGGAAATCCAAAAACAAGTGTATTTAACAATTTAGTATGTTAAGGAAGAATTTTCCAGCCTGTGGGGAGAGATATCTGTGTGGAGGTATCCTTCAATAAATGATATTAGAGAAAGTGGTCAATTACCAGGAAAAAAGAAAATGATAGATTTCTATCTTATATTTTACATTAAACCAATTAAAGATTTCTATGTAAGAAATTAAACTATGAAACAACTAGAGGAAAAATACAGATGAATATTTATGTATTTTTGGGGTGGAGAAAGCTTTTCAATGGGTGACATCAAAGGTAGAAGCCATGAAAAGAAAGAGTGATTTAAATACTTTAAAAAATTGTATATGGCAGAAAAATTATAATAAGAAAAGTTTAAAATGAAAATCACAATTTGGGGTGCCTGGATGGCTTAGTCAGTTAAGTGTCTGACTCTTGATTTCGGCTCAGGTCACGATCTCACAGTTCGTGAGTTCGAGCCTCACATTGGGCTTTGTGCTGACAGCACGGAGCCTGTTTCAGATTTTCTCTCTCTCCCTTTCTCTCTGCCCCTCCACTGCTCTCTCTCTCAAAATAAATAAATTAAAAAAAAAGAAAATCACAATTAAATAATGTTGTAGTTTATGGAAAAGTTTGCATAGCATGATCATATTTTCCTAAAAATACACCCCCCCACACACAATACACACTTGGAATATGAATGTATGCATATTCTCTCTCCGTCATTTCCTCTCCCACCCCCACCCTTTTTTAGAGAAGCATCTAAGATGTTACAGGTATTTATAGTTGAAAAGTGGGATTTGGGTGACTTTATTTTTATAGTTCTCTGTTTTTTCTGAATGTTACACGATTAATATGGATTATTCATATAAGCTAATTTAAGAAAGTACAGTAGCATAACTGAGGGGATGCCAAATGAATTTAAAATGTGCTGAGTTACAACGAGCCTATATCTATCTATGCTCATTTGCTGCAATAACATTTGGAGTGCTTTCTGTTGTTTCTTAGGGTGAAGAAGGTGACCAGGGGGAACAGGGAGAAGTCGGAGCTCAAGGACCTCCAGTAAAGTATTGTTTAAAAATATTTAGGATATGCAAATATTCTTTTTTCATGACTTTTGGAATATTTCATGTTTAGCATTTGAATTAATAGTATTATATGAACATGGTATTCTGTATTTTTCCACCAAGCCAGCACTGGGAATTTACCATTTTTTTGAAATAGGAAAGGATCCCCATTATACATTCAAGCACCATTTTAACAAAACAAAATGTACCTATAATTACATACATTTATTTACTAGGTTTCAGGGCTAGGCTATCTGAAAGCAAATACTGAACACAAGAGGATGATATATGTCTTTCATGTTCTATGGTGCTATCATATGATACGGAAAAATTCAGGTACGCTGAATCTGTAGCAGGTAGATCATCGACTGGATTTGATGTACCTTATGCCAGTATGCAATCATTATAATTAGAACATTTTTAATTCATTGTAATCATGTTTTTTTTTTTTTTAATAAAAAGTTGGTCCCTTGTGCTTTGGCAGATTGCTGCAATTAAATGCACAGTGAAGTAATCTGCGGCATTGACATACGTCAATTTAAAGTGTTTGGGACATCAAAATTTACATTACTTTTGTATATGAAAGTAGAATTGTTACACTTTTTTTCTTGTCAGGATGAGTAGTAACAATTATGGAAATAATAATTTCTGAATATTGATTGAATTGCAGCTAGCCATGGTCTTTACTATGTAAAGCACAGACTCAGGTCCTATTCTCAGAAACTAAAGAGTTAGGGAGGACAAACATGGGACCACCACCCTTCCTTGCCCTGCTCTGCTATTCCCCAAACAACTGGCCATTTATGAAAGAATTCAGGGAGTTGTGCAGATTAGTGCTTACCCAGAACTTAAGGAAATTCCAGCTAAAGGAAATAAGTCTGCACATTTGTAAGAAATGGCCTCTGCTTTTAAGCCACATAAGAACTTTAAGGAAACCTGGAGGAGTACAAGGGGCTTACTCCAGAAGCTTGTCTTCCCTGAGCCTTTGATAAGAGACAAGAAGGAGATGGACTTTATTTTACAGGAGAAAGATGGAAATAAGTAGTGTAAGAGACATATGTTTTTTGTTTTTTGTTTTTGATCTGATGAAAATTTGGTGGAGAATTGGAGTTATTTTTAAAGCCATTCCCCCAAATCCTCAGAACAGGATTTTGCAAGCAGCATTTAAAAGTATTTTCATGGATTAAGGATATCTGTTGGGTGCTGCATGGCTCAAGCATGGGTGATATTGTAGCACTTGCTGACCTTCTGGTGTTTGGGAGTGGGTTTGCCAAAATGTTTCTGTAAAACTCACAGATTTTCACTTTTTAAATGTACATCTATAAAGTAATGAACAGATTTTTAAAAAATTTGCTCTTTGGAACATGTATGTATACATGAGCTCTGCCCTCCCAAGTCATCACCTTGGGAGACAATACATGGCATTCTGATGTCACTGCCATTGGCTCAAATATTTTTGGAATTCATTTTGCGGAATTACCTTCAGAAAGAGCAGTTTTAATCTGAAATGGCCACATCTCAAGTGGTTTACATCCCAAGTGGTTATTCTAAGCTGGATCATGTTACATATTACATCTTACATGTTCTAGCAGGTCATTCCTAACTAGTCTGCATAGAATTTGTCACTTGTCTGGATGAAGGGTTGGCCACTAAAGTGCCCCGTTTTCTCTAAGTGAGAACACGAGAGAATGACTGGCCTTGAGCTACCTTACTGTAGGCCAGTTATAGTGGACAGTTAGCAAATTGCTCAGAAGTGGCTTTTCCACTTTCCTGAAGGAGCATCTACCTCCTGCTTCTCCCAAGAGGACACCCAGGCCCACTCTTTACAGGATCCACTCCTGGGGACCTGCTGCTGTGACCAGAGAATTGAGAATGGTGGCATTTTAGTATTAGAAAAGATTCTGGAAATCACACTCATATCCTTACTTTTAGAATTACCCACTCCTTTGCCTGGGATGAGGTGAGATGGATTCTTACTGCCCCAAGATAGAGTGCCTCTATCATGGAGATGGTATAACAAATAGTGACCCCTAGTGGTTAGTAAAGACTAGCTCCATTTACAGGTCATAAGCTTTTGTGGGCTAGTCTAGAAACCTAATTGCCTTTGATAGCATACACTGGTGGGGAAAAATTATTCCAAAGTTTAAAATCACAACCATCTTACATGTAACCAACTTACAAACCATTAAGAAGGTAGAAATGGCAGTGTATTCTCTACCTGAGTTAAAAGATAAATCTAATACATGATTGTAGTTCTCTTATGCAGTGATGTTTCTTTTTTGTCATCAGTAATTGCTCCAACTCCAGGTATGCATATGTCTTCAGAATTTTAAAATTCTTTTGCCATCAGAATAATTCTCCTTGGATTTTCTCTCTAAACTAGAAACATTTGTTTATATAATGTCACTGTTTCTTGTTACCTTTGGTTATGTTAACATCCTTTTGGATCAGCTTTTGCGATGAGAGAAACAAGTGTGTGCTTCAACTAAAGCAATTCACTGTTGTTTTTATATTTCCAGGGAGCTCAAGGATTAAGAGGCATCACTGGCATAGTTGGGGCCAAAGGGGAAAAAGTAAGATGATGATGATGATGATGATGATGATGATGATATGATAATCAAATGTGTAAATATTTGAATTTTTTGCCACTTAAAAATATCTTATTTTTAGCAACATTAAAAAATTTTTTTTAAGGTTTATTTTTGAGAGAGAGAGAGAGAGAGAGAGAGAAAAACCGGGGGAAGGGCAGAGAAAGAGGGAGACACAGAGTCTGAAGCAGGCTCCAGGCTCTGAGCTGTTAGCACAGAGCCTGATGCAGGGCTCGAACCCTCAAACCACAAGGTCATGACCTGAGCTGAAGTCTGACACTTGACCGACTGAGCCACCCAGGTGCCCAAGCAACATCATTTTTTATTTTTTATTTGCTTTGTGGATGTTTAGTTAGGTTTTCACATTTCTGTTATAAACATAGATGATAGGAAAGAGTAGTACATATGATACTTATGTATTATATATTTTAAATTATCTCGAGTAAATAGAAGTAAGCAGGGCTGTTACATTTTATCTCTTTATCATTATCAATAGTTAATACTGATAGCACTGACACAATACCTGGAAATCAAAGCAAAGACAAGGAAGGAATGGAAGGAAGGGAGAGGTAAGAGAAGGCAGGATATCCCTAAGGACACTGGGGCCATCTGTGGCTCTCTGCTAGGCGGATTGCTGAGCTCTGCCTTCAACAGGAATCCTATACTTGTGGCTGGAGTTTTCGAATCTGTCCTTAGCCCAGTTGCAAAGACCAGATTCTCCTACCACTTCCATAGCAAGGCACTGTGAGATGCTGGGGAGATTCAACAAGTAATAAGGACTTCAAATTTGTTACTTATTGGGAGAAACGAGTGAGTAGATAGCTAACTACAATGTATACAAGAGACCCATAAATTTGAGGGCAAGTGGTTTGAGGGAGTGAAGATGAAGGAGTGGTTACTCTTGATCAGGGAACTGGGAGGGCTCAGGGAGGAGGTGGTGACATCAGAGGGATGCCAGACCTACCTGGAAGACATGCTCCTACTGGTGGAGGATGGGGCTAGGGAGGGCTTGGCTGAGTATCATGAATGAAAACCTTGGAAACCTGAACATTCATGCTGTGTTCAGAAATGTCTTTCTCACTGTGTATGTGAGTGTGTGTAGGGGTGTGTCTACCTTCTCTATCAGATTTTAAGAAAATGGTTACTACTTACAGAGTATGTTAGAAAAGCCACTTTGTGGGCTTGGAAAAAGAAAAGCACTTTGCCTACCACCACTTCTGACCCTTACCTCTTTCTCTTTAGAACCTCTGGAGCTAATTTGTGTCATTTCACACAGAAGCACAGGACTTTTATTAACTGCTAAGTGGGACTAACTTGCACATTGTAGGTGCTCAAAAAAATAAAACTAAATTTTTTAAAAGAAATGCATATTTTTGGAAATTGAAGGAATTATTTTGTGACTCTTTTTTTTTTCAGCCTTGCTGTCCCTTTTGGGTATTCTCATTCTGCCTGTTTTACTCTTCCATTTCCTCTAGAATATTTCTTTTCTAAAAACACTGTATTTTAAAAAACATATTTCATATTTCTATATTCATGTTACCTTAAGTAACATTCTGTGTGTATCTCTTCTGTTATTAAGTAATACATCCCATTTGTTTTGAAGTTGCTGATACCTAGGCCTTCGCTTTTTCTGGGTTTAAATCATCTAAAATATGTGACCCCACACTTTGAAACCAATTACTGTTCTGGATATGTTCTTTATTTGAGGCATGTTTTTTACTTGGCATTTTTCAAAATTTCTCATTTCCTCTGAGTTCTGTCAAATTGCTTTCCATAAAAAAAAAAAAAAAAAAAGCAAGCTCTTCTCATGAACTCAGACCCCTGGCGTGGTTGCCTAGTAACAGCATTTTGGGTCTCAGCTTGTGCTGAACAGCAATAAGAGAGAGAGTGAGTGCATCACAGCCATTTCTATAATGCAAAGGCCGGGCTCCGCTCTCACCACGCAGGGTGAATGATGAATTCAAGGTCTTTTTCGGGTCTTCCAAATCTCTCCTTCCCTGGTGAACGTAGACTGCTTTCTGCTCTGTTCTAGTTTTTAGGGATCAAAGAATTTCAAGGGTCTGTGGTGCCTCTGCTTCGGTTGTGTCCTTTATTTGATTCTCTCTTTTCTGAACCTTCTATCAAAGGTTTTCTGATTCTTAATTCTTACTACAGATGCTGTCCACCTGGTTTTCTTGGGCTGACATCCATCCAATACTCTTTGGACTGTTTTCTATTTATTTTATCATCTCCTTACCTCACCCCTTTTCATTAGGAGATGGCCTGTGGACTCCAGTGGCCCTTCTGCCTTCTCATTCACTTAGCAGATGAGAAAAAGATTTAAAGAGGGTTGTATTTTATCATGTAGCCTATGCAGAAAGCACTAACCGCCCCCCCTTTTTTGTTTTAAAATCACAGTTTGATTCTTATAATTAAATAAGAAGGTGACATGTACAATATAACCAAGTCGGAATTGATTTCAAGACAATTACATTTCTAAAGCTGTGTAGTTTTTATGCCACCATCACTTGGTAGGGTGTTTGTTGTGAAGGAAGTAAATGAATTATTTCATATTAACTGAACCTAATGTCCATCCAGGATGGAAGAGGGCATACTCAAATCCTTATTACAATTCGTTCTTCTAAACTGCATGGCTGGACTTCTGATTCTGGATCTTGGTGGAAATCCAGTGTCACAGAATCCCACCCACAGCTGCAGCAGCAGCAGAGTCCATGCCAACTATTCTTTGGGTGGCTCCTTGGTCTTCACCGCTAACAAATTCCCATCAGAATCCTGAGAGGCCTGCAGGGTGAGTACCAAACCTCTTCAATAGGTTTGTCAAGTTCTCTAAACAGGTACCAGTGTTTTCAGTTCATGTCATCAATCAAGAATGGATACAGTGTTGGGGCGCCTGGGTGGCGCAGTCGGTTAAGCGTCCGACTTCAGCCAGGTCACGATCTCTCGCGGTCTGTGAGTTCGAGCCCCGCGTCAGGCTCTGGGCTGATGGCTCGGAGCCTGGAGCCTGTTTCCGATTCTGTGTCTCCCTCTCTCTCTGCCCCTCCCTCGTTCATGCTCTGTCTCTCTCTGTCCCAAAAATAAATAAAAAACGTTGAAAAAAAAATTTAATAAAAAAAAAAAGAATGGATACAGTGTTAACTTAAAATATCCAGAGTGGTATCAAAGACTGGCCATAAGTACTTTGGGTGGGATGAGAAGATGCAAACTAAGTGTTTTCATATCTGAGGTGTCTGATTAAACACTCACCACGGGTGCCTGGGTGGCTCAGTTGATTAAGCAGTCATGCAAGGTCATGATCTCACAGTCTGTGGCTTCAAGCCCTGCATTGGGCTCTGTGCTGACAACTCAGAGCCTGGAGCCTGCTTTGGATTCTCTGTCACCCTCTCTCTCTGCCCCTCCCCGCTGGGACTCTGTTTCTGTCTCTCTCTCAAAAATAAATAAACATTAAAAAAAATCCCTGGAGTTCACTGATGAATACAGTATATGTTGCAAACACAAAACCTCATTTTTTATCTAGCTATTAAAGTTCTGTAGAAAGACTGATGTGCCCTTTAACATAAATGAGTAATCTTGAGGTGCCTGGGTGGCTCAGTCCGCTAAGTGTCTGACTTGATTTTCAGCACAGGTCATGATCTCATAGTTAGTGGGATTGAGCCCTGCGTTGACAGTGTGGAGCCTACTTGGGATTCTCTCTCTCCCCCTGCTCTCTCTCTCTCTATCTCAAAATAAATAAATAAACATTTAAATGGCTGATCTTAATTTCATTTCTTTGTCTTTTTTTTTTTTTTTTTTTTGTAGGGTGCTCGGGGCTTAGATGGAGAACCTGGTCCTCAAGGTCTCCCTGGTGCACCTGTAAGTAGTTTTCCTTTTACAAGACCCAATGACAGATTCTTTAGCAATGATCAGTAAAGATTATTTGCTCTGTGTGTGTGTGCATGTGCATGCATGTCTTCCACATGTGAATAATTAAAGTAGTAAAATGGGCAATAGTTTTTATATTTATTTAAACAAATTTTAATCATGACGAGCATCACTTTCTTGGACAAAGAGAATGTTCTTTTGACTTGGTATGGATTTTTGTTTTTCTTATCGGTGAAGTCAAAATGTTGAGTTTTTACATTTGTTGTGTTTTCCTTTTGTTTTGGTTGCCAGGATGCTTAGAGTCACAGTAACCATCTATTACTATATTTCAGTTGCTTGGATAATTCTTTTCCTTTTATATGATTTCCGACCTCATTATTCTATATTTTGACTGTCACATGCACATGTGTCCTTATTACGGTCTGCCTCACACCTTTTCTAGAAATAAATACAAAGCCATCTATTAATAACCACTTTGATCACAGAAAAAGTAGAGAAGGTATAATTAAAATAGAATCTCCAACTATCAAGCTCCTATGGCCCAGTGGGAAAGACAGAATGTAACTATGTTGTACATTACAAGATCAAGCACTAGAATATGTGGTGGAGGTAACCCATGCAAGAGGATCTTAGAGGCAGGTTGACCTGGAAAGCCATTCTGGGGGGGATGGGCAGCAGAGTACAGGTGAGAAAGAACACTGTTGGTGGTGATGGGGGTATGTGTTGTCATAGGGGCTGTTACTGTCTGGCATTGGAAGTTTCTACTGAGAAGATGAAATTGAATAGATGAGGTAGGATCATATTATGGAGCGCTTTTAATGCCAATCTTAGCAGTTTGAACTGATATAGTAGCAATAGGAAGCCATTTGAGATTGTAGAGTGGTTATGCAATTCAACAAAAGCTGTATTTTAGGAAGACACATCCTCTATTACCGCCTATACCATAAATCAACATTAGCCAGGTAATTTTGACAGGAACCCCTATCATTGCCTGGAGAATGAAATAATATGGAGACAAGATTGGCAACTGATCCAAACCTCAACTCAGCAAGATAGTCAATGCATTTAGCTGATATGTAGACATAGTTACTGATGTCAAGGTTATCTGCAGCATGGATCTTAATTTTATTATACCTATACATCCAAAGAACACAGAAGCTTTATCCATTTAAAATGAAATCAAAAGACACATAAGTCTCAGTTATCCCCATGGCAATATAAATTTTTAAGACAATGTAATTTTATAAAAAGATTTCTCGAGGGGCGCCTGAATGGCTCAGTTGGTTAAGTGTCCGACTTCGGCTCAGGTCATGATCTCATGGTACATGAGTTTGAACCTCGCATCAGGCTGTGTGCTGACAGCTCAGAGCCTGGAGCCTGTTTTAGACTCTGTCTCCCCCCCTCCACCCCCATCCCTCCCTGGCTCACACTGTCTCTTTCTCAAATAAACATTAAAAAAATTATAAAAAATAAAAAGATTTCTTGAGCTAGGCATCCAAGTCAGAGCAAAGGTTGAAAGAGCAGTAGTGAGGTAATATGGATGGAGTTTTATAATTTCAAAAGTCTCTCAATAAGTGACTTCTGCTTGTATTAACAACATTTTATTTTCATACAGGGTGATCAAGGACAGCGAGGACCTCCAGGAGAAACAGGTCCCAAGGGAGATAGAGTGAGTTCCAATTAGTGTTAATCACTATAAACATGGTGCTTTTTGGTGTCCTCTGATTCTGCTTACCTCTTTGATGTGTCCTAAGTATTGTGATAAATGAGCATGTCTTGTCTATCCTTGCCTTTCTGCCCTGCAGGGACCTCAAGGTTCTAGAGGAATTCCTGGTGTCCCTGGGTCCAAAGGAGACACGGTATGTCCTGAGCTACAGTTATCAAGCACATTTTTCAAAGTGATTATTAACTTGTAATAAAACTTTAGAAAATAATGAAGGGAAGAAGGCTGTGACTATTTCTGAGAGACAGTCTGTTTCTTTGTGTGTCTGTAGGGCTTGCCAGGTGTGGATGGCCGTGATGGGATACCTGGAATGCCTGGAACAAAGGTAGCTGTGTGGCCCTGGCCAACCAAGCACAACATTTCCATTACTACATTACTGGGAAATGTATTTAGCTGGCTTTGGCTTTTCTCCTCCTTTTAATTTTTAAATCAAGTGTCAGCTGAAAATACTATTAGAATAGTACGTTTCTTTACTTGGTTTTAGGAACTCAGTAAAATTGCCCTGTTAATGAAAGTCGCTGAAAGAAACTGTGTATTTTGGTTAAATTTATGTCCTAAGTCCATCGTCCTCCTCCCCCCTCCCTGAACTGGATCATATTATAAAAGTGCATGTAAGGTCAGATGTAGAGATTATCCTTCTACTTAGAAGGTCTGTGTCCTTTCCTTTCTTGAAAGAAATTAAGCAGTTCATACAAGTCCAATGATGCATACAAACTTCTTTTTTCAGGGTGAACCAGGGAAACCTGGGCCTCCTGGTGATGCAGGATTGCAAGGGCTACCTGTAAGTATTTGAGTCTTTAAATGTTTATTAGTTTGGGTACATATTTTGAAAATACGAATTTTAGGGAGAAATAACTTGGTAAGTTCTGGGGAACATACTTTAATTTTATATTTTTACAGTTTTACATTTTCTACTTTTTTCTGAATAACTAAGTATTTCTCTAATAACTATACTAAGCTTTAATTTTATCTTCTATCTTTAGTTCACTCAATTTGTCTTATTTCACTAACCCTGAGCTATGGGCCAGGGTCATATACTTCCTCCTACTTTTAACCAGTTCTGAAGTTCTTGTTAGCAGAGTTGAGCCATAAGAGGGTTGAGAGTATGTTCATAGGACAATGTGAGATATAAGATACCATTTTTTTTTTTTTGATGTGTGGTATTCTGAATTATTCAAATTGGTGTTTCCCTGCATTAATGTGGCTGGAGGCTAATGTGGATTATACAGATGTATTCTTGGAAACACATGTTTCAAGGTTACAAAGGGATACTTGGTGATTTGAGGACTGGCCACAATTTATTATGATATCTGTCTGACATTTCAAAATAACCAGTGAGAGAACATTAGGACTCCCAATAGTACCAAATTTTAGTTAGAGCCAGCATTCTCCTGCCATTTTTTTTTCCTACTTAAGCGTTAGCGATTCAGTAGGTAGGTCCTTGTTTTGTTATTCTGTACCTCAAATCATGCTGGTAGTAGAAGCTCCTATTGACCTGAAAATAGTACTGGATTATAATTTGGAAATTCATGCTTGAAAAATAACTTTAGTTTAGAGGCAGGATTTGCCTAAGGGTGTTCAGACTTAACAAGCCAGATACAGTGAAGCAATTCCTTCTAAACTGTTCAGAATTTGGGAACTAGGGAGAATCTCCCTCACATTAAAGCTTTGCTGCTGTCACGATCCCCTTGGCCCCTCGGCATGAAGTGAGCACGGCACCTGCAGATTCTCAGGTGAAGTGATTCAACCCGTGTTCTGTATGCGCTCTTTCAGGGTGTACCTGGGATCCCTGGAGCAAAGGGTGTTGCTGGTGAAAAGGTAAAAGATTAAACCTTTTTAATTAGTACTTTTCTCTATTTCTTTATTCTTTCGTTAGTGTGTTTTATTTATCATTTTTAGTATTTCCAGCCTGACTTTTATTTTTGACTCTAAGCAGAAATGAAAAAGGCTTTATGGCTTCAAATGCTATTCTCTTTCCTAGCTGCAAACAGTATACTTTGACAAAGTGTTGCTGATTAGACTTCCTTCCTGAAAGTGTCATCCTTTGCCAGTAGAAAACAGACAAAGTGTTACTGTTCTTTACCACTTAAAATAAGGAAATTGTTACTAAGCCATAGAAATTATGTCACAATTAAAAACAACAGGTGAAAGAAAAATTAAAGGGAGAAGACATAGCTTTGAATAAAATAGATAAAATGTGAATAATGTAGAATTTGGTCACTACCAGGTTATATGGCTACAGCTCTCTAATTATAGGGGTCCGCAGCATCTTTAAAGAGCAGAGATGTTCCCTAATAAGTAGACTGTGACAGACTGATGGTGCAGATGACATCGCAGACATGTGCTTTCCCTGGAGCTTGCTGGCAGGGTTTTTCTCAACAGCACATCCTCTTACTCCTCATGTTCACAGGATTCTTTTTAATTTTAATAGTGTCAGTGTCAGGTAAAAGGGCTCAAAGAAAGGTATTGGAGACAGAAGTGGTAAAGGAAAGACACATATAATTAATATTGTGAAGAAAAAAACTTTTCTCATATTCTTGTCTGGCTAATGACCTTCATTTTTTTGACATTTGACCTTCACTTTTGGACTTTTTGACACCTTTACTATACTTGTGGGAATAACAGAACATTATCCTGAATCTGAAAAACTTTTTAATGTATCCACTAAGAAAGAGATTCTACATCTTCCCAAATTCTCAATGTGAAATTGGGAAATTAATGCTATTTAGGTGTCAGAAATGCCTGGTCTGGCCTAGACAGGTTGATGATATGCTTACTTGCTGTCTGAATTACCCTGAATGTTGCTCTTTACCTTTAGGGTAACACAGGTGCTCCAGGGAAGCCTGGTCAATTGGGGAATTCAGGCAAACCGGTAAGATGCCATGAGTTACCTTTCCTTATATTATAACCTGTTGCAATCAGTGAGCAAAGAATTAGGGATTGTTAACTTTTTCTTTCCTTGCTTTCCTCATAACAGGGCCAACAGGGGCCTCCAGGAGAAGTGGGACCCCGAGGACCCCGAGGGCTTCCTGTGAGTACTCCTTTTCTGTAGAACCTTCCAAGGTGCCTTCTCAGGGTTTTTCTGGGTGTTCTTCCAATCATTTGTTCATTTATCCATGAATGCCTTCTGGTGTTTGAGCATGTCCTAGCCAAGAGAGACAATGGAATGGGAATGCTATTCATGTATACACATGCTTTTTTTAAATTCAGAAAGTGGAAATAAAACTTAAAAAATGTTTAAAATATGTTTAAAAAGCATGATGACCCTTTTTGCTCTCATCTCATGTTGAGGGAAATATTTTAGTGTGGTTAAAGAACAATAGTACTGAGACATAATTCATGTACTATATAATCCACCCATTTAAAGTATACAATTTATTGATTTTTAGCATATTTGTGGAATTATGCAACCATCACCACAGTCCATTTTCAACATTTTCGTCATCCAAAAAAGAAACTCTGTGTCCACTTGCAGTCACTCAACACTTCCTCCCAATCTTCTCAGCCCTACTCAACCACGAATCCACTTTCTGTCTCTGTAGATTTACCTGTTCTGAAAATATCATATAAATGGTATCATACAATTATGTGGGTTTTTCAGTGATTGGCTTCTTTCAACATGTTTGAAGTCTTAGCTATGCTGTAGCATGTATCCGTACTTCATTCCTTTTTATTGGTGAATAATTTCAGTTGCATGGATATACCAAATTTCATTCATTCTTTCATCCACTGATGGACATTTGGGTTATTTCTGCTTTTTGGCCATTATGAATGATGCTACTATGAAAATTTTTCTGAGTTTTTGTGTGGTCACATGTTTTTATTTCTCTTGAGTACAATACCTAGAAGTAGAATTTCTAGGTCATGCGAGAACTATGTTTAGGTTTTTGAGAAACTGCCAGACTTTTTTTAGTGTGAGTTTGTAAACGTGCCTATTTTGCATCAAATATAGCAACGTAGATTTTCCCTTTAACCCTTAGAGAGAAACTGATTAGGAAATTAAACGTTAATGTGAACTTTAAAAAATTCTCTCTGGCCTTCAGTATAAGTTCTTGTTTTCAAAATCTGCTGAGTATCAAAAAGAATTCCAAGTGAGAGCACAGAATTATTTCTAAATATTGTTGTTACTTATTTTAAAGCATTTCATGAGCATGTTGAATGAGGATTTTCATGTTTGAGGGAAGTGAAATATTCCAGGTGTCTTGTGACATGAGGGGAATTTTTCCATTTCTCATGGATGTTCGTCAACTGACCTCTACCAGGTGGTTTCCAAAAGTTTCTCTGCAGCCAAAGAAACTAGCTATTGCCCCTCATTATGCGCCTTGCTCCCTCGCTGCTCACTTATCCTTTTCTTCTCTCTTGCTTGAAGCCTGCAAATTTCTAATTAAAATACTTTCCTTAAATTGACTGCCAAAGCAATGAGTTTGTAGCTAGATCACATTCCTAAAACAATGAAGATTCTCCGTGACTGGTCCAGAAAGATTTAACAGTGTGGGAAAGGGGCACTGAAACTTTGAGAATGTTGGCTATTAAGTCTAGTGTTCACTTTGTAGAGCAGAAAACAGTAAAGTTGAAGGAGCACCTGCTGTGTGTGAGGACCACACACTGAAGCACAAAATGTGACAGAGTAGAGAGGGCTTGGCCCATCATCAGTTAAGTGCCATGGGATATATCGAGAACCAGAGGCAGAACTGCGGAAGGAGATGGGGTGGGAGTGTTTTCTTCTTTTATGTGAGGGCAGGCAAATCTGTTCTGCCTATATCTGTTCTGCCTATGTTTCAACCTGATTCAGGTTTTGATTTTTGCGTTTCTGTAAATGTCTAGGTTCTCACTGCAGCTCAAAGCTTTGGTGTTTTTCTTCGGTCATGATTCCTATCTCTAGTAGGACCCGCTGATTCTACCACCTCCTTTTGAAGGTCTCTTACATTTGACTCTTCTTTTCTAAGCCAACTTCCACTGTCCTGGCTCAGATCATTAGCTGCTGCTTGGATTATCCGTTGTCTCCTGATTTGCCTCCCCAGCTTGTCTATCCTTCCTCTACCAGTGTTTCCCAACAAGGTACTCCTGGCATCTTGGTTGGGATAATTCTGTGTTCCCCAGGACCTTACCCTAGAACTCCAGTAGTGTTCCCATGGCCATGGTGACACACAAAAGTATCAGGCACCATTTCAGAGGCCTGGGGACTGGCTGTGACTCCAGCTGTGCAGACTGCCATCCTGGTCTTTTTGAAGTATGCCTTCTGTCATCACTTCTCTTCTTTATTTACAAATCTTCCATGGATCTCCACTGGCAATTAAATAAAGTACCAAATCTTAAACTGTTGGTTTACCCTCTAGTTTTATGTTCCACTTCTGCCTTGCTCAGAGCCAGCCTGTGTTCAAGTCAAGCTGGACTCCATGCTAATTTTCAAATAGTCTCTGTACTTCTCAGCCTGCCTTTCTTTTCTTATGCTCTGCACTTAGATGGCTTTCTTCTCAATGTCTCATGTGTCTTCTTAGATGTGATTAAAATGTTAATTCTATAATGAAACCATCTCTGATTATGTCCCATCCTCCAGATAGAAGTGCTGTCTCCTTATTCTGAACCCTACAACCCTGGGCCCCTGAAAACTTTTTAAAATTAATTAATTTTATTTATTGTTTTAGATTTTATTTAAATCCAAGTTAGTTAACATATAGTGTAATAATGGTTTCAGGAATAGAATTTAGTGATTCATCACTTACATATGAACCCAGTGCTCATCCCAACAAGTGTCCTCCCTAATACCCATCATCTATTTTGCCCTCCCCCACCCACCTGCCTTCCAGCAACCCTCAGTTTGTTCTCTGTATTTAAGAGTCTCTTATGGTGTGCCTCCCTTTTAGCCCCTTGCTGTGGAAACAGCGGGGATGCAGGGACACCTGTGATCCGCCTTGGTGGTCCCTACATATCTTTACTCAGGGCCTGTCGCAAGGTGGTGCTTAATAAATATTTCTTAAAATGAACTGAATTGGAGGTATAATAAATCTTGCTATGCTGCTTATGTTGGTAATAACTGACTTCTCACCAACTATAAATTTTATAGAAAAGTGTCACGAGAGGTTCTAAGTATTAGAGTTCTGGAGCAGAGTTTTAACATCAAATCTACTTAGTGAAGGATACGTTTATTCTTTCATTTTACATCATTAAATTTAGTTTCATAGATAAGGGTTCACACATTTTCAACTATTCCTCACAAGTTTTAGCAGTTTTTCCTGAAAATGTCAAATTGAAAAGCTGAGTAGAAGGAATGAAAACCTATTTCTAATGTGTCCTACTAATGGACCAGGCTAATTGGAGCATGTCTTTGAAATTAGGTGGTGTTCCCCTTTCCAAACCATTGTTCTAACAGCTTTAGCCAATGCCACAGCAAGATATATGGGAGGTTTTTTTTGTCACCACCAGTGATGACATATGAGCACATATCTTTACCAGTTGGATCGTGCTTCTGGCTTTCTCAGTCACACTCTACTGCTTTTCACTTGGATCTGGGTGACTCCTGGTTTACAGCAGGCTTATGGCTGGGGCCTCGGATCCAGTGGCTCCTGGTCCATTTCCATCTTTCAGGCTCCCCAGAACTTGCCAGGGCTTTTGTTGAGAGAGTTGTGTTTGCTCTGCTCTCATGATTCTGACTGGGATGAGCGAGCGCCATGCTGATCTGCTTCCAGTTTTCTGAAGATTATACACTCCTGGAGTACAGAAGCCTCTCTCATTTCTCTTGAAGTTCTACCCCCACCTATCGTAAACAGCTCTGGTCACAGAGGTCCCCATATGGTGTGTTGTCGAATGGTCGAAACTGCCTTCCTGTGCCACCCAGGCCATGGAATATTATCCCTGTCAATAATTTGTGAAGCAGCTGTGGTGGTTATAGATTTTGATCTGCCTCCATGTGTGCAAGAATATTTAAACCTACACCAGAGAGAAATAAAACTATACAATGCTGTAAAATTGAATAGATTTTTAAAATATCTTTGTGGCAAACCTAAAAATTACCATTGCACTAGGACTAATAACATCTTCTAATATTAATATGAAAATGGTTTTGTAAAAGCAACAATCTGTAGAAATCATAATTGATCTTCTGGGTTAATCAGCATCCTTTTTCCCAGAGAGAGGCACTTAAGTATATACTCCAGACTAAGTATAATGATTTATAATTTCTCGCTTCCAAAATTAGCATAGCACTAAGAATAATGTTCATTCTTCATCTAGTTAGCATTTTCGGTAATCAGGCAAATGCAACCACCATCACAATCTAGAGGACAATGGAATAAAATCCAGAATTTTTTTTTTGCAAAATAAGTATGATAACATCAGTATAATGAAATAGATTTTTCCATAATATTTTAAAAGTCTCGTAGCTCTATTTTAAAAGGGAGAGTTCCAAGTGGAATAATTTGTCTGTATTTATTGAAATTAGTTTTACAAAACAGCTCCCAGTATTTATTTATAAAGAAGGCGCCTTCTCGGTGGTTAATGGTCTTGATAGAAACTAGAGAAACGAAGATTGCAGACTTTTTTTTTTTCCAAGAGCAATTTTTACACTCAAAGAAATGGGAGATTTGAAACGCAAAGAACAATTTAATTAAACATTTGATTAAAAAACATAATTTTGACTGATTTCTTTAGGCCTTGGGTAAAATCTTGGATAAAAACAGTAACTAATGTTTACAGTGCTTACTATGAGCCAGACACTGTTCTAAGTGCTTTATGTATCTATTCAATCCTCTCAAAAACCCTATGAGATAGGTACCGCTTTTATCCCCACTTCATAGGTAAGGAAACCGAGGCACCGAGAGGTGAAGTTACGGGCCTGGAGTTGGCTGATGCACGGTGGGGCTAGGACCTGGCAGTGGGGCTCAGTGCCTGTGGCCTCATCTCCAGTACCTTGCCAGCTCTAGTCAAGGCTCTGCAGGATGGTTTTCATTTGAAGTTAGCTTGCCAGATTCTAATGGTACAAGGCATATTTAGCAAATTTAAAATTTTGGTGTTTATGGAATTTTCATAATGAGCATTTAACAAAAGTTTACATAAAGCTGGTGAAGACAAACAAATATGACATGAATCCACACAGATTCCTGGGTCTTACCTCAGAACTACAAAATAAGAATATATGGGAGCAAGGAGGAGGGAAGCAGAAGGAGCAGCAGGGAGATGGAGTGGTGGAAGATGTCTGGTGAAATATAGTTCTTTTAGTGTTTATTTAGTTTAAGAGACAAAGAGAGAGAGCGTGTGTGTATGTGAGCATGGGGGAGGGGCAGAGAGAGAGAGAGAGAGACAGAGAGAGGGAGAGAGAGAATCCCAAGCAGGCTCTATGCTGTCAGTGCAGAGCCTGATGCAGGGCTCAATCCCATGAATTGTTAGATCATGAACTGAGCCAAATCAAGAGTCAGACACTCGACCGACTAAGCCACCCAGGCACCCCAAGGGAACTATATTTCTAAAACACTCTTTGGGGGATTCTAATGCACAGCCATAGTTGGGAATCACTGGTAGAGGGTCTGCATCTTTTTTAAAGCATTGATTGGCTTCTTAAATAGGGAGGAGTTGGCAGACGTGTCTGAACATATTGGAGATATATATGGTGGCACTGAGCATCCAAGAGAAAAATAAAGCCTTTTAATGTTCCTCATTTTTTTTTAATGGTAGGGTTCTGCCTTTTTTTCTGGTCCCTTACAATTTTTTTTTGTTACAAATCAGAACTCTTGTTGTCACAGGGTTTGTAAATATTAGCCACTGAGCAGAAAAGCCATATTCCTACCAGTCTCCCTTGACCTCATCTGAGAATATGGTAATCACCACAGCTTTTGAAAAACAGGAGGTTTACATTTATTTAGCACACCTGTGGTTCCAAGGTCATAGTTAATTGCTCCCTACAACATGTGTTTAATCTATGTTTTTAAAGATTACTATTTATATCTTGAATACTCATGTTCATCTTACTCACAGGTGAAATTCTAGAACTTAGAAAATGTTTTTAGAATACATAGAAATCGTAAGAATGGCCATCAGAAAATCTTGTCCTAACACTCTATTTGTAACTGCTTGGTCATTGTTGTGTGAAAATAAACATCACCTTTGTCAAACTTGAGATGATTTCTATAGAAATACCTGTGTTTCAAATGGCCAAGAACCTGCGTGGCTCAGTCAGTTAAGTGTTCATGCTCTCTTTCTCTCAAAATAAAATAAATAAAATTAATCTCTTAAAAAAATAAAATAATATGACCAAGAATTTAAAGGGTGGAAGAGAAATAAAAACGAGTAACACGTGCTGAAAAATGCTTGTAATTTTACTGATCCTCTAGTCCTAGTCTAGTCCTCTAGGGGTGTGCTGAGCTCGTGGGTGTAGAAGTTCAGCAGAACAGACTGTCTACACTGGGGTTCTGAGCCATTCATACGTGTTGCCAAAGTCCTGCCAGCAGCTGGAAAACACTTACGAATTGACTAATAAGAGCTCCTGAAAGACAGAAAAAATAAGATACCAGCAGAGAAAAATCTTTGTCTTTGGAAAAATAATCCCTACAAGAAAGAAATGAAAAGTTATATAATCCTCTATTTTAACTTAGCCCTTTGGTTTGTGAAAGAGAAAAAAAGTACATCAATCAACCTTATTTTGTCATAATGGTTCACTTATTTAGAAGTGAATACTTGAGTTTGTGTCAAGAACTGCTTCCCTCTTCTGATATCATTAATTAGTTTTCCCACTGATGACTATTAATTATTCTGTGAATTAAAGTCATGTTAGCCCAATGACATTTAGGATCTTAATCATGATGCAGTTCAGAAATTATTGAAAATTCCAGCAGAACAGACATACTGAAGAAAATCTGTCTTGAACTTTCAAGTGCTGGGCTAAATTAATGGGATGGAATCCAGTCTTTTATTTTTATATTTATATTTATATTTATATTTATATTTATATTTATATTTATATTTATATTTATATTTATAT